>NC_063441.1:17006725-17335788 GCF_020379485.1 Brassica napus
TATACACATACAAACACATATAAACATGTTACATACAAGACCAAGTTACATGGAGATATGTCTGAATCAGTCCTTCCTTACTTTAGATTTCACTCTTGTGATTTGGTCTCTCTACGTGTTCACTGTAAGATGAGCGGGAAGGGTAGATTCTGTTAGACTTCCTTCCTGTGTCCAAAGAGGTTTCACCGACAGCGAGACTTTGGGCTTTATCTGCTCTCTCCTTTTCTCTCTTTATCTTCTTCTGCTCCTTGAGCTGCTTCTGCATAAGATATAATGGTGCGTAACTTGCTCCTATGGATGACATTTTCTTTTTTAGTGTTTGTTAACGAAATGAAGAATGTTGTAAGAATGATATGTAGTTTGAGAGTTTTCAAGTGAATGCTGAGTTTCGTTGAAGAGTGCCTATTTATAGAAGGTTTATAAGACTTCGTTACCCCTTATTTTATATAGATATAGTTAGTTTTCATTAAAGCTAATTAACTAGAAGGAATTGTCATCTAATATGTGGCTTTCGCTTTAAGGGCGGCTCTTATCTTAGTGACATAAGTTAAAAGTTATGGTCCATTATATTCATCTTCGCCATATATAATATCACTAATTTTTGCATTCTTCCCTAAGTAATCTGAAATAATTAATCGAACAAAACTATATAAATTAGTATATTGTTCAGATTAGTGAGTTTCCATCTTATAATCAATTAATAAGTTATAAATATTTCTACATTACATACAAAATTATTAGTGATGTGAAATTTTAGAACAGGTAAACCATATGCGTCCAAGATATACTGATCTCCAAATATAATATATCAGTTTTAGGAAAATACTATCAACATATGAATGGCGTAGCTTTTACTTTATGGGCGGCTCGTAGATTATTAGATGAATGGCATTAGACAGCCCATAGGTCGATCAATAAAACTGTGGACTGATGATTATTTTATCATCAAATTGACGAAACGATGGAATAGTTTAACTGAAATAGCGGTTTCACAAATTTATATGATTGGTGAGAAACTAGGTTCTGTATAAATGCTTGCACATCGTATCTGATGTGGTTCAACCACTCATGTATACTTGCTTTATGTATTAGGTACGTAGCAATAAATTTGATTTTTTTTTTTGAACACCACTTTCATTAAAAAACTTAAAGTCTACAAGAGTTCATAGAACTACAAACATAAAACCATACAACACAAACGATAGATTTAGAGAAACCTCTAAGATAAAGAGACAGCGAATTCATAGCAAAGCTTGAATGCGTCAAATTCACGGCAGTGCCGGAAGGTTGAAGTTTAGTCACATTGAAAAGTGACGTTGATATCCAATCCGCACCTCGGAATATCGTCGAAACGAGATCCGCTGCATCTTCAGGTCCCGAACGGACCGCTCCACAAGATAGCAAGACGGTTATAGACTTGGAAATACACCTTCGCACATGGGCAGAAGGGGAAACACTTCTTCGAGAGAAGGCAGGTGATGATGATGATGGTGATGAGTATGGTGATGAAGATGACAACGAGCCCAGTGAACCCACCGGTAAAAAGACAATTAGTGTTCTCTTCAAGAAAGAGAGGTATGACATTGTAAGCATATTGGTTTCGGTAAACAACCCGATGAACCCATCGGAATTCTTTAGCAAGCTGGCCAAGTAGACCAGCCTACCCCATAAACAAATGGGCTTTGAAACTATGCTGTGAGACTGAATGAAATTTAGAAGGCTCACCAGGCCCAATCTACAAGCAAATAGGCCCATCTCACAGGCTTGAGCGGTGCTGTTCCGTTGACGTTGACAGGAGCTCGGGTCGCCGGAAAGGGAGCAGCGACGGTTGAGCGGAACAGATGAGGGGGTGAGTGTTGGTGCTGATCTCCGGTCTTCCGAAATAAATCTAAGTCGCCGCGGAGAGGCTCGTCGGAGCAGATCTCCTCCTCGATGGGACAACAAACAAGCATACATCATAACTAGCGGGGACGGCGGTAGATCTGAACGGTGCTTCATAAATCTAGGGTTTTGAGACGTGACTACCTCGAAGGTTAAGGCTTTTTCGGCTGTTAAACCAGAGTTGCAGTTGCAGAGCATTGGTGAGTCACGGTGGTTGTGGCTGACAGTAACAGAGGAAAAGTGGGGAACCCCCCAGAAAATAACGACTCCGGTGGAAAGCGATCCGAAAGGCTTAACCACGTCGTCCCTGCTCACCTTGAGAGACGGTCTCAACGAAGAACCGTCGACGGCGTGAGAGACGATGAGAGCACGAACAGGAGCGATGACGATGAAACGGGAGCTGATTCTTACAGATCTGAGCCCAACAAGACACATAACGGTAAGCGTGAGGCGGTGAGCCGAAGAGGAAACCGAGAACATAGACCGGGAGCCCCCGGAAAATGAAACAGTCACAATGTTCTCCGACCAAGACAAGGAGACGGACGAAACCAGAGAGCTTGAACGGATAGAAGATAAGAGGAGAGAGAGACGTAGAGTTTTAGAGGGTCGACGCCGGCGAGCCATGACTCCACCGGCGTCGGAGAGGGGACGAGCAAACGGCGCCTCGATAACTGGGACTGGGAGAGTCTTTGCTAGGGCGAACGAGAAGGTGTTTGGTCTCCACGCAATAAATTTGATTATAACATCAACTTCTGCAACGTGCAAATAAAAACATTATCTTTCTCTCCCGGGGAACGTAAATTATTCCTACATTCAATAATACTAACAAGGTGTGAGTTAAAAGACGTAGAATGATAAACAATGTATAAGTAATATTCATTCCATTTCATTATAATTGTTGTTTTAGATTTGGACACACAGATTAAAAAAATAATTAATTTTGTATATTTCTTTGATAAGAACATCATTACCACTAGTGTATATATAAAATTATGTGAATATAAATTAGATCATATGCACGTATAGGTGTATACCCTATAAATTAAATCAAAACTTTTTTTTTGTAGTTGCAAATGTAATATGGTTATCACATTAATATGGATCTTTTAAAAAAAGTTATATGGTTAGCACAGTGATTTTAGAAAAATATCGTTCTTATATATCGTTGTATGTTAAAGCAGAAACATAAAACGTGCATGTCCACATCTAATTTGATGTAAATGTGTACGCATGTTATGTGTTCGTGATATCCTTTACAAAGCACATGTGTTTAGAAATTGTTCGAACAGTATATAACATCTTTTTCTCTTATCTTTTAAACAAGTCAAATTTCACATAAAGAAATAATAACTGGAGTTCGACTAGTTGGCCACTAATCTCCGGTCTCCACCTATATTTTGACTACTTAGATGATCTACTCATCAATAAAATATGATTTGACTTATTAGATTGTTTATAATTATTGAAGCACCGGTACCTCGTTAACTTCTATATTTACGGAAAATACTTAGAAACCTTGACACCAAAGGTACTTAATAGTAACACAATAACACTTAACCATGGAAAAAATTATCGATAAGTATTCTCCAATAGTATATAGCTAGATTCACATATATACACACAACCACATGTATATAAGGGACCTAGGAACATCATGGTGAATTGGTGATAGTGATGAATTGATGATAATATATTAAACTCCATGATACTGCTAATTGCTAATTAATTATCTTTATGGATAGTTAAATATAATTAGCACCAAACGCTAATGGAAAACTAAAGTTGAGATGCTTTAAGGAAGGGCACACGCACCTATATTCACCAACATAACTTTTGGGATTTCATAATTATTTCTACATTTGGCTGTAATTGACCGACTTATTCAATTTATTTAAATTAAGGCTATCAATTAGTTTTAATTAAAGACTTAGAAATGGCGGACCGACTTTAGTTATTGGTTCATGTGGGTTTTCAAATTTATGTATATTTGCTAATGGACAATACTTGCCATCCCACTCCCGAAATACATCACTATCATAATTCACTCATTATATATGTATCACCAAGAACTGATATATGCGTTAATCCATAATAAATTTGAAGATTAACTAGTTTGGAGCCAATAACAAGTGATTAAGGGACAACTTGTCTCATACCTCTCTCTAAAGGCCAATGCATAAAACTAATCAGACTTCTTTTTTCTACTATTATTCTTGACATCTCAATCCATATTCTTTAATCAAACGTTCATTGTGGATGATGGAACCAGCAAGTAGAATCCTATAAGGGTAACTTAAAAATGAAAATGAAAAAATATGTCTGAGCCCGGGTTCGAACCGGGGACCTCTAGTGTGTGAGACTAGCGTGATAACCGACTACACCACCCAGACTTTGATGCAAACCATTTGTCCACAAGAACATTTAATCTCAATGCAAATAGTGTCTTTTAAAGTGTTGTACAACATAACTGGCCAACGTATATTCATTGATCCGCTTTCTGCATACGTGACAAGACGCGGAACGTAATTTGTTAACAAACAAGAAACTGATAGTAATCAAAAGTAGAAAAAGGAAGATGATCTCTTCGTTGCTCTATTTCGTTTTGAAAACGTTTTGATTTACTCAACGTATTAGTATAACATAAAGCTGACAAACTCTTGTTTTCTTTGGCCTTCTGACAAAAGCTCCAGTTTTAATTTACAAGGACGATAAGTATAATATTAATAGTAAGATTAGTAATTTACAAGGACAAAGTTGACGTAGAACAAAACTGTTACCAATCGAGTTTAATGTTCCTTTCAATGTAAAGTTTGTCAATATACTCTATGATAGGTTGTGACGCTTCCATGTACCTCCTCATATTCTTCTCAACAGATTGATCAGTTTCGTTAAGCCGTAACAGAAGTTGATCCCTCGTCGGAAGTGTATACATTCCAGCATAAACCGCGGTCCTAACGGCCCATGTATGAAACGGTGCACATACCTCCGTATAAGCTGTTGTCGCAGCGTCTTTCAAAGAATATTCATCCGTCATCAAGAACTGTTCGAAAATTGCTCGTATTAGGTCTAAGCCTTGTCTCACACGTCGTAAGTTACGCGAACGGCTTCCTGGTGTTTTCACCGTCGCGTTCTCCACGTCTAGGTCCAAAATATTCTGTAACGTGTCTAATGTTTTCGAGGCTTCGACCAAGTCTTTAACCTTGGAGATGTACTCCATCTCAGCAAATTTGAAGGCGAATCCGAGGCAGCTGAAGAGGATGGAGACGTGAGTGCATGCACTGCAGAAAGCATCAAGACTCAAACCGTCCTCATCAGTAGATATGTCCGGTTTGAGCAGATCCGCTAGGTTTTCGAACGCTTCGGTGATTACCGACAAAGGTGTGTTGACTCTGGCTGGTGTCTTGCTACACACGGCATCCTCGAAGGTGTCGTCTTCGTCCTCTTCTTCCTCCATTACCTTCTTTCTCCCCGCCTCTTCCTTTTTATATAGCTTCGCCACGATTGCTGAACTTTAGAAAACGCTTTGATAATGATCGTGATGGACTTACGAGGAAATGAAAGATCTAGTGTCTGCGGTTATGTTTTTGAGACGTGACGTTTTGCAAGACTTAAGGGTTCACCAATCAATCAAGGTGAGAAAGATTTTTTTATAATGGAAAAACTTTACTATATAAAGAAGAATGGCTAAAAATGCTTGCAATCTATTTTGGTGATAAAAATATGATATATTGTCTTTTGTCACCTACGTAAAAATTTTACAACATCTAAATGTTAGATTTGTCAAACATACCTTATTAACATTAACGTTTGCAGTAGTTAATTTTTGTAAAAAAAATCTATAAGAACTCGGGATTATATGTGTATAAATAACACTTATGGATTATCTTGATTTATTCGCAAATCAAAGGAAGATGGAGTTGGATAGCTTCATTAAAAGGATGGAAAAGATTAAAACAGATCACACGATCCTTTAAAACTCTCGTCTGATTTCTTCACAACCTGGAGATGGAATAGTCCAATGCATCTACCAAGAAATCTGTGGATACAAAAAACAATTAATTACATTGTACATCTAGCTAGTTGAAACCGAAAACAAAAACAAATTGTCGTCATTAGAGAAAATATGTATATATGAATTTACCTGCATCATCTTTGGTGAAACACATTGGTGGTTTTATCCTGAAAACATTCCCATGAAGCCCTCCTTTTCCAACGAGGATGCCAAGTTCTTCACAGAGAGAAGAGAAAGTAAGATTCTCGTTACTCAATTTGATGCATTGGCTATTAATGTTAGTTTACCTCTAAGTTGCTCAAACAAGACAGCTGTTTCAGCTTTGGCTGGTGTCTTGTCCTTCCGGTCAGTCACAAGCTCGATCCCAACCATTAATCCTCTTCCTCTCACATCTCCAATTACTGAAACCAAACATAAACGGTTAAGTTAAAAAAATAGAGTACTAATCTGATTAGAAAAATCTCAAATATTGTTTGTTTACTTACTATCATGTCTTTTCTGAAGATCTTTCAAACGTTGAATAAGGTGTGAACCAACTTCAGCACAGTGTGTTTGACGTCTCTCCTTATCAATAACGTTTAGAACAGCAAGTCCACCAGCTGAACACACTGGGTTTCCACCAAAAGTGTTGAACTGAATCTTTGTAGCTAAAACGCTAGCGATCTCTGGTGTAGTCACTACAGCTCCTAATGGTAATCCATTTCCTATTCCCTGTGAGCAGAACATGTACACTTTCTCAGCAAAATTACACCATTTTTTTGGAAGTTAATAACAGTCAATATAATCGATGATTAGAGAAGAGAGCAAATGGTAAGAATTTATTTTGACAAACCTTTGCCATTGTAACTATGTCAGGAACTACATCCTGTGTCTGAAAACCCCAATAATGACTTCCTGTCCTGCCAAATCCAGTTTGAACTTCATCGGCGATGCATACACCACCAGCTTTGCGTACAATGTCATAAACCGACTTTAAGTAACCAGGAGCCAATTCTACAGCTCCTCCTACCCCCTGAAAGTTTAAAATGATAATGACATGGTGAATAGAGGTGTAACTCAAAAGAAAAATAGTTTTTAACTTAATGGTTCTTTTAGACAAATAAAAAACCTGGATGGTCTCTGCAATAAAACCAGCCACGTTTCCAGAAGTACCATAGTCAATATGGTCTTGGACATCTTTAGCATACATAGAACCATCAGAACCAAATACTCCTCGGTATGGATCTGGATTTACAACATGATGGATCTCCCCCTGCATAATAACAGAGTTGGCAGCACAAAAGTTACACTTAAATAGCTAATAACAGAGTTGGCAACACAAAAGTTACACTCAAATAGTTCCAGAATAGATATATACGGAATAAATATTCCAACCGGCTAAGTAAATAATTGTTACAAATAATGAGGAAATTAATAGATTTAGATAAGAATCAACATAAAATAAACCAAATTTGCATACCGGACACATGAATAGAGAGAATTATATTGCAAATTTTTTTTAACTCTCATGGGTCAAGTTAAAAGACTATATAGTCACACAAATGTTTATGAACTTTTCTCATCAATCAATTTGAACTTGGGGACAAACCTGTGGTAAAGGGTACTTCCATGTGTTAAGAGCTGTGAGTCCAATAGTATTAGAACTTCCACCATGATAAGCATTTCTCAACGAAATCATCTCAAGGCTACCAGTATAAAGCCTAGCCATCATCATTGCTAGCTCATTAGCTTCTGAGCCAGAATTCACAAAGTACACAACCTGCATCCAAATATTATGAAAGCACTGATTCATCCACAAAAAGCAATAACATAATAACCTCACTATATTACCTTTAGGTTTCCAGGCATCTTCGCCGCTAACGCTTCAGCGAAATCGCCTATAGCGTGATGTAGGTATATGGTTGTAGCGTGCTGAAGAAGCTTGCTTTGTTCATTAATAGCGTTGAGTATGTCGGGATGGCAGTGACCGCATGAGACCGTGACTATTCCAGCAAAGGCATCGAGGTAACGCCTACCGGTTTCATCAAACAAGTACTGCATCTTCCCTTCCACGATGTTGAGCTGCAAGTAATACAAATAGATCAAGAAGAACCCTAAAGATTGATCATAAGAATGCAAAAAAAAAAATATTAATCCTTTAAATACAACTATATATTAGATTTGTGCAGTCAAGATCACGAGAAGAACGTACAGGCTTTTGGTAGAAATGGAAAAGAGAAGGTCCGAGAAACTTCTTCCGTTTCTGGAAGACTTCATCTGCGGAAGGACCATTATACGGCCGCGGCTGGTAATCAAACGGCGGAAGCTGCGGCGGAGAAGAGGTGGAGTAATCAGAGCGGAGGAAGGTGATCGCAGGGGAATGGATCCGGGAGGAAGTTGAAGCTCTATCTACGACTCTCTTGAGAAGTTGCCTCTGTAAAGCCATTCTGCTGTTCTGTACGGAGTAGTTAGAGAAAGATTAGGACCAATCACGGTCTTTATAAGACTGCTAAGTAAGATTAGTACATGGAATCACAAGGTTTTGAGAGATGATGACGTGGCAATATGATTCTCAAAAAAAGATTCCATGTGAATTAGATTTGCGGTACTGACACAGTCACACATCATCGTCGATATCCTCTGCAAATTAAAATAATGACTAGAGGCGGAGTATCCAAGATACCATCCTCGAAATCAATTATTAATATTTAAAATCTACGATGATAATACCGAACAAACGATGATATAAATCTTCTAATCATGCATTATTGCAAAACTAAAATCAATACATTAGTTTACGGATTAGGCGTCATATGCGTCCAAACCAAATGCACCATTGTTATTTGCACGGTTAGAATTAATGATATATTAATGTGTTGATTAGAAATGTTTTAGTGGCTAATTTACGATTATTAAAGTGGTCGAAAGATATACTACAAAGATTAAGATCTTTCAACAATATATAAATGACATAAACACTCCATACGATTATAATATATCTAGGTTTGGCTGCGTGATTCTGATTTTTCACAACATCATTGTTTTTATGTTCATGAATGTATACCGTCTTAAGCTAATTAAGTTTCTGTGTTATCTTTTAATAACCAAAAAAAAATGATGACAAAAAAAACCAAAAAACATATACCTAACTATTAAAATGAACATTATCTTAGAACAAAAATGTTAAATAATTAAGATTTAAGACGCATACCTATTTCATTTGTTTTTTTTTTTTTTTTTTTTTTTTGTCAGCCCCTATTTCATTTGTTTAATAAGAAAGAATTGAAACATGGAAGAGTCAGACGTGTACGTGACTATCGCTTGCAAACGTAACACAATAAAGTCATGTTGATAGAGCTGTCGTTGATAACAACCAAAGCATTTGATTTTTAAAAGCTATTAATTACTCTTATTCCTAACTCATTGATCTGGCTTTAATTTGGTCATCGATACGTACTGAAACCGAAATCATCATATTTATTTGGCTAATCACCAATACAAACCAAAGTTCATAAATCTCTTTTTTTGACAAAGTTCATATCAATCTTATTAAATTAAAAATACTTTTAAAATGTTTAGAAACATGGATAATAGTATATCAATCTGCAAAAAAAAATTACTATTGTTTTGAAACATAAATAATAGTATATTAAAAAAAAAGTAACGAGTTTATGTTATTAAAAATTTTTTGGATCAATATTTTTATTTATCATGATTAAAAGTTAATAGTCATAGTTTGATGCCATAAATTATGAAATCCTGTGTATCTTAATATCCTGAGGGGAACCCTCCTTTTCTTGGATCACTAACTGCTACAAGCCTACTCGTTCCGTTTGAATTTCCACCGGATTCTACAACTATTAACTGAGAAATTGCTCCATCAGCGATCGGCGTTAGGACATGACCTTTCTTCTCCAAAACGTCTCTTGTCTCTTTAGGAAGCTCAAAATGATCATCGTAAACCGTCTTCCAATCCTCATACGAAATTCTATTTGGTATCAGCTGCAAAATGACATCACAAAAAAATTAGCTATAAACAAAAGAACAAGAAAGTTTCTAATTTGGGTAAAAAAAGATGCAAAAACCTGGTGGAAGATTCTTGGAGCCATGACGGAAGAGAGAGGATCCATGTTGAGGAAAAAATGATTCAAGAAAACTTGTGTTGCTCCAGGGATGATATACAATCCTCCACTCGCACCAACTGCAGCTTTCACTTTACCGTCCTACAGAAACCAAAGCAGAAAACACTGTCATTTAGAATCCCAATTCCGACTTTCGTGAGCACAAGTAACATGTATTTTGACCAACCTTGAGTACAATGGTGGGAGACATTGAAGACAAAGGTCGTTTCCCGGGACGGATGAAGTTAGCCGGTGCTGGAGGCGGCACATCTGGTTGGGGCTTCATGGGGATCGAGAAGTCGTCCATTTGGTTGTTCAGAACGATTCCGGTGCTAGGGGACAGCTTTGTTGCCCCAAAGTAACCGTTTACTGTAGTAGTCATTGCTACAACATTCCTCTCCTTATCTATTATTGAGAAATGGCTCGTCCCATGATCATGAATCTCATTCCATCTACAAAATAAGAGAAGAAACATCATAAAATCTATTCGAATAAGATGGATTTTAATTGATAGAAAAACTTACTTGCCACCATAATATTTAGGATCAAAGGTTTTGTCATCGTTGATCTTTTTCTTCAGTTCTTGTGCAAACTTTGGAGACAACATATCCGAAACAACCTTAGTAACATCGACGAAATCTGGATCCCCGAGGTTCATTCTGACCGCGAATGCATGTTTTAGAGCCTCAACTAGTCGATGAACACCTAATGGTCCCGCAACACCCTTTGGAATTCCATATTGAGAAAGAATATTCAAAATCTGCAACACAAGAAAACTCCCAAAAATTAAATAAATGTAGGGTTTGATGAAATATAAATTTTTAGCCAAAAGAAAAAAAAAACAGACTTACAAGCACCATTGAAGGGCCACCAGAGGAAGGAGGAGGCATACCGAGTAATCGGTATCCAAGAATATCGTTAGATAATGGTTTTTTAACTTTAACTTTGTAACTATTCAAATCTTTCAAAGTTACTATCCCTCCCAACTTTTGTATATCATTCACCAGGTTAACCCCAACCGTGCCATTGTAAAACACTTTTGGACCATGCTCAGCGATTTGCTTAAGTGTGAAAGCCAATTTTGGGTTACGAACAATCGTCCCTGGTTTCTTCAGCTCACCATTTGAAGCAAATAGCTCAGAGAGACCACCTTTGTCTGCTAAAATATCATCTCTGGTCGCGTTCATCTGCATATAAAGATACTTAGAAATCATGTATCCTTCAGCTGCCAGTTTCTCTGCAGGGTACACTAACTGCTTCCATGGTAGCTTTCCGAGTTGTTTCCAAGCAGTGAATAGACCTGCGACTTCCCCAGGGACAGCTACTGATAGGGGTCCTTTCTTCTTTAGTTCAAGATTACCGCCATACATATCCTACATTAAGAACGTTAAGGAAAAGTCTACTTAAGCTCAAAGGAAAAGGCTACATATAATAATGAATACAAAACAATTTATAGAAAACGATAAAATGATTTAAAAATGCTTTTAAGTCAAATAATATAGTGAATAAGTTAATGTTATGATTGAAAAGCATTCTAAATGGATTTTTAGTTCGTTGATTGTATGTTTTGTATTATTATTTAGAGAGAAAAATAAATATTTGGCAAAAATATATAAAAATTTAAGAAAACATTAGCAAAAATTTTATAAAAAGAATAAAATGATAACGAAAAAATAATAAGAAGCTGAAAAAGATACATAATATATGTTGGAGAAGTTAATGTGATAATTACATATATAATTCCACAAACATTTGTTAATACTAAATATTCATCAATTATTTTTACATCAAATTTGTAGAAACTTTATAATTGATTTTAAACTAATTGAAGTTGAAAATTATATTTTTAATGTTTTTAATTAGGAAAATATCCTAGGATAGCACTAAAAAAGTTTCTGTCACAAATATAGTTTCAAAGAATCAAAATGACCAAAATGTTTCATTAAAGAGGTAAATATACACTTATACACATAGGATTAACTAATTCAAACCTTAAAGTTTAGAGTTAAGGGATGGTGATTTGAGATTAATATTTAAAATTTTATAAAGTAGAAAATAAATATTAGAAATTTGAAAATAAAATTTTTAAAATAGTTTCAAATAGTATTTTCGAATTACAAAAAGAAATTTTGAAAAAAATAAAAAAATTCAAAAAAAATTCAAAAAAAATTATAAAAAAGTTTGAATTTGAAAACATATAATCTAAAACTATTAAAATATTTTATTTTATTTATTTTATTTATTTTATTTTTATTTTTTTATTTTTTATATATCTAGGGTATTAATGTCATTTTACCTATTAAATGAAACATTTTAGTCATTTTTCTTCTTGTGGTCTATTTTTGTGATTAAAACTTGAAAAATGTCTATTTATGAGAATTGCCTTTTTAATTATTATTCAAAATTTATGACATTATATACATAATATATATTTTCTTACAATATTTATATCTTCGAATTTGTGGAAAACATCTAGTCTATATTTTTGAAGAATGCTAAGACCATTATCCCCAAATAATATGTATGTTATACACCAGGAGCTAAGAAAAACTATATTATATTTTTCAGAAACGTTTAAGGATAACACTTATTTTAAAATGCATATTATGACAAGAGGAAAAATAACGCATTAAGCAAAACATAGTTACCTCAGTAGCTCGTAAAGGAGCGACCTCTCTAAAATCATAAGCAGTTTCTTTACCACTAGCCATCTTAACCACTGCAAAAGATCCACCGCCTAGACCGCTAGACCCTGGATTCACAACCCCCAAACACAGAGCAACGGCCACAGATGCATCCATCGCGTTCCCTCCTTGACGAAGAACATTCATTCCGATTTTTGAACACTGCCCATGGTCTGTCGCAACCGCAGCGTTAGACGCAACAATACTGTGCTGTCTTTTCTTAGCCGCCACGTTTTGGAGAAATGCGAATAGAAGAAGAACGATCGTTACTGTTCGAGCTACGGTGGATGAAGAATCAAACCAAATATTAATCCACAGATGATAAAAAATAAATAAAACGTTTGAACGACAAGAGTTTCGTTTAACAAAACTTTTGAAAAAGTGTCGAGACTTATATAACTTATTGGACGTTGAATTTTTAGTTCTTATGAGTTCATACTTATGAATATGAGTTAAATATTTTTTTGGTAAAAATATGAGTTAAATATTGAAGCTTGTTAGTAGCAATCAGTCAATTTTCACGCTAGAAAACCAAATGAGTTGACAAAGAAACTAACTATATATTGAATAATCGTTGACGATTCTTGTATAGAATTAGAGAGAAAAATAACTTACAATTCATTTGTATTTCACTTGCAAAATATTGAATAAAAATGAGATTTGTTCAAACGAATATAAATAGGACGCTGTGGTTTTGAGCTATCTTGGACGATAGACAAATTTAGAATCTATAAAACCTTTTAAAAGTTGCATGTCCTTTATGTACTCTTTTAAGTAGTTCCCTTCTTTTGTCAATGTTATAAATATTCTTTAGACTACATCGGTTAAGTGTTAATCTACCTATATTTAAGAAATTAAGATATTCATTAATGATACATCACAACTTTCCTCAAATAACACATCAAGTTATTAGAGATTTGTGAGTCCGTGATCATAATTATTAACATATTGATCGATATCTGATTTTACAAATAATAAATTCATAAAGTAAAAATAATTAGCCGGATTATCTATCCTATACTAAAAGGGATTAATAAAGCTCTCTTAAGGTGTCCACGTCCTCAAATAAATTCAACCAATCATGTTTTTTTTTAAAACACGTCAGCTGGGTGTAAATTTGGGCAAGGTAATTTATATGTAATTAAATTTGGACTTACCCATCACGTTTGGGCTTGCTTTTTTTTGCCCAAATCGACAAATGAAAACTGAAGTTGACGCCACATGAACTCATCATCTTCCTCTCCACCTCTTCGTTTTCTCCGATATGAAACCTGAAGAATTGAAAACATTTGGATTTAAAAGAAAAGATTTGACAGTCTAATCTCAATCGCATAAAGTAAATCAAACCAAACTTCACACATCTTTCTCTCCGTTCGCCGTCACACATCTTTCTCTCCGTTCGCCGTCGTCGCTAATCTGAGATCTCTCTCTTTACTCACCAAAGATGCATTCGAGCCATCTCCTTCTCGAGGAGCCAATCAGGATGGCTTCAATCCTCAAGCCATCCAAATCCGTAAGCGATCCATTGATCCATATTCGTAAGAGTTATCTCTAATCTCTCTCTCTCTCTCTCTCTCTCTCTCTCTCTCTCTCTCTTTCTCTCTCTCTTTTGATGTCATCAGAGTTTCTTTCCGGAAGCTTTGGCAACAAAATCCAACTGAAAGTCCCATGTCTCCACGGTAAGTCTCTGTAGTTTGTATTTCAAGGACATCTCACCAGGTCCACCCGAATCTGAATTAGTATTTCGAATCTAAAGTTATGGCGATGATCAATTTCTTTTTTCCTTCAATGGTGTTGATAACCTATTTGAAAAGCCGTCGCTTTGTAGTTTTCATGTCGATTCGCTTGATCCAGTCTTCTCACAATTTTTTAGTTTTTCTCGATAAGGTTAAAGTGCCGTAGCGATTGCTGTAAGGTGTGAAGATAAATGTCTGTCGAATATGATCTCTGAATGAAAACATGAAGAAGTGTCAGTATGCCGTAAGTGGTGAGTTTTCCCTAGAAGGAACATTATCTTCCCTACCCTCGCATCTCTAAAAAGGTATACACTTTTGGATCATCTTGTGCTTTTACATATTGGCTTTAATCTAGAAAAAGAGACTTACAATGAAGCATGTGATCTTCAGTTCGTTTAGGACTAATTTGGGTTGAATATTACATAAGCTGCTGACATTTCTTCACCACGTATATATATATATATATATATCTAATTATATATAATTTTAGCCATCAGGATGAATCACTACTCTGCATATACTGAGGAGTCTGGACAATTATATGGGACTGCTTTGGCGTAGGACCTGCGCTAGCTGAAGGGTAGGGAGATTGAATATGACTTCCTGGAACTGAATAGCCCTGTACCGTTGTATAACTGTGACCAACAGGGATGTTTTGATTCAGTTGCCCGTATTGGTAGCCTGGTGAGTTAACTGCCCCAGGTACTCCATAAACCTGAAGGTATGAATGATATTTCCAAGAGCTGAGCATTATCTTTTCTTTGCAAAGGTTTCGTGAGGAAATATCAAAATTTTATTTCCTTTCTATGTGTGTCATCAGGTGCTTACAGTGACTCAAGAGGCCTTCTGGAAGCTAGGAAAGAGGTTGCTGAGTTCATTGAATGACTTGATGGGTATCCCAGGTGATTGCTTTCAGTTTTGTTTTCATGGAATGTATTTGTTGTAAAAGGAAAACCAGCTTTCAGTTTTGTTTTCATGGAATGTATTTGTTGTAAAAGGAAAGCCAGCTCAAGCCTTTTGTTTGTTATTTTCATATCTCAGTGATCCAAAACTCATATTCTCCACTGATGGAGCTAGCTAAGGTGTGAAACAAATCTTAAACTGTGCTATACGCAGTGAGGGAGACATGGTAATTCTCTGTTCCAAGAGGTCTTAGTATATGCTACAATTTTATTTCTGACACTTTTTCTCTGGCTATTTGCACAGCCAAATTTTCTCATAATTTAAAACCCCTCAAATTGATAACCATCGTTCTCTGTAATCTAGCCTACTCAACATGTATATATAAATCTGTTAATTTATGTATGTTTGTTCTTAATATCAATAATATAAGTTCCTTATTAGGGGATGTCGTCTTCGGTATTATTATTTGCCGAGTAAGTGGATCCCACCAGATAATATATGTCTGATTTTGTGCAATGATAATGGTTGTTTATTGCTATGTCTTTTCTCTTGTGCTAATGTCAAAATATCACAATATTCATTGCTTCTCTGCAGCAATATGAAGAAGAGCAGGAGAGTGCAAGTGCCACCAAGAAGCTTCACCAGAAAAGGCAATTCATCACAATTTAAGTAGAAAAAATATGAAGTATGATCAGAAGAAATAAGGTGATGATGTGATGAATGCATGTCTTATATGCCCTCAAGAGATGGATGCAGCAGATCTAAGCTTCTTACCATGTCCTTGCAGATTTTGTCTATATCTCTTCTCCTCTATGCAGATCAACCAAAACGATGGACGTAGCCCACGACTCTGAGCTTCCCCAAACAAGTATGAGAAGACAAGTAGTAAAAGTGCTTTATGTTTTAGTTATTTCCTTAGTATCTCAGTTGCACATAGCATGTTGTTTGTCAATAGAGTTTGTGTCAGTGACGTTGTTGCATCTTTTGAAACTTTAAAGCTTAATAAAAGTGAAAGATCGTTGATATGTTATCGATGAAGTCGAATGAATGTTGCTACCATTTATCTTTTTCTTTAAAATCAAATCAAATGGGTTGATTGTCCACTGCGTTTATTAAAACGTTTTCCCGATACTAAAGGAGTTGTGAATGTCTTAATATGCTAAACAAATCTTCAGAAGTAGTTTGATTTTGCATAATAAGAAACTGTAGTAGCAGGTTGGATCGAGGAAAGGAATCAAAGAGAAAGAATAATAATAAAAAGATTGAGATCCGAGAAAAAGACCAAAAGGTTTGAACAATACACATAATCAATCCCCTGGACAAAAAAGATTGTTCAAAACAAATGTTTTCTACTACTATTACTTTTAAATAATCTCCACTCGAAGGAGAATATTTTTTGTATTACAGAAGGGAATTTGTAAATTTGAAAACGTTATTGGGTCCACGTGTTTTTTTAATATTCAAAATCATAAAAGTTCAAGTTTTCGTTAAGATTATGAGACTTTCAATTATACACATAAAACTGTATGTTTTAGCGGAAATTTTTTTTTTCAAAGATACATTTTTGTATTTTCAATACATTTTATTAACTAATAATGATAAATTCTAAATTTCAAATACTAATTGCATTTCTTGACTTCTTACCGGTTTAGAATTATAAGAAATATAAATCACAAAATATATATTTATAACTAAGACTTAAATAAATATATATTCACAAAAATAAGATTTAATATGTGTAAAAATTGTAAAACATATATGATTTGCAACAGAGGGAGTAGTATATTAGAGTTTTAGATTAGTAGTTGGTGTAAAATCAATTATACACACTTGACTCTCATTTTAATATATATGTAACTATTGTGAATGTACGAAAAATTTAATTATTGTGAATGTAAGAAAATTTAACATTTATGGTAAATGAAGTTTTAAGCAATTATATTTTAATTGAGTATAAAAGTACATATTAAAATTTTTTTTGATATAATCTCTTATGAAATTCAAAAATTACTACTATTTTCATTTTAATTTAATTGTTGTTGTAGAGTAAATTGTTTGTTTCAAGATAAATGTTGTTTTAGAATTTAAATACATAATTGATTAACTTTATATGTTATATGATTTTTGTATTCTTCAGTCTATTTTTTACTGATTGAAATGTGATTAAGTGTATAACTAATGATATTTTATTTTAGTAATATACAAAATTAATTTTTTTTTTTACATCTGTATGCACAAATCGAAAATGACAATTAAAATGAAACATAATTAGTATTATAAAAACATTACATTCACCTTAAACATTGTTAGTCCTTTTAGGTGTGTGATCATGGAAGAATAACACTCATTGCTGGCCAATTGGTTAATGCATCAAATGTCTAAAAAATTATATTAAGAGAAAACTACAAAAAAATGTCTAAATTGTTTTAAAATAATATGCAAACAATATTTGTTTTAGAATTAATATAGTACACTATTATATGTTAGAAACAGACTTTTAAATCCTGATATATTAGAAATTGCTAAATTTGTTTTATTGAAATTCAATATTATATTATCACACATTTTAAAAATGATCTCAGTTCTATTTCCTAAGATAAGTATATAATAGTCAATTGGAAAATGTTAATGTAAACCTAGAACAAAATTATTAACTGTGTAACTTGATCAGAATTGTTTTTGCCATGCATTGACTTAAAGTGATATTTTAGTCATTTTCAAGTAAATGAATCAAAGATACACAACTATAATATGAAAAAATTAATACGCAATGTCAATTCCTCATATTTATCATATTAATTGTTGTCTTCCGCACTATTGGTTTCAAATAATAATAACCTATTATATAACCAAATAAATAAATTTGATACGGCTTAAGGAAATTTTTTCATATATACAATAAATAAAACAAAACAACAGTAAAATATTAATTTGAAATAAAACAAAAAATGACTACTCTAAATTTATAATGAAAAAGTACAAAAATTGTAAAAAATAGAAATTGACATACAAATTAAAAAGACAAATCTAACAATTCAAAAATTCGGCCAGTTAAATTGCTTCCATCGTCCACGTTGGATTCTTTTGTTTCGTTTAGGGCTTTGTTGTTAATGATTTTGGGCTTCTTCGTTTTTTTTAGGCCCTACAGATTGTCCAAGTGAAAAAGAAATTGCAGAACTCAACCTTAATTTCGTTCGTGTTTTCTTTTTTCGGTTTCCCCTTCCATTTTCTAGCTTCGATATCTTCCATTGCTACTCTCTCCAGATGCGTTTCAAACAATAACTTCACCACTATCTACACTCATCAATTCTTAATTGAACCCATTCAATGGACTCTTTTCATCTTCCTCACTATTTTTTCCCTTATAAATCTACTTTCTTAGCATCTGTTTCGAATCTGCTTGATCAAATTCACTCTGATATTTTCTCAGAAATATACATTATCCATGGTTTTCCAGAATCTACTTTTGCCAGCTTTTCGAATATACATTATCCATGGTTTTCTGTGACTTTAGATTAGATTGACATAAATTTATATTAATTACTTTCCAATACTGAATGTATATATCTTTTTAAAATGATTTCCAAAACCAATATAATTACTAATTTAGCTTTGGGCTATAGTTTTTAAATTATTTTCTTAAAAAAAATAATTGATAAATTAAAATGTTGTAAAAATAAAAAGAACAGTAGAAAATACCCAGAGCACTTACCAATTACCCCTAACAACATTTATGAAATTTCTGAAAATATTTAATAAATCAACTGTTTACCTTTTATCAAGCTGATAAAATTATTAGATCCAACAATATTATTTTTCATGTGTATTTCTAGAGAGATTGATTTTATTGGGAAGAACTTAAACTTTTAGTCACTAATTATACAATACGAATCAGATAGAATGAACAAAATAATTAAGAAATCAAACTTTTAAATTATTGAAATTTTAACTAATTTTACTTTTACTGTAATACTAATTTAAATAATATAATATGTGTTTTATCATTATTTAAGTTTTACATTCTAAGATGTGAAACTTCATTTTAATAATTTATATTTGTCAAAATTTCCAATATAAATTACATATTTAAATATAAATAATATTTTAAAATAAATTAAAATTTTAGGAAAATAAACCCGGGCGTAGCCCGGGAAAAGGCTCTAGTGATTAATAAAAGACATAATTTACCGTTTCCAAAAGGTGCAAGTCTTTTTAAAGGGTCATTTAAAAAGCTCTTTTGACTACATTGATCTTAGTATTTAATAATGTTTCTTTTTCCACTTTTCCATTAGAACAATCTATTTATTGATTGTCAATTAGCATCGAGTTTAAAAAAAATCCATGAAACTTAATATCATAGTCAATAACCGATCTTATAGTTATAGTGAGATTCGGCGTCACAATGAACAAAAAAAAATAGAATCTATAATTCCCGTAACGTTTCTCTTTGAGTTAAAATATGGTTGTAAATTTTGCCAACAATACACCACTTTCAAGACCACCATATATATGGATTTAAACGTACCAGGCAAGTAAGACCATATTACGATTGGTCAAACAAGTGATGCCAATTAGTCAATTACTACTATGTTTGATTAAGAAAATATAAAAATAAAAGGTTACCTATCATAAACAAGTTCGATACACTACGCCGTTGAAAAAAATCATGTTCGATACACTGCGCAGTTGAAAATATCTAATCCGATATCAATATTTTGAAGGGAACCTTCCTTTTCTTGGCATTTTGATTAAATAATCCGATACATATTAACTGAGTTTATATTGCAGATGATGAAGCAGAAGATGAAATCATTAATTTTGGAGAATCCTTCATCGATCATTACTTTGTAAGTATAGAAAGGCAACGAATGAACCTTGATTTGTATATGAATTACTTCATGGTCACGACATGCAATGCTGTAACATAATTCGAATGTATTTACCGGTATACATTCAGTTATGTGAAAAGCTTAAGGATGATTATCAATTGAAGGAGACTGATAATGTAAGCATAGAGGAAAGTGTTGCAATATTCCTTAACATATGTATTCAAAATGCAACTCAGAGGTTTGTTGGAAAGATATTTAGTCATTCACAGGAAACTATAAGCAAGAAATTCTACGAAGTGTTGACTGCTCTCGAGAAAATGGCGGTTGATTTGCTTAGACCTGGTCCAAATGAGCTTACGCAACCTCATCCTAGGTTACAATCCAATAGAAATTACTGGCCTTACTTTAAAGGATTTATTGATGCAAACGATGGAATTCATGTTCCGGTCACTATTGCGGGAAAAGATTCAGAAAAATATTGGAACAGGAAAAGTGACACGAGTATGAATGTTTTAGCTATATGCAATATGTACATGTTGTTTACATATGCATATATAGGTATTCCGGGATCAGCTCACGATGCAAAAGTTTTAGCACTGGCAATGGAGGGACCTCATCAATTTCCAACTGCACCTTTTGGAATGTATTATTTAGGAGATTATGGTTATCCTCTCCGACCTGGATTTCTTACTCCGTATAGAGGGGAAAGCTATCATCCTAGCCCAGTAGTTATAAAGAAATGGTTAACAAACTACTTCTTCGCTACAATCTGTTATTGAAATGACTTTTGGTGTGTGGAAAGGAAAATGGTGGGTTTTAAGAAAAAAGCCAAGATACAAAATAGATGTTAGAAAAAAGAGTTGTTGCATCTACAATGGCTCTACATAATTTTATCAGGCTATCAAATTTAGGAGATGTTGATTTTGATTCAGGTTATCCAACTGGTAATGTACCAATTGAAGACTTTGATTCAGATGAAGACGAAGAACATAATAACACTCATGTGCACTATATGAAAGATATTTGAGATCAAATTTTTTGTATCTTTATGGGATTTAAGATAATTTTTATTTTATATTTGATTTTTTTTTTGTTTTAAAATAATTTTTAATAAGTTTATGTATGGTTTGATAATAGTATTTTAATTTTAATTTTTATTTTTCAATAATAGATATTTTACTATCCATAATATTTTAAATTTTATTATTTTTAAAAGAAAAAACCAGAAACTAAAAACTAAAATCTAAAATCTAAAACCACCAATGAAGTTTTCAAAAAATCAAATTCTACTGCAAAATCAAAAATCAAAAACTAAAAACCAAAAGGCAAAAACCAAAAACTAAAATCTAAAATCTAACAAAACAATCATCACCTTAGTTTTGAAACCCAAATGATGAGGTTGCTCTAAGTATACTCTTCTGCAGTTAAAAATTATACTTCTATGTTAAACTATGATCTCATTAGTAGGGTATCTTACCTTCCTGGTCTGGTTAGTTAGAGTGTTTTTTTTTTCAAGAGAAATCCAGGGAGAGACTGTTTATGGTTTTGGGACTTGTCATTTACTTTGTTAATAAATAGAGGTAAAAAAATTGAAGGATCTAACTTTCGGGAGTTTTGAACCCGACGTAAATCGAACACGCAACCTTCTGATTTGGAGTCAGACGCGCTACCATTGCGCCACGGATCCTGTTGAAATCAAGTATCATAAGCTAATCTTACGCATTACTCACTATTTTTAAACCTATAACCAAGCTTAGAAAGTGAAAATTTGACAAACAGAAGTTTATCAAAAAAGTTTTCTGTTTTGCTAATATATATCTTCATTTTCACCTTGAGATCACCATTCAAATCCCCATTACCTTTTCTTAAAAAGGAAGAAAAGAAAAAAACATATTTAGAAAAGAAAAAACAAAATTCATGGATAAGGATTTGATAGGAGAAAAAATAACCAATTCAAAAAGAGGAGGAAGAGAAGTAATATATAAACAAAAAACGGATTTAACATTGACGTTGGTTGATTAGTCGTCGGTCGTCGAAGGAAGAAGAAGTCTATTCTACTTCTTTCTTCACCGTACGATCGTCTTCTAATGAAAGAATCACCAAAGCCAATGGCTACAAGCTCTTCCTCCTCCTCGTCCTTCTCCTCAATTCCTCCTTCGTCTCCATCATCTTCTCCAGCCACCACAACCACGCCGCCACGTCAGAACAATCTCCTCGAGCCACCATCTTCAAAAAAGAAGAAAAACAAATCAAACGTGTTCCGAGTTCTACGCACTGTGTTTCGATCTTTCCCTATCTTCACAACATCATCCATAGCATGCAAAATCCCGGTTATCAACCCCGGTTTAGGCGTAGCAGACCCACATCACAACACGTCAAGAGTCACCGGCACATTGTTCGGATACCGTAAAGGCCGAGTAAGTCTCTCCATACAAGAAACCCCTAAATGTCTACCTTCTTTAGTCGTAGAGCTCGCCATGCAAACCACAACGTTTCAAAAAGAACTTAGCATGGGGATGGTTAGAATCGCTCTCGAGACAGAGAAACAACCTAACAATAATAACAACAAAACAGAAAAGAACACAAATATTTTGGATGAACCGTTGTGGACAATGTATTGTAAAGGAGACAAAACTGGTTACGGCGTGAGACGTGAAGCGAACGATGAAGACTTAAGCGTGATGGAACTGTTACGTCCGGTGTCTATGGGAGCCGGAGTTTTGCCCGGAAACTCGGAGTCGGAAGGACCCGACGGTGAAATGGCGTACATGAGAGCTTACTTTGAGAGAGTTGTTGGGTCTAAAGATTCAGAGACCTTTTATATGTTGAGTCCTGAAGGGAATAATGGACCCGAGCTTAGTTTTTTCTTTGTAAGAGTTTGATTTAATTTGTTAATTTAACGTGCATGTAAAGGCCGGAGACGGTGGTTGACGTTATATATAGTATTATTTTAGTATGATTAAATAATATTTCTCCTTTTATATAATTACCCTGGTCATATATTACTTAGAAAAAGATGGAGAGACCACACGTTTTTTTACAATAATCTTGATCTTGTTTATACGAACGAAAATAACTTTCGCTACACATGCTTTTTTTATAACAAAAATATAAACTGTGACTTACAATTTTAACAACTAAAACGTCATACTTTTATACTGCTTAGGTAAACAAGGCGTAAATCTGATACATTTTCGTTTAGCCAATATATATTCTATGGAACATGCACATCCAACTTTCAGTTGTCCAAGAAAGCTACATGTTGGCGCCAGGCGGACTTGGGCTATCTTTTTGACGTGCTGGCCTTGAATTACTGCTTCCTACGTCAATCTTGATATCTCCAATCATCTTTTGATCCCAAACCCTTTCTCCATGTTCTTCCCATACAGTTAATAATAACAAACAAATAAGTGAATTTGGGTGTATGAGTGTTTGCTTCAAAAAATTTGAGATATCAAATTCATACGATCTTTATTCTTTACCAGGAACATACACCATTTTGAGTATGAAATTTATGAACCTTGAGGCATATATATTACATGAAAATTTAAGAAAATTTTGGGTTGAGAGTTAAGTTCATGACTAGAAACTTACTTGTCATGGATGATTGGTATGGTATCCGAGCGAAAGCTGTGGTCGATGATCCAGTGAACATTAGAATAATCAAAGTAACTAAGCAAACCAAGCGATGATACATTATTTTTTATTTAGTTATTGAAATTTTTATGGATTTTACAAGTGAACTAGTCTCTGACGAAGAAAATGATATATATGTATGTATTTATTTGCTGAAAGATGTGTTTTATTTATAGAGTTGTTATCCTGACTTTTTTTCTTTGACGAAGATAAAGTCGTCCCCAAAATTTTGTTTTCTTATATCATACGGCTGGAATTGATAATAACTTTGGTTGAATTAACTGACTGAATTGATAATATAAATCATACGTCAACTGACTGAATTTAATGCATAATGTAATTCTGTTATTTTTTGAATAATAGTCCAAGTTATCGGCTAAGATAGTCAAACGAAAAATATGCGTCTTACGCTTCGCCTGTGAGAAAAATATCGTAACAAAACGATCAAACAATTATTAACTCGAAATAACTAAATATATTTGTTAACAACCCAAATAATTCGATTACATATTGTAATTTGTTTTTTCTCTGGAGCACCACAATCATTAATCACGACTAGTCGCTATACGGTTTGGGACCATAGTTGATGTCATTCTCTTTGACCTGCAGGCCGTGAGCTACTGCCTCCCACTTTAATCTTTACTTCTCTAATCAACTTCTTATCCCAAACTCCTACTACTTCAGTTTTCAACAAAACAATCCATTAATCTAATACATTGTTTTTAAGTTTTGAAAGATAATAGAGATGTAATTATGTAAGATAATAGAGATGTGATAAGGTAGTATAGGTGGACATGCATTTATATATCTTTACAACATTTAATTAGGCTCTCGTACAAGGATAGTTAACCTTTTAATTTCATGGTATTAAAAAAAACTGGTAGGGTTTAACATGTATCATAATTTTTCTTATGAAAATTTGATTGGGAAACTAATGAAATAGTTACTCATAACTAGGTCCTTACTTGTTTTGGGAGATTCATATGGTCGTCGAGCGAAGACAGTGTCTGATGATGCAGAGAATAAGAGAAGAACCGAAGTCAATAACCAAACCATGTACACTTTTTGCTTTGATTTTTTTGAGTATAACTCTTATGTCTTGTAATATGTATAATGGTGTATTTATATAACTATAATTAGAAAAATTGCACCCTGATCAAGTGGACAAGGTAGTTAAATTCGGGTCTAAAAGAAGAAAAAAATCATTTTGATCGATAAACTCTTAAAACACCTACAATATTAGCAATTCATACGCGTGTACGTGTGTGCTTGCTTGCTTGTATAGGACAAAAGATGCTCTTCTGACTCGATGAATATCTTGTTAAATAAATATACTCTGATTAGGTCCGAAACACGTTTTGTAGAGTAGGTGCAATTACAATGAAGTTTGAAATAAAGAGTTTTAAGAAGCTTACATATGTTGGGAATTTCTAAATCTTTGCATGGTGTTTAAAGTAATTGGAATAACAATTACGAATCATGTCAAAATTAACAACAAAAAATGAGAAACAAAAAAAAAACATTACATAACTCAACAAAATTCGTCTATATTATACCATCATAGTGAACGAGTTTTAAAATCCGATAAAACTAATTGAAATGTTCTGAGAATGTAAATATGAAACCAAACAAAACCAAATATAGAGCAAGACGCTAAAGTTCTCTCATGCGTTGTCAACTTGTCACTAAGATAAGAAACAACTTGAAAGACTCAAAACAGCAACAGAACCTGCAACGAAAAGTTCACAAACCAATTTTTTTTAAAGAGAATCACAAAACCAAACGCTCAACACACTTGTTCCATCAAAAGAGCAGCTAGTACTTGCCTCACGTTTGAAGAAGATTAACGAATCTGAATTGATCAGCGGACCTGAGACGGAGAGCATACTAAACCAGATGCGTCTGCGCCAATGACTGCAAGATCACAGACCCCGCATATGTTTCCTTCCTGGCTTGGCACAAACCTGGCCGTGCAGTACGGACAGGACACGTCTTTCTGACCTCTATAGATTGGGACATAGGTTGATCCGCATATCACAAACGGGTTTCTGAAGTCGTAGTTGAGCTCGGTTGCATCAGTCATGTTGCGTTCAGCGGCTTGAACAATTTGCCTAGCCGTCTTGGCCTGGCTCTCCATTGGGTTCGTTTCCAACAATCTTTTGGCGAAGTTATAGGCAGTGGCGAGGTTCCTCGCCTTGTAGCAGACTCCCATTGCACTAAACAGGGCGAGTCTTAGGTGAGGTAGTTGGAGGTTGCAGTGAGTGAAGTAAGCAGCGAGCTCTTGCTGCCTCACTGGATCATCTCTGGTCTCTCTTCTCTTAAGCTCCATTTTAAGACCGAGGACATATTCTTTGACGATGGTGACGAGCTCCTTAACCTCATCGACTTCACTTCTTGACTCGACCACCACGAGAGGGATGGTGTGGAGAATAGAGAGGAAGAGACGGAGAGCCTCAGTCAATTTCCCACTTGTTGTGGCTTTGTAGCCAGCTTTGAGCTTCTCTTCTTGCTGGGAGAAATCATAAACGAGAGCTGGTGGGCCACGGACGTTGGGACTGGAAGACTCGCTCCATCCGCGCTCAATGGCAAGTGGGACCACAGGAGATGAAGTAAAAGCACGCAGATAACTGTGGCTTCCGTTGAACAAATCAATAAACATCGATTTCAAAGGCGCGAAGTTCTTAATGCCAAGCTGTCTGTGGAGCAGACGCATCGCAGCGTCGAAGCTTCCCGCTGCGGCTTGCTCAGCAGCAAGGGAAGATTTCTGGCTCCAAATATGGCTTACGGGCATACCTTGAGTAGGCGCCACGAAGACGGATGAACGTGCGTTAGCAGAGGCCTTAGGAGTGTCAAGTTCTGGTGGGAGCTCCAAGTCGTCAATTCCCAACCATCCACCTTCTTCATCATTTTCTTCTTCTTCTCCTCTCTCTGCTTCCTCCAAAATGGCTTTGATGTCTGTGTCCTCCATTCCATCAACATCGACCATGTCAAGTCCCTCTCCCCAATCGCCACCAACATCTTCTTCATCTTCATCAACAGCCCCTCCTCTGGCTGCACTCTCAAGTCCGCCTTCAAATATTCCCTTCATCACTCTTAGAAGAGGCCAATCACCGCCACACATGACGGGAGATGGTGGCATTAGAAGGGATGGAGTTTTCCCTTCAGGTAATGAGGGCACGTTGTCACCAAGCTCAGTCGCCAGTCGCTCAGCGATATCGTTTAAACCATGAACCGAGGCAGTGATATAGGCGAGAGGCAAATGACCAGCATTCTCAAGTATCTTGACACGCTCTTTAACATCTCCTAGGTAGAGAGCATTGTGAAACTGACCCATTACGTTGTTCTTCACTTCTGCAATCTTCATCAGCTTTGAAAGCTTGTCCAACTTACCAGTAATGAGATAAAGAAACGACAACCTCTCAAAATTCTTTGTCTGCTGGTACGCAAATTCAACAATCCCAGCATTACCTTGGCGAAGAGCCTCCACCCCAAGTTTGTACCACTGCTCTTTCTCATTAATCTCTGTAGCGGACGCAACAGCGACGCTGATGTTGCCGCTTTCAAGAGCCAGGTTGAATCGGACCCTTTCGTCTTCAACAAAATGGAGGGCAACTTCAGGGAATCCTTTCTGCTGCAGGTAAGCAATCATCGCCTGTCCACATAGCTGAGAGTTCTTTATCATGCCCATGACATGGTCGTACTTCTTCCTCAGCAATGCAAGCTTGAAAATGTATTCAGTTGCATTGATGGTGATTGCCCTATTTTTCCCATCCCTGTCCAAGCAAAAGATTGTATTCCCCGAAACCTTGGTGATATAGATAGGGACATCCAGGGTTCGGATGATTCCACTATCTCCATTAGGAAGGCAGTACTTGATATGGTTCAAAGTAGTGTAAATGAAGACACCATTTTCATCCCAAGCTCCACTTTTCACACGTATTGTCTCATGAAGGGTGCACTGGAGGACAAGTTTTTTGCTCGCGATAATGATAGTATGTTTGCTGAGCAAAGCAACACTCTCCATATCATTAGACCAAACAACGTACCTAACAAACGGTGTCTGAAGTTCACCAAGGACCAGCCTTTGCTGAAGGTCGAATATAACCACTTTATCCTCAGATCGACAAAGCAAATTTCCAGTTCCAGCATAAAAGATAGCATCTGTGGGAATAGGCAGAGCACTCTTTTTAACCACCTCATTCTTGAGATTCTTGACTAGCACCTGGCTGGTGCTTTTCTCAAGAACAGCAAACCGGTTACGGGCAATGAATACCGCAGAACCACCTGTGCCCCTCTTTGCATCTTGCACAACGTCACTCCTGCCAACACTTTCTTTGGGTATGATGTACAACTCGTAAGAACCACCATCCAGATCTGAGCAGATCAAAACTGCATTTTCCGTCGGACTGTATGATAGAGTTCTGGGACTTTGATTCAAGCTTGGTGTACCAGGACGCCGTATGGGGATAACTTGGGATTCTTTCTGAGTTGAACATTCGTAGTACCTCAAAAATCTATCTTTGACATAGAACAAAGAATCACCACTCACAGCAAATGCAGGACGCTCTCTCTCAAGTTTGAACACGATCATACCATTGTCATGCCCCGCCGCCAGTAAATTAATCTCAGGGTGAACTGCGAGAATCCAGAATCGATCATGCTCACGGCGAAAAGTTTGGATTCCAGTTCGCTTGGTAGCATCCCATACACGAATGCTTTTATCCTCAGAGTTGGATACAATAATGTCCTGTTTTGCATGGAACATAACAGATGAAACATTATTCATGTGGCCTCGCAGTGTATCCACCTCCCATGCTTTAGTTTCTGCAACAAAATCGAAATGAAAGATGAGTTACATCAGCTACACTATTATAAAATTGCAACTTAGTGTACAAACGATGGTTTATAAAGTTTTTTTTTTTTTGAAAAGAGAGAGGCTTCCGGAAAAATACCATTCATACGCCAGAGCTTTACTTGGCGGTCATCTGCACCAGAGACGATGAGAGGAAGGGTGGGATGAAAAGAAGCCCAGTTTACTCCTCTATCATGACCTTCGAGGACGTACTTAACTATAGCGTCAACACCACCAAAAAGATCAGAGTTCATCTGCGTAAACCGCATGAGGTCATCAGCAGGAGACACTGACTTCTTCTTAAGAGAACCAATATCCCAGACACGGACAGTCTGATCCAAAGATGCAGACACGACAAGGTCTTCCTTAGGATGGAAAGAAGCACACATAACGTAATGATTGTGGCCAGTCAACACAGAGATACAAGTCCGCGACTGCCAGTTCCAAATGCGGATAGTCTGATCGTCACTAGCACTCACAATCCACGGGTTCTCGTGGTGAAACTGGACAGTGCGGATGTAATCGAGATGGCCGAGGAGAGTGAATAGGCATCTGTGCGTTTTGTGGTTCCAAACTTTAATCTTGTAATCGTCTCCTGCAAAAAACACAATCTTGTCAATGAGTAATGCTCTGGAAGAGTAAAATGAAATAATATGGGATCTGATTTCAGCTGACTAGGTCCAATGATCCAAAAGAGCATATGTTATACAACAAATTAAACTTAGTATAAGCATTTATCAATACGATTACATTGGTTGGGGGCAAATCAACGAAACCATCCTCTTCAAAGAAACCAAGCTAGATCTAGAAATCGAGCACACTACTGATCATGGTTAATAGATTATGATTTTCTCAATACCTCCGGAGACGAAGAGAGGCTGAGAATTGTGAAAATGAACACCACGGACAGGTCCTTCGTGCTCGTCGAATCGATCGATCAGAGTACCCATACGATAATCCCAGAGCTGGATCACGCCACTGTGCAAACTGGCGAGGATCCATGGCCGTTTGGGGTGGAAGGTGAGGCCCTTGACTCTGTTACTCTTCGTCTCGAACTTCGTCAACATGATATTTTTTTTTCCAGATCACGAAACGGAAACAGCTCTACACAAACCAGATCAGAGAGAACGAAAGGAGAAACGAGTCATTTTCATAAAATTGAAATCGCAAACGGATCTGGAACGCACCAGATAGTGAGATAGAGATTCACCTCGGATCGGATCGGATCGGATCGGATCAGGTCAAGGAGAGCTTCACGGTGAGGAGCAGTAGCATTACCAGAGAGGCGTGGATGCGAGAGGAAGAGAAACACACGAGGATGCAAATCGATGGAGAAGGAGAAGAAAGTGATCCAGTTTCTCGTCGAGTAGATCTCGCTTCTTAATTGGAAAGGAATTTAATTTTAATTTATTTATGTTTTTTTTATTCCAAGAAAATAAAATATTAAATGGGCCTAATATCATTAAAATAAATTGGATATTTATCATATGGGCCCTTGTTGGATCAGGCCCAGCTCTAGATACTTGGGACATAATTTGTCTCTTGTTGTCGTAATCAGGTGGCGAAACGTATCCCTCTGCTTCTCTCTCCTCCGTCGTCGACCTCTGATTCCGGTGTTCTCCGTGAGCTCTCTTTTGAACCACATTGTGTGTGATAGTCCAACCACATTTTCACTTGTAGTCAAAATCGTTGGGGTCGCAAAAGGATTGGTTTTGATATGTGGACTCTCTTTTGAAGTTCCTTGGATCAAAAAAGGTTGTTTTGATACTAAATAAAACTGCAGATAATCTCATGGACCTTAAGAGTATTAGCTGGGCGCTAAAAGCTTTAATGGATATGTTTAGTAGTCAGTCAGACATGAAACATCATTGCATACTCTATATTTGTAATTTGTTACTTTCCCCCGCACCAGCAGCTTATCTCTGAATTACATTTTGGCAGGCCAAACTTGGTAAGCTCTACGAAGGGACCTTCTTGCACCACCTACCAAAGGTGGTGGTGGTGGTGGTGGTGGTGGTGGTGGTGGAGAAGGTTTTGATGTGACCAAAAGTGTGAGATTCTAGAGTTGGACTTGTTGGGCTGGAAAATCCACGCTGTTGAACAAGCTGACAGGAACACTTTTTGGTGGTTTGTAATTATTATTGATAAGAGTCCCGCATTACTTTTTAATGTGGTTTTCAATGTTAGAAACGTTTCAAACTTACTATCTGAATCATCTGCTTTCTAGTCGCTTTGACCCATTTCTTGTGCCATATAAGTTACTCTTGTCTTGGAATTAGAACTGTGTTTTGGCTGATGTTATAGTTTTTTTATTTTCTTTAGGTTACTTCTTATGAGTTCATAACATTCCCGGAGTTATTACATACCGTGGAGCTAAAATCCCATGTACATACATCTATTGCCTCTTTTGTTAATCTCTTCTTTCTGGGAGAGAGATTAATTATATGCATCTTCTTATTGTTCTCAAGTTGTCCCTCTCCCACGTCTTGAAAGTTTTTGAAGGACGATGCAAATACTTGGCTTTAACAGTTTAACCCTCTCTTTGGTCGTGTTTGACACTTCACTATTTGCATTGTCAAAACGTCTTTTTGGTTTTGATATTTGGACACCATATAATGGAAGGCTGATTGATAATTACGGGATTATTATCAATGATTATCATTATCCACATGGTTATTTAAATACAAGCCACGATGTTTCCCTACTTATCTTCAATAGTTATAATAATTCAAGTTGCACTGTCATATCTCAAACATGTGATGTGATCCTTGGGAAGTGGAGAATTCATGTTCTCTAAGATTTTCTTTAATTTTAAAATAAAATGGTGAAACAGTACTAGAGTTGACCAGATGTATACATAAAATCCAGTTCCTTCTTCTCCATCCACTACCCACTATCAAACTTCTTCCCTAATTAATGGCTTCTATCAGCTTACTCGAAGCATCATTATCTCTTTTTTGCTTTCTCATCATCTTCTGTTACTTTCTCAACAAAAAACATTCTGGTTACCTTGTCAACAAAAGATCCCCTTGGAACTGGCCTGTTCTTGGGATGCTTCCAGCTTTGGTCTTGTGGTCACGTCGGATCGATGTTCTCATCCGCGTCTTAGAGAAGAGCAACTTGACGTTTTTATTCAAGGGTCCGTGGTTCGCTAGAATGGATGCGTTGATCACCGTTGATCCAGCTAATATACATCATATATTGAGCTCAAATTTCTCCAACTACATCAAGGGACCAGAGTTCAAAGAGATGGTAGATGTCTTTGGAGACCCGCTCTTCTCTGCTGACGGAGATCTATGGAAAAACATAAGAATGTCTTCTCAGGTCATCCTCAGTCGTCAAGGTTTTCAAAACTTGTCAATGAGTGTCACAACAAGTAAAATCAAGGACGTGCTTCTTCCTATTTTCAGTCGCTTTTCAGAAGAAGGGACAGTCGTGGACTTGCAGGATGTGTTCCGGAGATTCATGTTCGATATATCCTTACTTTTAGTATCCGGTTCTGATCCTCAGTCTCTCTCCATTGAAATGCCAGAGGTTGAGCTCGCAGAAGCCTTCGAGGATGCTGGGGAAGCCATTGTGTCTAGGCTTATCATACCAAGATTCTTGTGGAAGTTGCAAAACCGGTTGGGACTGGGAAAGGAGAAGAAGCTGATAGAAGCGGGCGCGACATTTGATAGAGTGTGCGCAAAATACATAGCTGCAAAGAGAGAAGAGATAAGATCACAAGGGATTCATCATCATGATCATGTTCATTCAGATGGAGAAAGTCATGAAGATTTTTTAACGTATTACATAAAGCTAGATACAAGCAAATACGAGCTCTTGGATCCAAGCGATGATAAGTTCCTTAGAGACACCATTTTAGCTATCATTATGGCAATAAGGGATACCACTTCCAGTGCTCTCACTTGGTTCTTTTGGCTCCTCTCAAAAAACCCTCACGTGGAAGCCAAGATTCGCCAAGAGATCAACACAAATCTACCAAAACCGGCAAGTAGTCAATGGTCGGCTATCGATCGCAGAGAGTTTTTGAACAAGTTGGTTTATCTACATGGGGCCTTGTACGAAACCATGAGGCTCTATCCACCACTTCCCTTCCAGCGCAAGACTTCTATAGAATCAGATGTACTTCCAAGTGGTCACATAGTCGATGCTAATTCGAACATTATCTTCCTTATCATTGCGTTAGGGAGGATGAGATCCGTATGGGGAGAAGACGCATTGGAATTCAAGCCAGCGAGATGGATTTCAGAGACTGGTGAGTTGAGACACGAGCCTTCTTCCAAGTTCCTTGTGTTTAACACCGGTCCGAGAACTTGTTCCGGTAAGCATTTAGCTATGACTTCAATGAAGACCATAGTTGCAGAGATATTACAACACTATGACATTAAGCTCGTCGAAGGACATAAGATTAAGCCAAAGGCTCATCTTAATCTGCTCATGAAACATGGGCTTAGAGTCACGCTTACTAAGAGATGTTCAGCTTGAAATGTCAAATTCTTTTAGTTTCTACAATAATAATCTTATCCGATATAGTATTAACGAACGCTGGAGTGTTATTTCTTATATATAGCGCCTTAAGAAGATAAGTTTACTGTCAATCTCTCGGTGCTACACACTAATTTTGTTTTCTAGTAAAATCAATAGTTATACTTATATGGGAGAAAGGTTAGGGAACTTCTTTTTGGTTTCTCAGCTTTATCATTTTGTACTCATGTGTATTATTATTTGTATCCAGACAAACTCTGTCTTCCCTTTTTTGGTCATGTTTTATGGGATAATCTTACCTTTTATTCTCCTTTTTTATGCATGCAACTTCACTCTTGAAGTCCAAAACTAAAGTAGTTTATCGATTTGGTTGAATTTATATCTGTTAAAATGGCCTTCATTGCAGTGTACGTAGTGACCGGATCTTATTAACTCTGACAGTTGTTTTGTCATTGATTGGTACTTTGAAGATTATATAACTATTACTTCTCATGTTGATTAGATTTTAGAAATAATCACATCTTAACTCTTAGAATTCGAAAACGGATTTAGGGTTAGGTAGGGTTTAGGGTTGGTAGGGCTTAGGGTTAGGTAGGGTTTAGGGTCTAGGGTTAGGTAGGGCTTAGGGTTTAGGGTTAGGTAAGGTTTAGGGTTAGAAAGGGTTTAGGGTTATGCAGGGTTTAGGGTTAGGAAGGGTTTAGGGTTAGAAAGGGTTTAAGGTTAGGTAGGGCTTAGGGTTAGATAGGGTTTAGGGTTTAAGGTTAGGTAGGTTTTAGGGTTAAAAAGGGTTTAGGGTAGGTAGGGTTTAGGGTTAGGTAGGGTTTTGGGTTAGGTAGGGTTTAGGGTTGGTAGGGCTTAGGGTTAGGTAGGGTTTAGGGTTTAGGGTTAGGTAGGGTTTAGGGATGGTAGGGCTTAGGGTTAGGTAGGGTTTAGGGTCTAGGGTTAGGTAGGGTTTAGGGTTGATAGGGCTTAGGGTTAGGTAGGGTTTAGGGTCTAGGGTTAGGTAGGGTTTAGGGTTACGTAGGGTTTAGGGTTAGGTAGGGCTTAGAATTGGGTAGGGTTTAGGGTTAGTAGGGTTTAAGGTTAGGTAAGGTTTAGGGTTATGTAGTGTTTAGGGTTAGTAGGGTTTAGGGTTAGTAGGGTCTAGGGTTATAATGGTTTTACGGTTAGGTAGGGTTTAGGTTAGATATGGTTTAGGGTTATGTAGGGTTAGGGTTAGGTAGTGTTTAGAATTAGATAGGGTTTAGGGTTAGCATGGTTTAGGGTTAAAAGGGTTTAGGGTTAGTAGGGTTTAGGGTTAGGTGGATTTAGGGGTAGAAAGGGTTTAGGGTTAGAAAGGGGTTAGGGTTAGGTAGGGTTTAGGGTTAGGTAGGATTTTGAATTAGGTAGGGTTTAGGGTTAGAAAAGATTTAGAATTAGTAGGATTTAAGGTTAGTAGGATTTAGGGTTAGTAGGGTTTTGGGTTAGGTAGGATTTAGGGTTAGTAGGGTTTAGGGTTATGTAGGGTTTAGGGTAGGTAGGTCTAGGGTTAGGTAGGGTTTAGGGTTAGGTTTTAGGTAGGGTTGAGGGTTAGGTTTTAGGTAGGGTTTAGGGTTAGGTAGGGTTTAGGGTTAGGTTTTAGGTAGGGTTAAGGGTTAGGTTTTAGGTAGGGTTTAGAGTTAAATAGGGTTTAGGGTTAGGTAGGGTTTACGTTTAGGGTTAGGTTGGTTTATGGTTAGATAGGTTTAGGGTTTAGGAAGTATGAAGGGTTTAGGGATTAGGGTTAGGTTTATGCAGGGTTTAGGGTTAGGTTTTAGGTAGGGTTAAGGGTTAGGTTTTAGGTAGGGTTTAGGGTTAGGTAGGGTTTAGGGTTAGGTTTTAGGTAGGGTTAAGGGTTAGGTTTTAGGTAGGGTTTAGAGTTAAATAGGGTTTAGGGTTAGGTAGGGTTTAAGTTTAGGGTTAGGTTGGTTTACGGTTAGATAGGTTTAGGGTTTAGGTAGTATGAAGGGTTTAGGGATTAGGGTTAGGTTTATGTAGAGTTTAGGGTTAGATAGGTTAATGTCTAGGTTTAGGTAGGATTTAAGGTTTAGGTAATAGGGTTTAGGGTTAGGTAGGGTTTAGGGTTACGTAGGGTTTAGGGTTAGGTAGGGCTTAGAATTGGGTAGGGTTTTGGGTTAGTAGAGTTTAGGGTTATGTAGGGTTTAGGGTTAGTAGGGTTTAGGGTTAGAATGGTTTTACGGTTAGGTAGGGTTTAGGTTAGGTAGGGTTTAGGGTTCTGTAGGGTTAGGGTTAGGTAGGGTTTAGAATTATGTAGGGTTTAGGGTTAGCATGGTTTAGGGTTAGAAGGGTTTAGGGTTAGTAGGGTTTAGGGTTAGGTGGATTTAGGGCTAGAAAGGGTTTAGGGTTAGGTAGGGTTTACGGTTAGGTAAGGTTTAGGGTTAGAAGGGTTTAGGGTTAGGTAGGGTTTAGGGTTAGAAAGGGTTTAGGGTTAGGTAGGGTTTAGGGCTAGGTAGGGTTTTGAATTAGGTAGGGTTTAGGGTTAGGTAGGGTTTAGGGTTAGTAGGGTTTAGGGTTAGTAGGGTTTCGGGTTAGGTAGGGTTAGGGTTAGGTAGAATATAGGGTTAGTAGGGTTTAGGGTTAGGTAGGGTTTAGGGTAGGTAGGGTTTAGGGTTAGGTAGGGTTTAGGGTTAGGTTTTAGGTAGGGTTTAGGGTTAAGTAGGGTTTAGGGTTAAATAGGGTTTAGGGTTAGGTAGGGTTTACATTTAGGGTTAGGTTGGTTTACGGTTAGATAGGTTTAGGGTTTAGGTAGTATGAAGGGTTTTTGGGATTAGTGTTAGGTTTATGTAGGGTTTAGGGTTAGATAGGTTAAGGTCTAGGTTTAGGTATGATTTAAGGTTTAGGTAGTAGAAAAGATTTAGCGTTTGGTTTAGGTTGGGTTTAAGGTTTGGTTTAGAATAATGCTTAGGATTATAGGGTTTAGGGTTTGTTTGTTTTTTTGTTTATGTATTTAGTGCTGAGTTTTTCCGATAAAATTTATATTAATATTATGGGCAATTGTCAATAATAACACCTTTTGAAGTTTATGTCACAAAAATAGCACTAGAAGGAGAAAGTCACAAAAATGACATTCATTAAAGGGTAAAATATCTCTAATACCCTTGGTTTAAAATTAAATAAACAAACAAAAATAAATAAAAATAAATAAAATAAAAATAAAAAAAATGAAAAAAAGAAATTTTTTTATAGTTTCAGATTATATTTTTCAGATTCGAAATTTTTATAATTTTTTTTTTCAAATTTTTTTCTAATTTTTTTTTTTTTTCAAATTTTCTTTTTATAATTTAAAAATACTTTTTGAAACTGTTTTTTAAATTTTTTATTTTATTTTAGTATTTATTTTTTATAAAATTTTAAACCCTAATTCCAAAACCCCACCCCCTTAACTCTAAAAACCCTAAGGTTTGGATTAATTAACCCAAGGGGTATAAGTGTATATTTACCTCTTTAATGAAACATATTTTTGTGACTTTGAGCCTTAAATGCTACTTTGGGAACAAAAACTTGGTTTGGTGCTATCCTAGTTTTTTTCTCAATAATCTATCGGATAAAAAGTAAAATGCTTCAAAGATGTGAGTTCAGTAAAAAAGTGAGAGGGATTTTGAGTGGCAGAAAAATGTTACTCTCTCTTTGCAATTAGCCCTAATTTTCTCGTCTTTGCCTCTCCGCTGGCATGGTATTTGGTTCATGCGGCGGTTTTTCCATGGTGAATGTTTGATTGCTCGGAGTTAAAAAAAAAAGATGTTAATTCAGTATAACAATTTTTTAAGGAATGGAGACGATCGCAACGTATCACTCACGCCAAAATATATGGTCACGCGAGGAAATCTCGTAACAATTCTCAATCGTTAGACAAAGCAACAAGAAAACAGATCAATTTTGCTATCTCCTAAACAAGACATCAACCCCTGGTATCACTTTCTTACCAAGAATCTCTCATTTAAGTAACTTATTCATCAAGAAAAGTTCGACGGTTGAATTTATTTGCGCTGGATGATATTAGTGTGATGTGTGCATGTAAGAGAGATTACTCCACGATGCATCTTCTTCTTACGTGACTTGAGAACTCGACATGATGTAGTATTATCTATCACCATGTGTGTATGGTTCAAGACTAGATAACTTGACTTATTGTAGTGTATACCTAAAGAAAGCCTTTCATTTAAGCAACTGTGTACTGTCAAATCTCAAAATTATGATCCTTGTTTACTGGAGAGCAACATCATGGATCATGTGTTTTTTTATATGTTATATTTTGAATTTTTAAAAACGGTTATAAATTTTATAACAGCTTGACATATTAGATTTGAACACTAATCTGTTAATATAGTTTACCGGTGATTTTTTTTTTTAAGTTTTGATTCTTAGATATGAATCTAGAGTGAAACTAATTTTTACAGATGTCCATGTTTTTTTAAATTGACACTTATTTAATTAACTGAATTCATAGAAAAAGTTTTAAAAAAAAAACTTAACTCATATCACTAAAACAGAGATGAAAATGAAAACACAAGTTTATAGAGATGGAAAATGAACTCACTTATGAAGAGTCAATAGTAAACAAATCGAGAGCAAAAATCATAATTTTCATTTTTCATTATACAATCGATGTTGCCTATTTGGTTTTGGTAATTTGTGTCAGCTGTAAAATTTAACTTTTTTTTGTGCATATAAAGTCTTAAAAATAATTAAAATATGATGTAATACATTATATCTTCAATAACGATGATATTAAAAAACCAACATTTGTATGTGTCATTTTATAATCGATAAAAATTATAGTGTTATAAAATATTAAAACTATTTAATACATAAATATTATTATAAAAACTTATTCTGCGTATGCGATTGCGTGCAGATTATCATCTACTCATTATTAATTGGACAGCACATCAAGATGATCATGTGCTCTAACCTTATCGGTTGATACGCTTTTCCAAGTTACTCTTTATATCAATATTTTAAGTCTTTTTATTTTGCAATTATTCTGGTGGGATCAAAGTATTTAAGTGTGTGGGCGTGGGGGGGTGGGGTCCCGCCGCAGTTACTCTTTTCACAACTCGTATCTCTCTCTCACAACTGTTTTTTTTTTTTTTATTAGTATAATTTAGTGATCACAAACTGCCCTCTATCTCTATCCATGTAGATCGACACGCTAGCAATATACTTTATCATGTCTATATAAATTCAATCCCCTATATAATTATTTGAGAAGTATTGCAGCATTTTTTGTAGCCACGTGTCATTTTTAAAATCCTTAGATAAATAGATTGATTCATTTAAATATATAATAAGCTTTTTATTAAACCACAATAAATACATTATTAATATGATTCATTATTTCCTTAAATAAGATTATGGAATTACCTAATGTGACTAAAGTATATATGACAATTAATGATTTTGAATAATAAAGATTTGATAAAAATAAGTATGTATTATAATTATATTTGTTTAATTTTAAGCTATTAAAATAAATTAAAAATCATAGTAACTATATAATAAAAATTTTAAAAATATATTTAAATATTATATTTTGAATTTTTAAAAACGAATATAAATTACTAAAACTGTTAAAAGTTTCACATTCAAATTTTGTGGTCTATGATTTAAAACTTTTGTTATGACATGATACAAATAATTGAAAAATAATATAAGTTGAAAGTCTCATTTAATAAGTATCAAAAATAAAAAATATATAAATATATGTATCATTTTAAATTAAACTATATGCCATATAAAAATACATAAATATCGTAATTTTGAAATTTACTTTGAACATTTTTTTGATAAACAATTTGAAAAAATATTGACAACTTAATTTTTTAAAATATTATAAATTACTTAAACCATTATTCTCACAATAAAAATTTTGTTATCACTAATTTAGATTTTTTGCTATAACAGATACAAATGATAAAAAAAATATGAGCAAAAAACATCATCTAATAAATATTAATATTAACATATACCATATATATGTTAGTATCGTTTAAGTTTAATTATATATCATATCAAATAGAAAAAGTATTTTTCGATTTATTAAATTTATTTATATGTTCTCACCAATATAATTATATAAGTAGTAGATAATGATTTTTTAATTATTCAATATATATTTATTATTTCATAATATGCTATAAATATATAATATATAAAATAATTTATATATATAATGTTCATCCCGCGCAAGGAGCAGATGTTAACTTTGTGTTTATATAAATCCAGTTCCTTCTTCTCCTATACCCACACCCACTATCAAACTTCCGTAATGGCTTCCTTTGGCTTATTTAAAACATCCATATCCCTTTTTTGCTTTCTCATCTTCTTTTACTTTCTCATAAAGAAACATTCTGGTTACATCAAGAAAACCCTTTGTTACCCTTGGAACTGGCCTGTTCTTGGGATGCTTCCAACTATAATCTTGTGGTACAAGCGAATCGATGTTCTCATCTGGGTCTTAGAGAAGAGCAACTTGACGTTTCTATTCAAGGGTCCGTGGCTCACTAGAATGGATCTGTTGTTCACGGTTGATCCAGCTAATATACAACATATATTGAGCTCGAATTTCACCAACTACATCAAAGGAACGGAGATGAAAGAGATATTTGATGTTTATGGAGACGCCATATTCACTGCCGACGGAGAGCTATGGAGGAATATAAGAATGTCTTCTATGGTCATGTTCAATCATCAAGGTTTTCAAAACTTTTCGATGAGTATCACAACAAGTAAACTCAAGGATGTGCTTGTTCCTCTATTCAATCACTATTCAGAGGAAGGGACGGTCGTGGACTTGCAGGATGTGTTCGGGAGATTCATGTTAGATACAACTCTAGTTGCAATCACCGGGTCTGATCCTCAGTCTCTCTCCATTGAAATGCCAGAGGTTGAGTTCGCAAAAGCCTTAGAGAATGCTGGAGATTCTGTTGTGTATAGGCATGTCATACCAAGATTCTTGTGGAAGTTGCAAAACCGAATGGGATTAGGTCAAGAGAAGAAGAGGATAGAAGCGGGTGCCACTTTTGATCGTATCTGCGCGAAATATATATTTGCAAAGAGAGAAGAGATAAGATCACAAGGGATCCATCATGATCATGATCATTCCGATGGAGAGTGTGAAGATTTTTTAACTTACTTCATGAAACTAGATACAAGCAAGTACGAGCACTTGAAAACAAGCGATGATAAGTTCCTTAGAGACTCCATTGTATCTCTCATTGTCGCAATGAGGGATACCACTTCCACTGCTCTCACTTGGTTTTTTGCTCTCCTCTTAGAAAACCCTAACGTGGAAACCAAGATTCGCCACGAGATCAACACAAACCTACCAAAAACTGCAACTAGTCAAGAGAGTCCATGGTCGGCTATTGATCACAAAGAGTTTTTGAACACGTTGGTGTATCTACATGCGGCGTTGTATGAAGCAATGAGGCTCTATCCACCAATTCCGTTGGAGCGCAAGACTTCTGTTAACTCAGATGTGCTTCCAAGTGGGCACAAAATTGATGCAAACTCTACCATTATCTACCCTATTTATGCGTTAGGGAGGATGAGATCCGTATGGGGAGAAGACGCATTGGAGTTTAAGCCAGAGAGATGGATCTCAGAGACTGGAGGGTTGAGACATGAGCCTTCTTCCAAGTTCTTAGTGTTTAACTCCGGTCCAAGATCTTGTTCTGGTAAGCATTTAGCTATGACTGCAATGAAGATTATAGTTGTGGAGATATTGCAAAACTTTGACATTAAGCTCGTCAAGGGACATACGATTGAGCCAAAGCCTCGTCTGTCTCTACATATGAAACATGGGCTTAGAGTCACGCTTACTAAGAGATGTTCAGCTTGAAATGTCTATGTTAAGAGTTTCTCCAATAATAATCCATCGGATATATTATAAAAAAAAGTATCATTTATTGTCCACATGTACTTGTCCCCCTGGTCTTTGGAAATTTGTTTTTTCGTGATTTGATGAAATTTATTTCTTTTTTATTATGTAATAGTGAACAGTGAAGTATTATTTCTTATATAAAAATGAATTCATTGTGACAGGAAGATATATATAAAGTTTACCGTCAGTATCTCAGTGCTACACAAATTCAAATCACTTAAAATCCATAGTTATATGAGAGAAACCCGTGAGATAGATCTAATTTACACCTTACGAAGATTATATTTTTTCTGCTTACAAAGTAAGTCATCTTATATATTAAAACAGAAGTCACAACTTTGATTCATGTGTGATTTTAAAAAAAATAGATTTAATGAACATATTCAAGTCATGTTACATTTAATATATAATTTTATCATTTAAATTGGGTCTTTCCAATATTTAAAGGATGGTCCAAATTAAAAAATAACACATGAAATAAATATAATTTAATTTAATATAATTTAATGTTGTAATACTATACCTCTATATGTTAAATATTTTAATATTTGTCGATATTAAATTTTAAAATTATAAAGATTTTATTTTAAGTAACAAAAATCATATTATCTAAAAATGATTAATATTTACTACCTTAAACCAATGAAAACAAATTTTAATCAATATAGTTTATTTTAAAGATTAAACAAAAACTGAATGTTTAATTATTTACTCGATAATATAAATTTATGAAAAAACTAAAGTTGACTCGAATGTAAATATTGGAAGCTCCAACTTCTACTTATATATGCTCAAAAGTTCAAAATAGTAATGTATAAAAATGGGAATCGCAAATGTACTACTTTAACGCCTAAATATATGTTCATACGCAGAAATCTCGTAGCAATGCTAAATTGTCGATAAAAACAACTAAAAACAGCTCTGTTTTGCTAGCTCCTCATCAAGACATCAACCATAGTTTTGCTTTCTTTGCAAGAAATCTCTTCATCTAAGTTACTTTATCATCAAGAAACTCTCATTTTACTAACTTATTCATCAAGAAACATCGACACTTAAATTTATTTGCATTAGATACTTGTGATGTGATTTGAGCATGGTAGATGAAATGATCCACTTAAAACATGTATTTAAATAAAATTTAAATGATAAAATTATATATTAAATGTAACATGACTTGAATATGTCCTTTTTTTTTGAAACACAAACTTTCATTAGATTCAAATTTAAAGACTACAAAGCCAAGAGGGAATTAAACATCCTCTTGAAAACAATTGATGAACTACAATAGCAAATAGAACTAAGCATGATAAATCTTCATATGAAGTTGACAGCGAATTCAAAGCCAAGCTTGAATACGTCGATAAAGCTTTCACGACAAAGTCGGATAGCAGAGAGATAGTCACAAGTGACGTTGAGAAACAGTCCTCACCAACGAGAGAAACCGAAGTAATCTCGATTGCACCTTCAGGCCCCGTACAGACCGCTCCACAAGGTAACAAACCGGTGAGTAAACTGAAACTAAAGCTCGGAAAAGAATCCGAGAAATTTTCTCCATTCATAGAAAGGAGACATGGCAGTGAAGTACTCTCCACAACAGAGGAGGAGGTGAGAGTTGTGCGCCGACAACATGACCTTACTAGCTTTTGATGGCTCAGAACTGGACGCCGGAGTGGATTCCCACCTACATCGGTCGCCAGATTTAGAAACATATGGCTCAGAGCTGGACGCCGGAGTGGATTCCCACCTACATCGGACGCCAACAGTTGTGAGAGAAGGTATATTTGCGGTGGTTGATGGCATGGATCTTCTAGCCGGAGAAACACTGAGGACGAAAGGTTGAGATGTACAGATCTGAGAGTTTGACTCACGGATCTGAAACGTAGAGGAAGCGGGCCAGCAAGGGTGATACAGCGAGCATGGAAAGCAACTAGCTTTATTGTCTGGGATTCCCAGGAGAACAAAACAGTCGAAGAAACCTTCAACCCAGAGAGGACCACCGGAGTTCCGATGGACATAAAGTTTGGACTTGAACGGAGGAACACTGAGCAACAACGATGCGGAGGTACTCGATCCGGTGGATCCGGAGGCTCCGGAGGTGGACGGGGATTGAGGTCTCGGAGAAGAGAGGTTCGCCGAGGAGAAGACCCTGGTTGGAGCTGCAAACGTTGAGTCATCGGTGTTGGGAGAGAAGGTGGGGAGATGACCATCGGAGCAAGACTCTGGAACAGCACGGAAGAAGAAGAGGAGACGGAAGCTTCAGAGGAAAGAGCTGTCACCGGAAAAGACGTCGGAGGGGGATCTCATCCTGTAGATGCGGCCGTCTTGGTCTTCGTGCCAGAGAGAGCAGGGTCTCTAGGGCGAACCCTCTCCTTCTTATTAAGAAGGACTTGAATATGTCCATTAAGTTCTTTTAAAAAAAAAAATCACATATGAATCAAAGTTGTGACTTCTGGTTTAATATATAAGATTTATATAGATGCCGTGTGTCGTGAACAACCACGAATTAAGCAAGAAGACAATAGAGAACAAAAAGTATTGAGGCAAATACCCGTTTAGGGTTTCTTATTATTGCGTGAACTGAATAATCTTAAAAACCCTTAGACTCATTTTTATATCAGCCTCAAAATCCGATTTCCTTTATTTTTTAAGAATACATACTTATCTAGAAAAGTTAAATTTTCCTAAACCTAAAAGGCATACCAACCCACTAGTGCTAAACTTTTACTTGTGCACAGAGATTTAAGACACACATATGCAACCGTGAAAACAAGGTACTTGAGAACTCGACTTGTTTCAGTATTATATCCTGTGAGTATAATTCAAGAAAGCCTTTCATTTAAGCAACTTTGCACTGTCAGATCTCAAAACATGTCGCACCCAAATTTTAGCGAAAAAAAAAATCTGAAAACATGTGATGCTTGTTTATTGGAGACCGCATCACGGATCATTTGTTTATCCTATTCTCTAAGATTTCTCTGGTTCTCTTGCTATAGATCAACACACTGTTTTCCAGACATCTCTGATATGAAATCGAATATTTTAGAATTAGTTAAACAATAGACTTTTATCATGTGTATATAAATCCAGTTCCTTCTTCTTCTCCTCCTCCTCCACCCACTATCAAACTTCCCTAATGGCTTCGATCGGCTTATTTGAAGCATCTATATCTCTTTTTTGCTTCCTCATCTTCTATTACTTCCTCATCAACAAACATTATGGCAACTTGCTCATTAAGAAATACCTTCAAAGCTGCCCTTGGAACTGGCCTGTTCTTGGGATGCTTCCAGCTGTGCTCATGAGGTTCAATCGGATTGATGATGCCATCTATATCATTGAGAAAACCAACTTGACATTTCTATTCAAGGGTCCATGGTTCAGTAGAATGGATGCGTTGATCACCGTTGATCCAGCTAATATACATCATATATTGACCTCAAATTTCTCCAACTACGTCAAAGGACCTGAGTTCAAAGAAATATTTGATGTCTATGGAGATGCGATATTCAACACCGATGGAGAGCTATGGAAGAATCTAAGAATGTCTTTTCAGGTCATCCTCCATCAGCAAGGTTTCCAAAACTTGTCATTGAGTGTCACAACAAGTAAACTCAAGGACGTGCTTCTTCCTCTATTCAGTCACTATTCAGAGGAAGGGACGGTCGTGGACTTGCAGGATGTGTTCCGGAGATTCATGTTCGATATATCCTTAATTTCAATTACCGGGTCTGATCCTCAGTCTCTATCCATTGAAATGCCAGAGGTTGAGTTCGCAAAAGCCTTCGATAATGCTGGGGAAGCCATTTTGTTTAGGCATGTCATACCAAAATTCTTGTGGAAGTTTCAAAGATGGATGGGACTGGGTCAAGAGAAGATGTTGCTAGAAGCCGGTGCAACTTTTGATCGAATCTGTGCGAAATACATTGATGCAAAGAGAGAAGAGATAAGATCACAAGGGATCGATCATGATCATGATCATTCCAATGGAGAAAGTGAAGATGTTTTAACATCTTACATAAAGCTAGATACAAGCAAGTACGAGCTCTTGGATCCAAGCAATGATAAGTTCATTGGAGAAACCCTTTTATCTTTCATTTTCGCAGGGAGGGATACCACTGCCACTGCTATCACTTGGTTTTTCGGACTCCTCACAAAAAACCCTAACGTGGAAGCCAAGATTCGCCAAGAAATCATCACAAATCTACCGGAAGCTAGTCAAGAGAGGTCATGGTCGGCTAGTGATCACAAAGAGTATTTGAACAAGTTGGTGTATCTACATGCATCACTGTATGAAGCAATGAGGCTCTATCCACCAATTCCGTTCGAGCGCAAGTCTCCTATAAAATCAGATGTACTTCCAAGTGGACACAAAATCGATGCAAACTCTAACATTATCATCCCTATCTATGCGTTAGGGAGAATGAGATCCGTATGGGGAGAGGACGCGTGGGAGTTCAAGCCAGAGAGATGGATTTCAGAGACTGGAGGGTTGAGACATGAGCCTTCTTCCAAGTTTTTAGCATTTAACTCCGGTCCAAGAACTTGTCCTGGTAAGCATTTAGCTATGGTGACAATGAAGACCGTAGTAGTGGAGATATTACAAAACTATGACATTAATCTTGTAAAAGGGTATAAGATTGAGCCAAAGCCTCGTCTTGCTCTTCAAATGAATCATGGGCTTAGAGTCACGCTTAGTAAGAGATCTTCGGCTTGAAATGTTATCTTTGCTAGAGTTTCTTAAGTAATCTATCGGTTATAGTATAGCAAGTAATAAGGTGCGTACGTATTGTCCAAATGTACTTGCCTAGTGGTCTTTGCAAGGTTGGTATATTTGTGATTTGAGAAAGTTCACTTCTCTCTTATTTTTCTTTTGTATTAATGAACGCTGAGCTGTTTATTTCTTATATGAAAATGTATTGCATTGTGCCTTAATAAGATATAAAAATTACTGTCAATATCTCGATGCTACCCGCTGGTTTTGATTATAACTACTATGATAGTCGATATATATATGAGAGGAACTCGTGAGATGGATTACTTTAGATACTTCGTTGTTCTTACAAAGCGCACCTTCTTAATTAATTAAAGAAAACCAAATCACTTACACTCATATAAACCTCATCAGTCTTTGATTCATCAACCATTCATTTGAGAAATTTTGAGACTTTCATGGTTGCTTTTTTTTGGTAACGCGTGAATTTTAATTACCTATGAAATGACTTGTTAAAACAATTTCATCGTGTTACAGAAAAAAAAAACAATTTCATCAAATATTATTCATATAGGTGAATAATATGAAAAAAAAAGGTAAAAAAAAAAACCATTTATGAGCTAGGTTCTCAGTAAATCGTACAATAAATCAAAGATACATCTAAAGATATAGACTGTTATAATTGTATATGCATAAAAGTTCATATAACAATAATTTTAAAACAAATGTAGATTTGAAAATGTACAAAATAGTCATATACGAGGAAATCTCATAATAATGCTAAATTGTCGACAAAGTAACTAAAAACAGTTCAATTTCGCTAGCTCCTCTTCAAGACATCATGATCAACCCCATGTTATTACTTTCTTACCAAGAAATCTCTTCATGCAAGTTACTTCATCATCAAGAAACTCTCATTACAATGCTAAATTGTCGACAAAGCAACTAGGAACACTTCAATTTTACTAGCTTCTAAATAAATACATAAACCCATGGGATAACTCTCTCAACAATAAATCTATTCTTCTAACTTCCTTACGCAACTCTCATTATTAATGTGATCCGTGTATGTAGAAGAGGCACTCACAGTCCAGCACGTTCTTTCGATGATGGTTAGATTAAACGATCCAAACATATATGCAATGTGAATTAAGAGGTAAAGCCTTGTTATAGAGGTGTAGTGAACTCGACTTGTTGTTATATTACGTATCATGTGTGCATAATTCAACTTCATTTTTATGTTATCTTCCCAACACAAAATCGAAAATCTCTTAACTAATGGCGTTTATCGGTTTATTTGGAGAATTCCTAGCTTCCTTTTGCTTTCTTATCGTCTATTATTTTCTCAACAAGAAAACCTTTGGCTACTTACACATCAAGAAAACTCTACAAAGCTACCCCTGGAACTGGCCGATTCTTGGATGTTTCCGGGTCTGCTTGTGAGGACCCATTCAAGGGTCCATAGTTTGCTGGAAATGATGTATTAATCACAGTCGATCCGTTTGTCTCTCAAATTATGATCTTTCTTTACGCGATGGGGAGGATGAGAGCTATATGGGGAGAAGACGCATGGTAGTTTAAGCCAGAGAGATGGGTTTCAGACACAGGAGAGTTGAGACTTGAACCGTCCCACAAGTTCTTTTCGTTCAATGCCGGCCCTAGAACTTGTCTAGGTAAGTATACAGTTATGACTCATTTGAAGATAATACTGGTGGAGATATTACAATACTATGACATCGAGGTAGTTAAAGGACACAAAATCGAGCCACTTCCTGGTCTTACTCTTCACATGAAGCATGGGGTTAAAGTCACACTTAATAAGAGATGTTCAGCTTGAAATGTTAATGGTACGTAGAGTTTGTTTGAGAACTTTTTTGAATCGTGTATGTTAACGTACGGTACGTAGAGTTGTTCCAATAATATATGGGAAATAGTTTAGTAGTTAATAAGGTACAAATGTATTGAAGTGTACTTGCCTCCCTGGTCTTTGGAAGCTTGGTACTTTGTGATTTGATGAAATTTTTTATCATGTATTTTGTTTTTGACAACCATTTTTTTATCATGTATAAATGGACGCTGAAATGTTATTTTATAAAAAAAACTGTATGCATTAGGAATATATAAAGTGAACTATATTCTACACAATAAAATCAAATTATTTTGTTATTTCTAAGTATAAAATAATTAGAAATTCTGTAAAATATTATTAAGATTTTATTTTATTATACATGTCATTTTAGTTATAATAATTTAGATCGGTTTAATTATTATTATTTTGATATAGTGAATAGCGTTAAGTTTTCTTAATTAAATAATAAATTTTGCTCTAATTTAGTTAAAACTGTATTAACTGTTAATTAAATTTTATTTTTGAATTGTGTGAGAATTAAGTGAAAGTGAATTTTTAAATAATACATTATAGAAATATTCTTAATTTTTAAATTAATAATAAATAGAGATTGGCAAATATACCACTTTCACGTCAAATATATGGTCATACAAGGAAATCTCTTAACCATGCTAAACTGTCGACAAAGAAACTAAAAACAGTTCAATTTTGCTAGCTCCTCGTAAAGACATAACCTCTTGTATTACTTTCTTACCAAGAGATATCTTCATCCATCCAATCTGCTTCATCATCAAGAAACTCTCATTTAAATAAGAGAAAAAAACTAGGATAGCATCAAAGCAATTTTTTGTTCACAAACCAAGTTTTTGTTCTCAAACTATTACTCAAGGCTCAAAGTCACAAAAATAAGTTTCATTAAAAAAGTAAATATACACTTATACCTCTTGGGTTAATTAATCCAAACCTTAGACTTAGAGTCTAGAGTTAAGGGGTGGAATTTTGGAATTAGGATTTAAAATTTTATAAAATAAAAAATAAAACCAAAAAAATTAAAAATAAAAATATAAAAACAGTTTCAAAAAGTATTTTTGAATTATAAAAAGAAAATTTGAAAAAAAAAAAAATTTAAAAAAAAATTTAAAAAAAGTTTTAAAAAAATTATAAAAAATTTCGAATCTGAAAATATATAATCTGGAATTTTTTTTATTTTTATTTTATTTATTTTTATTTGTTTATTTAATTTTAAACCAAGAATATTATGAATATTTTACCATTTAATGAGTGTCATTTTTGTGACTTTCTCCTTTTATTGCTATTTTTGAGACAAAAACTCAAAATGTGCTATTATTGACAATTTCCCTTTAAATAACTTACTCGTCAAGAAATATTTAACTTATGTCTTTGCGCTGGATGCTTTTAACGTGATTTTTGCATGTAGGATAGATCACTCGACAATTCAGCTCCTTCTTACGATAATTGTTAAATCAAATTATCGGCATATGGTTATTGAAATACAGACACGCTATTTCCGGACATATCTCCAGTATGAATTAAATGGTAAATCCTCTATTTATATATCATATGTTTATAATTCAACTTCCTTCTTATGCTCTCTTCTCTGCACAAAATCAAACATCTCTAGTTAATGGCTTCGATCGGTTTATTTGAAGCATTCCTAGCTTTGTTTTGCTTTCTTATCGTCAATTATTTTCTCAACAAGAAACCCTTTGATTTCTTGCACATCAAGAAAACCCTTCAAAGCTACCCCTGGAACTGGCCCTTCTATGGGATGACTCCAGGTTTGCTTGTGAGGATCCACCGGATAAACGACAGCGTTGAGGTTCTCGAGAACTCTAACATGACGTTCCCATTCAAGGGTCCATGGTTTGCTGGGAAGAATGTATTAATCACAGTCGATCCAGCTAATATTCAGCATATAGTGAGCTCAAACTTCTCCAACTATATCAAAGGTGCAGAGTTCCAAGAGATCTTTGAAGTTTACGGAGACGGGATAATCAACTCAGACGCCGAGCGAGCTAGCAAGCTGAAGAAGTGTTATCAGGCCCTACTCCATCATCAAGGGTTTCAAAAGGATTCAATGAGCGTCACAACAAGCAAGCTCAAGGACGTGTTATTGCCTCTTTTCAATCATTTTTCAGAGGCAGGAACGGTCGTGGACTTACAAGATGTGTTCCGGAGATTCACGTTCGACACTACCTTAGTTACGATAACTGGGTCTGATCCTAGATCTCTCTCCATTGACATGCATGAAAATGAGTTCGTTAAAGCATTAGACGATGTTGCGGAAGCGATTGTGTATAGGCATTTTACACTAAGATTCATGTGGAACCTCCAAAAGTGGATAGGGTTTGGACCAGAGAAGAAGATGGTAGAAGCTGATGCAATAATTGATCGTGTTTGTGCAAAATATATATCAGCTAAGAGAGATGAGATACAACAAGGGACACAAGATGGAGCCACTTCCTGGTTTTATTTTTCACATGAAGCACGGTCTTAAAGTCACATTTAAGAAAAGATGCTCTACTTAAAAATTGAAATAATGAATGCTTAAAATAGATGTTTTAGAAGCTCTCAAAACTTGTATAAAAATAACAAGGTAATGGTGTTTCAAGATTGGTTAATAGTCAGGACCGGCTCAGAAAGGGACAAGCAGTTCAACCGTCTCAGGTCCAAGCCCGTGCCTCCGTAAAATAATAATTAAGAGATTCAATTTTTCTATAAATCTATATATTTATATATATATAAAATAAATATTATTGAAAAGGGCCTAAAATTATTTGATATGTATATCGTTTTATTTTCATTATAAATATACAAAATATTACTGATTAAATTTTAAAAACATTTTAAACATTATCTATATATAAATTTTAAAGGGTAACATTTTTTTGTCCTAAGGCGTAACAATTTTGAGCCGTCCTTGTTAATAGTTGTTTTATAATTATTATGTTTGATAATTGAAATGTACAATATTACGTTAAAAATCATGACTGGTAGTTAAAAGAGATGTATCTAATATCATGAATTTTCATAATATATATTTTTATAAATTATATATTTTATATAATTAATTAACGTATACACAACTTCAACGAGAAATCGGTGACGGGCTTTTACAGTAATGGCCCATTACTTCTTTATGGGCTTAGTGGGTCCTTTAAGGCCCATAAATGTGAAGAGCGACGCTTTTAATCAGACATCGAAAAAGCCGAAGAAAGTGAACTCTCTGCTCTATCTCCACCTGCTCCTCTCGCTACTCTACCTACTCATCCTCTGGTAACTATACTTTCTATCCTCTAATCTGGTCTCTATAGCATTGACTACGTTTACTCGTTATCTCTCTATATATTTGTTTGTGTTGTATTGTATTTGTATGTTTCTTCACTTTGGTTGAATAGTTTGGGATTGGTTTTGCGTGTAATGAAATTGAATTTGGTGAAATTAGGTCAGAGAAGCTTCTGATGGCTCCTCTTACACTCTCTGTTGATGTGAAGAGCTCTTCAGCCAGTGCTCCCGGTAATAAAAAAAAAAAGAGATGTCTCTCTTTTTTTCTAATTATTTATTTATATGTTTTGACTCAATTGAAGGAGAGAATGTGTTGTGATATTTACTTAAATGGGTTTTTGGCAGATGTTTCGAATAGATTAGTGCAGATTCCACAGATCAAAAAGAGCAAAGGCTTTGCTTCAGTCAGTACACAAAACGAAAACGAAAACCCTTTTGATTTCTTCCGCACTCTCTTTGGTATGGAACCACTTTGTAGTGTATCTCTTTTGGTTCGTAATTTTTAATGATTTCAATGTAAAGATGCAGTCTTTGGATCTGAAGATGTTTACTTTTCTTATGTTATTTGATGATGCAGAGGGGTTTATAGCAGGAGGTACAGCTGGAGTTGTAGTTGAAACAGCTTTGTACCCTATTGATACTATAAAGACTAGACTTCAGGCACGTCAAACAAAGTTCATTTCTTCGTTTGGATTGAGTTTTAACTGTTTGGAAAAAAGAAAATGTTGAACTTTAGTTCCTAAATTATTTTTTACCTTTATGATGTAGGCAGCTCGTGGAGGTGGGAAGATTGTGTTGAAGGGTCTATATTCAGGATTAGCTGGAAATATCGCTGGTGTCTTACCGTAAGTGCTCTCATCCATAGTGTTCCTATTTTGTTGATATAAAAAAATCAACTTTCTAGTACCTACAAATGATGAGTTTTTGACAAAATTGTATCCTTGTTCTGTTTCTATGAAGGGCTTCGGCTTTGTTCGTTGGAGTTTACGAACCCACAAAGCAGAAACTGCTGAAGACCTTACCTGATCATTTAAGCGCAGTTGCTCACCTGGTGAGAGGTTTTTTTTTAGCTAGATCATTGAATTTGTTCCTTGTATTTTGAGAGTGAAGAACAATAATCTTGTCCATTGTATCAAATTCCACAGACTGCAGGGGCAATCGGTGGACTTGCTGCCTCTCTTATTCGAGTACCTACAGAGGTAAAAAACTTCCTCTCTAATCCTAGAATCCTCCTCCTCAAGTGACATTTTCAATGTGTGTGTTGTTTTAGGTTGTGAAGCAGAGAATGCAGACTGGTCAGTTTGCTTCAGCTCCCAACGCTGTTCGAGTTATTGCATCACAAGAGGGCTTTAAGGGTCTCTATGCAGTTAGTAACACTAACACCTTTTGCTTAATCTCTTCCTTTTAGTCTGTTATTTTTTTTCTGTGTGGTAACTTATTTCATTTTTCTTTCTAGGGATACCGATCCTTCCTATTAAGAGACTTGCCGTTTGATGCTATTCAGTTCTGCATATATGAGCAGCTCTGCTTGGGGTATAAAAAAGCAGTAAGCTTTCTTGGCCAAAAAATAATCAAAAATACAGTAACTGAATAATATTTTGGCCTGAGATTTAAACTTTGCTCAACTTTTGTTTTGTTTTGGCTAGGCGCGTAGAGAGCTTAATGATCCTGAGAACGCTCTAATTGGTGCATTTGCTGGTTCGTGAACGCTTTTAAATACAAAACTTCCGGATCCATTAAGTTTTGGTAGATGTTGCAAATTTCCCCATAATCTGACCTGAGACAGTTAGTTAGGTTTAATTGACTGAACTGAAAGAAGACTCTGTCTGGTCCATTATAATCAAAACGTTGCTTTGTATCTTAACAACTTGTTATTACAGAGGAACCAGTTAGTGACAGTGTGTGATTATTAAGTATAAACTTGGTTTATGCAGGTGCTCTGACAGGAGCAGTTACCACTCCGCTTGATGTTATCAAGACAAGATTAATGGTTCAGGTAGTAATAGTTTTATCACATCTTAAAAAGTCTCTCCAAGTTCCAATCTTCTTTCTTCTTCTTCTCAGGGATCAGCCAAACAATATCAAGGAATAGTTGACTGTGTTCAAACAATTGTCAAAGAGGAAGGAGCTTCTGCTCTCTTAAAGGTACTTACACCACACACACACACTAGTTTACTTACAGTTTCAATCTTTGAAACTCTTTATCATAAGTTGAGCAGAGCTTCTTTTAGTTACTACAAAAACGCTAATCATTGCACCACGATTAGGGTATTGGGCCAAGAGTGTTGTGGATAGGTATTGGTGGTTCAATCTTCTTTGGTGTGCTCGAGAGCACGAAGAGAACACTTGCCCAAAGACGTCCCAAGACGGTTAAAGAATCCAAAGAGGATTGAGTTTATTTCAGCTTATTATGATTCTTAAGGACAATAAAATGGTTGAAAGATGATACTGTTTGACATTCAACCGAGTCCCTTTGTGTGATCAGACTTTGTCAAGTACTTGTGTTCATTTCAACTTTCATTCAATAAATAAAATATCATTTCTTGAAAATAATAAGCACACTATTCAAATATTATTGAAGCTTATCAACTTTATATGTTAATCTTCGTTTCTATGTGTACGATAGTTTTGTTTCAAAAAAAAAATGTGTACGATAGTTTTATAATAAAAGAGTAACGTAAATTCTTGGCCGTTGAATCTTGAACAAATATTTTCGGACCCTCCCAAGAAAATAAAGGAAATGGATAACTTGTAATGGCAAACATAAGTAATAATAACATATGACTTTTATGGTAAGACCTATTGTTTATATTCATATTAATTCACCCTGAATTGTGTCATATTGATTGGTGCAGTTATGTCCAATCATTTGATGGTCCCTCCATGTTAGGGTTTTCAGATTCACTTGATTGTTGTTTAATTAGTGTTCAATTCTTTTCTCATGTTTTGACATTTGTCACTGATAGATATGTTTTTTTCTCGTCTCTTTTTTACTCCCAACTGCATATATTTTTCTTCGTTGTCTTCAGAGATGGTTCCAAAAAACATTTCTAAATCCATGCTTATGCTACCTTGCCTATTCTCTTTTTCTTCTTTTCTTATACAACAAAAGAAAATGCAAAGAACCACGGGAGGAGAAAGATGCATAAGGAAGGGCATTAAGAGAGGGGGTCGGCATAAAGTGACAGAGGAAGGACAGAACAAAAACAGCTTTGGATGGTCGGATCAATATAATGTTGTCAAATTATAACACTAACAGACGCAGAGTCCCCATGTTGCCATCATTTTTCTTCGTGTCCCTTTTTTGTGGTTTCTTTCCCCCAAAAAAAAAAGAATATTCTTATTTCTTAGTTTGTGTTGTCCTTGTACTAGCTAGATTAGTCTTTTATAAATTGATATCAAAATGTTACATATGTATGTGTTGTAAGTTGTAGAGTTAAAGATCATATTGTTTCCTTTTTGGGTGTGACTTCATTAGTTGTGTGCCCCTAACGAGAAGTCAACTTTAAATGTTTCGAAGTTTGTTTAGAAAGTCAATGAGATTAATGACTTTGGGATTTGATACATGCGCAGACAGTTGAACTTATTCGTCCAGCCTCACTCTAACTCGCTAAACTGAGTTGTTTTCTTGGTTATTTGATCGAAATTTCCTTTACCCGTTTTTATGTTTTGTATGTTTATATTATAAGTATATGGAATTAAAAAATTGAGTAGCACTAGGTTTATTCAAAATTAAAATCGTTCGCTGGTTCAGTCTGATCACCTCTTTACTAAACATGTATGGAATCGAGATCTAGAGTTTGGTCTACATTAAAATTGCTATCTAGTTCGACTAGATTATGTCTAATATTTTTGAATTGAAAACCTCTTTAATAGTCGATATCAAACTTGTATGAAACAGAAATAGAAATATGAAACTTGAGTAGCATTAGAAATTGTATGACTATTATTTTATATTATTTTGTTCAAACTGTATGACTATTATTTTAACTTAGAGACAACTTCAATAAAACATCGCAAGTTTTGTTTGTCTAGCCGATCTCAAATATATAGGATCGGACCGGGGCTAGACTAGTCACAGTTACAGCTTTAGACTAAAGATAATAATGCTTGTAATGAAACTAGCAGTTGAACAGAGATCACTGAGAATATAATTATTGAAGGGGGTAAAGACGAAAGAGAGAGGAAGAAGCTCAAGAAAGGTGATGGTATGAAAACAAATAATGTAAATTTTAAATACATGCGGAAAAAAATGAAATGATTACCTTCGCCAACCTACACTCCAGTCTCTTCCCCACTTCTGAAGGTCCATTAATCAGATTCATATTATTATTTCACCCAAACAAATAATATTACCCTTTCTCTCTTTTTGGCCAGATGTATAAAACGAATTGTGAAATATTAAACACACACACACACGAACATTATTGTGTAAAAAGAAAATGATCTCATTACGAGGTACGTGTATTTTCATTCTACTATCATTCCCACGGACCAACGTGATGCCATATCGACGTTGTTCTTACGGTATCACGAGGCTAAACTATATAACTACACAAGAAGAAATATGGTGGAACCGTTTCGCAAAAAAAAAATAGAAATTATAAAAATATATATTATTATTAAAAATGTAAAGTAATCTAGATTTCTAAAATTTCTTCTTGTGGAACCGTTTCGCAAAATAAAAGATAGAAATTTTTTTTTAAAAAAATACATATATATATATTATTATAAAAAATGTAAAGTAATCTAGATTTCTAAATTTTAAAAATTCGGTTATACAAAAGGAAATTTATAATCACTCAATTTATCAAAACTATAAAATCTAACTAATATAATATAACACGGAATTTATTTTTAAAAACAAGTATAAATTACACAATAAAATATAATTCATTCTGTAATATTTTTTTTCTCACTGGCATTTTTTTTGTTGAGCGCGGGCTAAATCTGGCATTTTCAATAATATTCAACAATAAGTTAACGACAATACGATTCCGTAATAACATATTAAAATAAGTCTGTCCGGGTATTTGTATTTTAAAATAAAAACATTTGAATATAAAATAAGTTATGAAAATATGCCTTTTGTATTAAGTTATGAAAATAAATTTTTCTGCACGTAATAGTTATGGTCCTTAAAGAACATTCTTCCTCCCCAAAATTTTAATGAAAAGGTATTTTTCATAACATATTTTCAGTTGTTAAAATATTGGATGATACCAAAATACTAGTGGATGATAAATACATAATATCAAGGAATGTTTGAAATTTAAACAGATCTCGTAATTGTTATGATATATGCAATGTAAACGGCGCCAATTTCCGATAGTGATGCAATCTATTATTCGACAAAAAAAATGCAATGTACTGTTATACATATGAATAATAGGATTTCCATTGTTAAAACGCAAAATCCACATTAAAAATATATAAAGGATTCGAGTAATATAAAAGGAAAATGGGCAATATATCCATTTACCCCAATAATTAGATCCGAAAAGTGGCTAGTTGATGGCTCGTAGAAGGTTCAGTTCCGCAAAGATTTCTAAAAAAAATAAATAATTGTTTTGAAGAAAATATGATATATTCTGCGAAATTAAAGGTTATACGCATCATGATCTCAAAAAATAACCTATATTAAAAATATATAAGGAATTTAAGTACTATAAAAAAAGACTTGAGCTACTCCATTTAGTTTTAAGTTGTTATTATTAACCATTTAACCATGCAAATCAATGTTAAGAACACTGCTGAAAATAGAAGTTAAATTATACTCTATATACAAAGAAAATATAAATTCACTGACTAACTAAAAATTTTCTTTTTCTCCTATTTTTCCTTCATTTTTCTCTCTATTCTCTCTCTCATAATCTAATTTTCTATTTATGGTTATTTGGCAAATAAATCCAAAATAGAACACTTGGGTCAAAATAACATATCCACGTTAGTCCAAAAAAAAAAGGTAACATATTTACGTCGTATATATGAAACCTAATTGTTTTTAATAGTACTTTTAAATTTTAAAGTTTCCTGGTTAGTGTAAATTTTGTGTAAGCAAACAAGACGTGTATCAAAACGGTACTATCTATTGCCAGCCGAACGATTTATTCAGGATTCTAGTTTGAAGAAGTTTTTATTAAAAAGGGGATGTAAGCAAACAAGACGTGTATTAAGTCAATTCATGTTTTTTCGACCAGTGTTATTTATGTTTTCTAAAAGTGTTTCTTACGGCAAAAGGGTTTATTTTTAGGTTATAAAGTAAAAAAGACGAAAGATAATTTTTTTTACTATCAGCTGAAAACAAAAACAAAATATATTAGAAAAAAAGAACTACCTAATAGTTTTCTTTTTCAACCAAAGTATGCTGAATTGTTCTGTTTTAAATTTCCCCCTGTTTTTGACAAACCAGTGAGACTTTGTCAAAAAAGACTGCCCCCTAATGTGAAAAGGCTATAAACATTTGATGTTATTTTATGGATTGTTTCTATTAATTTTAGAATAATCTAACAACAATTAAACTATATTTGATGTGTGTCTTAATCAAAAGAAATGTGGTGTGTGATAAATGAATTAACAAACAGATATATTATTGGCATACTAGTGGTATTATGAAACAACGTTATAAAATGTTCAATAGGACCGTATAAACTTCTCTATGCTAAGTTACGTTCAATTACAGCTCACAATATTCCTGAATTAATGTATGAAATAACTAACCAAAGTCATATTTTGTTAAATGGTTATATGAAACTAATATCCTCTAAAATGGATAAAGAAATTAAGGAGGTACTTTGATGTATGAAAAATATGAATTACTTCAACTATAGAAATATACATATGCGTTGTCATATAACTATGGACGTGTAGTTAACCTATAGTATATAATACATAAAAGTACTTTGGTATGTTATAAGAATGCGGATATGGGTTATCATGCTTGTATATAAAGATGCACAAATGTATACATAAATGAACAAAAAATAAGTTGGCTTGGAATATGATAAACGGTGGGGTTTCTAAACTCGATGAAACTATTACAAAATGCAAATCTTGCAAAAGGTAAAACGAGAAAAAGGTAAGAAACTTTTCTCTCTTGTATGATTGTATTTTTTTTATGAATTTAATCTATCTCCCATTATTAGGTACATTTTTAGACGAGAAAAGGTCAAATAGGAGCCTAATTCATCAAATCATAATCATGACATCCTCACATAGCATACAGAGGAATATATGCACCTAAGATTTTTCATCATTGTTCCTCCTAATCAATATATTCCTTTTTGTATTCCCAAAACAATACAATCGTACAAATATTTGGGTAGTACATCATTTTGTAAGAAATATGAAATCTTAGCTATAAGAAAGTGATAGATGTGTGTATTCCCATCACATCTCCAACCATTTTTTCCATGGAAAATGATTTCAGAATTTAAATATATATATATATATATATATGTATATATTTATATTTATATTTATACGTGAAAAGAAAATCTTGTAGAAAACGCCAATTCTAGAGGTTTGGATTTGTTTTTGGGAAACAATGATTACAGAATGGTGCAATTATTCCTCTATATTATTTCGAACTCTTCAAATATCACATATAAGGATTTTTTTTGTCAAAAAGGTAAAAGTGCTCGACATGTAATCTTCAGTTCATAGATTTCAAAACATGTATTTTGTCCAACAGATTGTAGTGCCTCTGTATATGTAAAATAACTAGAATTTGGATTTCATTAATTAGTATTTTGTAAACCGTAACATAGTTTTTTTTATCTACGTAAGCAACACACCATATGAACGCCGTTTCAGGGACGTAGCTGGACGCCGTTACAGAAGCTGGCTGCCGTTTAAGCGACACGACGTTAACTCGCACTATCTCTCTTCATCTTTCTCTCGAGTGCCCTGACGCGTTTTCTCCTTTCTCTTCTTATTTCATTTTTCTTTTTCGTATCATATCAACAAAATATTCCATTTTCCTTTCTAGACGACATTAGTTCAAAATAATGCATTCATCCTCTCTCTATTTTTCATTCTAAAATAGAATTTAGACTTTAGAATAAAAATATTTCAATGATACTTTATTTCTCACTCTATAATAGAGTGGAGTAACTTGTTTTTTTATTCATCACTCTATTTTTTACTCTAAAATAAAGTATCATTGAAGCAAACTCAAACTCTATTATAGAATTACTGTGTTCTAAAGTAAAAAATAGAGTAAGCCATCGGAGATAGTCTAAAAGGTGAAGTAACACATATTTATCTCATGCAATTCGTAACAACCCTCGTAAGTTGGCAACTAAAAACACTTATATCTAAATTAACTTTTACCCTTTATTTTTAGACAAAATTTAAACTGAAATCAGCTGTTTCTGTATTGTAAAAAGGTTAAGTATATTGCTACAGAATAATCAGTGTTTTACACACACACACAAAATTGATCTTAAGAGCGCAAAATCAGAATAATCTTTGTTTGGAAAAGCTAAGTGGACGACACTGGTTCTACCTATGTAGTTTTTTCACCAGAACAAATGAAACTCTTTTCTTTTTTTGAACTTCAGAACAAATGTATTAAGGGATATGTATCACACATTGAAAATTCTAAGGAACATTCAGTAATATATAAAGGATTAGGACCAATCCACTAATTGCCAATTAGTTTTGAGTTGGAAGCCCATAATAAACCCGAATCTAACATGGTATCAGACCCCATATCCTAATAAGTTAAACCTCTAATATTAACCCTACCCGACCGGATATATAGGTCGTAATTGACTCGCTCGGCCGAGTATAACTGTCTTAAAAAGTTTCCGAGATTTCTAACCGATAAGAGTCATCATCTCGAGGAAGGATATTAAAGGATATGTATCCCACACTAAAAATTTTAAAGGACATTGAGTAATATATAAAAGGTTAGGACCAATCCACTAATTGCCAATTGATTTTGAGTTAGAATCCCATAATTAATAAACCCAAATCTAACGAAATGAATATTGTTATATCGAAGTGAAAGTTGCAAGGCCATTAAGAGAGTAAATTGATATTTTTAGTCATGCAGCACGTGTGAATTAGTTAGTAAAATACTAAAATCTTGTAACATCAACGGCCTAAAACTTTTACGTAATACCGTCATACCAAAAGGACACTATATACAAATTTATAGTAATTTTTTGGTTGCTCTGATATCGCAACAGATAATAGTCCCATAGATAAGGCATCGTAAACACACAAAAACATTGAGTTTACTATATGGATAATCCAAATCAGTGTTAAAACTTTTAATTATAAATAATGGGAATTAAAAGATGTAAATCTTAAACAAAGCCAAATCAATTGGACCCACCTGCAACTTTCTTTTTCCAACATTTATATATTTATCGAAACACACACATGGATGGATTGGCTTGTCATAACCCAAAATCGAACCAAATATCCACCAAACCAAAAAAAATCCCTCTCCTCTCTCTTACACACAATCTCATCTCCTTCAAACTTTTGCGTCTCCTTCAAGCTTTTGCGTGAAAGAAAGAGAGAGATGGGTACGATAAACCAAGGAGTAAGCTTGTTCGATGAGCCACAAAACATCATAAACACCAATAATACTAACACTCTAGGTTTCTTTTTCTCTTTCCCTAATCACACATTATCTTCGTCATCTTCTCCTTCTTCTCTTGTGTCTCCGTTTCTAGGTCATCACTCCTTCAACTCATTCATTCACAATAACTCCCCTTCCTTTGTAACTCATCCTCGAGATCCCATCAATCCCATGGTGAATCTCCCAGAAACCCTAATCTCGGTCTCCTCTTTAGCCTCATCAAAACAAAGGCATGATCATGATGGTATTGTTAACCTTGATCAGCATCGTCTTACCGGTGAAATATCATCCCAAAGACCGTCTTTAAATCCATGGTAAGCTTACTTTCGAAAATAATAAAGTAATTTAAGTCTATGGATTTATTGATCTAATTATATAAAACAAATAAAAATATAGGGGCCAGTCTATAGGTTGTCTACAGCTACCGCTTTAGTATATCTGAAGGATCTCATAAGATAAAGATATTGATTCCCTTTACCATGGATTTATCACATAATGAATTATCGTATACTATAATAGCTAGGGGGAATTAGCTACAATTAGCTACAAGTTATCAAGAGCTTACAATTCGAAGTGTTTTTAGTGCCTTCTCTAAAGATTCATAGCACGCATTTAAAGTGTACACACTTTTTTTTTTTTTTTTTTGATAACTTTGGTATCTGGGCAGCCACATTCCCAACTATCCCCCGAAAGGGGTCCAGCGCCCCAACGGAAGGGATGTTAAATCCGTTGTGGCCAAGACTCGAACCCGGGTGGCGGGCAGTACAGCTGTACCTCCTTTACCACCAAGCTACGAGCGTTTGGTTGTGTACACACTTTTGTATTCGAAGAAAGCAAATTTAAATTATAAATTTAAGAAAACATTTTAAATCCTATATATAGCAGAATTTTTAATTGGTCTGAGTTGCCATGCACACATTACACATTAGCTTATGTCAAATGCGTTGTGTTAATGTAATTTAGGGCATGGAGTAGTCAAGCAGGATACGAATACAACAAGAAAAATAACCATACAAGTGAGATTGATGTTGATCATAATATTGATCATGATGGTTGTGATGGTGATGGCGGTAATGATGATGATGATCATCAACATCATGAGACTCGTCGCCACAAAATTAACACGTCACCATTGGGAATAATGTCTACTCTGAAGATGAAGAAGCCTAAGACAAGAAAAAAAGTGAGGGAGCCTCGGTTTTGCTTCAAGACACTAAGCGATGTTGATGTCTTAGATGATGGATATAGATGGAGAAAATATGGCCAGAAAGTTGTCAAGAACACTCAACATCCCAGGTTTTTGTTTCTTTTATATGAAGTTAATTACATAGCTAGTTTTTTTTATAATGATTCGAAACTGGTTTCCAAGTTTTTAATCTATTTCAGACTTTGTTTAGTTAATATCATTTATACATCCGTTATATATTTTCCTTTCATTATTGCTTGGGGGTTAACGATGACTTATCATATAAACTTACAGGCTTGAATCAGTAGATTTTTCAAGTTTCAACTTTTAAATGTTAACTAATATGATGAGAATATGAATAGTCTCTTAAGAGTTTGATTATGAGCCATGTAAATACTGAAATTTGCTTCAGGATTTTGCTTATGAATTGAATTTTTTTTAGCAGAATCTTGTTGGTGCTTCTCTGTATTAATTATCGGATATGTTATAAGAAGATTATTGTCTCAGTGGGATTAATAGGTAAAAGTAAGAAAAGAAGACAACCGTTTACCAAACAAAAAGAAAAGTAAATGATTTCATGTGGGGAAGCATTTGAGTATTATGTGAGACATATGGGATTTCCTTAAGATTCCTCTCTCTCAAGTTGACATTTGACATTTACCAACAATGATTTGTTTGGGTAATTGGTATAGTTCTTGAAAATTATGTTTTCGCTGTTTTGTAAAGTTCTATCATGAGCTCAGTATTAAAGTTTCCATTTGTCATCAGTTTCATATAGCACTAGATATTCGGTTTTCCATACGTAATCATATTTTCCCCCATTAAATAAATTAATTTTCCCATATAGCATGATTATATATGTATAAGGTTGATACATAAATCTTGATTCATTTCATAACATGAAATTGGTTTCTTTGGAAATAGAAAGAAAACAATCTTCTGTTTGGAGGATTAATAGATATTACTCAAATTTATAATGTATTAATGCACTTTTCAGTCAGTTTTGATTAAATTAGGCTAACTAACTAACTAATATTTTAATTTTAAAACGTCAGGAGCTATTACAGATGCACACAAGAGAAGTGTAGAGTGAAGAAGAGGGTGGAGAGATTAGCAGATGATCCAAGAATGGTAATCACTACTTACGAAGGACGACATCTGCACTCTCCTTCTAATCATCTCGACGACGATCCTCTCTCCTCGTCTCACCATTCTTCTCTCTCCAACTTTTTCTGGTGATGTTGTATTTTTTTGAATCAAAAACTATTCCATCGTGCCTCGAATTAATCATCGCTATAGTAATCAATGCCTTCATAAAACAAAGGAAATAGTAACTACGTATACGTTCTCGTTAAGAAAAGGTACGATGATGTTTTTATATGTAATGTGTTCGTGTGGTTGTTTAGGTTTGTCTCTTGGAAGATGATTAATGTACCTTTTTCAATCTGAGGATTATATATGTGAATGTGTCTGGAGGGTGGAGACGACTTGTTATTTGTTTCTGATATGATTGGAAGTTTAGAGCTTGTATACTTTGACAAAATTAAAATTTTATTTATTTTAAATTACAGTTATAGTATGGTGTTTCAATTAATAAAATGATTACGTAGTTGATAAATATAATTTTTGAAAATAAGTTATTGCATAACAAATACATAACTATATGTTATAATGCTTTTATGTTATAATGCTTTTCAAATTTTTATGTTTCACTCGCTAACAAAATGTTGATCTTGTCTAGTGTTCTATAACGCCGTGCAGGAGAGTGTCTAGACCAAAATTGACCATTCGAGTGATTTGTATTTGTGAAACATATATTTAAATTTATAATTTGAAACCATTTATATACCTAAACTAAATTTGTTATAATAAGTTATTTAAATTTTTTATAAATTTATAATATTTAAATTATATTTTATTTTCAATTTTCTTAAGCTAAAAATATGCTAATTTTATATACATAAGATATATTGTCTAGGCTCTGTTAAGTATTCACGTATAGGCTATAGACGAACGGTGATAAAGATTCGTTTAACATCTAACAAGTGCATAACGATTTAGAACATGGTTTTTACTTTTGACCAGATATTATATGTATACTAGATTTGAACCCGTACGTTGCAACGAGCTTTATTTGATATTTTAATTTAATAAAAAATATTAAAAAATCATTTTATTATTCTTTTAAAATTATTTTGCATATATTATGTGAAATTTATTTTATAATTAAGAATTTTTTTTTACACATAAGTTTCAATTAATATTTGTTAGAGTTAGAAAAAACATTCAAACGTAAAAATTTAAACCGGATCCAACCCGAAATAATAATTATAATGAAATAAAAAGGAATTTGGAAGTTAAATACGGCACTTTTTCAAAAAGAAGTTAAATACGGCCAAGAAGAAATACCAACATTATACACTTTCTTATGTACTAATTTAATGTTTTATTAAACTTATCTGATGTTAAATAATTTTCTGGATTCATTATTTATTAAAGATATATTTTCATAATAATATTTTAATTAAAATAAATTATAAACTACTACATAGTAAAAATAAAAAATGTAATAAGATAACGATGAAGCTTGATTTTTTTTTTACTAAACATATGTATGGTGACAGTAATAATAATCAATTTTTATGAGCAAACATGAGAATATATATATCAAACATGTGTTTGATTACACATTGTCGTATAACCAAACACATAAATAATTAAATACCAATCACGACAACATTCTAAGTTTTGGTTTTTGTTAATTTAATAGCTTTAACATCATACTTGTCATCAAATTTTTTTCTTAAATACTATTAAATATGTATGTTTACTTTTGTTTGGATTTTTTTTAAAAAGGAAAAATTTATATTTTACAAATCTTGTTTTTATTTACAATTAATAAAAGAAAAACTATCAAATTTTTTTATATTTTTGTTTACGATTTTAGAAAAGAAAAAGTATTATCAAATAAACTTTTACAATTATCTTCTGTTTAGAATTTCAGAAAAATCTTATTGCTATCAAATAATTATTTCTAGTTACTATTAAATTATTTTAAGAGTATGATTTTTACAGCTCATATCAATACTATTTTTACACTTCATTTTTGATTAAATAATTTTTAGTATCATGTTCTTCATCAAATTTTCTCTTAAAATATACTATCAAATAACTTCTTACAATTGTTTTTTGGTTAGGAATTAAAAAATATGATACAAATCTATTTTGTTTAGGATTTTCTTTTCGAAGTTAAAGAACGAACAAATATTTTTTTTACAGTTTTAGGGTGTTAGAAAGGAAAATTAACATTACATAATATTTTATAATTATTTTTTTCTAGGAGTTAGAAAATAAAAATACGATCAAATAATTATTTCCAGCAAATATTAACTATTTTAAAAAGTTTCTATTTTCAAAATTCTTTTTCTCAATATTACTAAAATTTTTAATTAAATATTTTCACTATCATATTTATCATTAAATTTTAAAAGTAAAAATTACTTTTACAATTCTATTTGGTCAGAATTTAAAAGGAAACAATCTTATTTGGTTAAGATTAAAAGAGGAAAAAGTTATTTTTCAAAAAATTTTATTTAGGATTTTAGGGAAAAAAGTTATTTTTACATAATGATAAATTTTTATTAATACATACACAATTTGTTTTACAAATGTCACAATCGGATAAAATATTTTAAGTTATTTTTGATTTATAATTTTTTAACACAAAATTATCTATTAAATAGAAAATTTAATTATTTTAAAGAAATAAGTTACTTTTAAATTTTTTTATAAAAAGAAAAATTCCAACTATAAGTCGTTTTGTTTAAGATTTTTATACAACTAATATATTTTCAATAAAAAACTAAATTTAGTCAATTATATATTGTGTCTTATACATACAAACATATATATATTCCTCATATTCACACATACTACTTATGTACGACAAAAAGATCATAAGTAAAAAAAATTGTGTTAGAATCATAAGATGTAATAAGGATGATGAGTTGTTTACAGAAATTAAAAGAAAATACTCAGATATTATTTTTCTTGTAAATACTATTTTTTGTAAAAATAATATGAAGAAGCTTAAACCTAAATACAGATGTGAAAATAATATTTATTTTGGTTTATATTTTTGTAGCATACATTTATCTGTTAAAAAAGAAACTTAGCCATTTATATGAAAAATAATAAGAGTCCTTTAACATTTTTATTTTTTTAGGTTTTAAAAAAGGAATATCATTTATTTTATTGTTCATTTTTCTATTTGATTTTTATTAAATAATTTCTTGTACATGTAGGATTTTATAATTCTTATTTTTTTAAGATTTGTTTTAAAAATAATTAATATTTTTTCTTATAATATCTTTCTTTCGTATCTTTAAAGATGAAAAATATAAAAATATTTTTAAAAGAAAGCATATACATAAAAAAAGCTTTTTACAATTATTCTTTGTTTCTAGAATTTTTGAAAATTAGATTTACTATCAAATATTTTTAAAAGACTATAAAAGAACCATAAAATATAATTGTAAAAGACTATGTAATAGTTATTTTCCTTTTCTAAACTCCTAAAAATAACAATAAACTATTTTTGTAATAATTTTCCTTTTCTAGTCTCCAAAAAATGTTATAATAAATTTCTTTTTCTAAATCTTTTTAACTCCTAATAAAATAGAATTGTAATATATTTTTGACACATGTCACAATCTTAATAAATTAATTGACACATGTCGCGATCATGTTAATTAGCAACTTTGAAGTTTCAAACTTTATATAATAAGTTTTCTTTTATAATATCTTTCTTTAGTATTTTTAAAGATTAAAAATATAAAAATATTTTTAAAAGAAAGCAAATACATTCAAAAAGCTTTTTACAATTATTCTTTGTTTCTAGAATTTTTGAAAATTAGATAATATTTTAAAAGACTATAAAAGAACCATAAAATATAATTGTAAGAGACTATGTAATAGTTATTTTCCTTTTCTAAACTCCTAAAAATAACAATAAACTATTTTTGTAATAATTTTCCTTTTCTAGTCTCCAAAAAATGTTATAATAAATTTCTTTTTCTAAATCTTTTTAACTCCTAATAAAATAGAATTGTAACATATTTTTGACACATGTCACAATCTTAATAAATTAATTGACACATGTCGCGATCATGTTAATTAGCAACTTTGAAGAACCAAACTTTATATAATAAGTTTTCTCTTATAATATCTTTCTTTAGTATCTTTAAAGATTAAAAATATAAAAATATTTTTAAAAGAAAGCAAATACTTTCAAAAATCTTTTTACAATTATTCTTTGTTTCTAGAATTTTCGAAAATTAGATTTACTATCAAATATTTTTAAAAGACTATAAAAGAACCATAAAATATAATTGTAAAAGACTATGTAATAGTTACTTTCCTTTTCTAAACTCCTAAAAATAACAATAAACTATTTTTTGTAATAATTTTCCTTTTTTAGTCTCCAAAAAATGTTATAATAAATTTTTTTTTCTAAATCTTTTTAACTCCTAATAAAAAAGAATAGTAACATATTTTTGACACATGTCACAATCTTAATAAATTAATTGACACATGTCGCGATCATGTTAATTAGCAACTTTGAAAAACCAAGCTTTATATAATAAGATTTCTAGAATTTTCGAAAATTAGATTTACTATCAAATATTTTTAAAAGACTATAAAAGAACCATAAAATATAATTGTAAAAGACTATGCAATAGTTACTTTCCTTTTCTAAACTCCTAAAAATAACAATAAACTATTTTTTGTAATAATTTTCCTTTTTTAGTCTCCAAAAAATGTTATAATAAATTTTTTTTTCTAAATCTTTTTAACTCCTAATAAAAAAGAATAGTAACATATTTTTGACACATGTCACAATCTTAATAAATTAATTGACACATGTCGCGATCATGTTAATTAGCAACTTTGAAAAACCAAGCTTTATATAATAAGATTGTAAATTATATGTACATAATGTATCTTTACTGGGCCTTAGTTAGTCATTGCTGGGCATATAAATATACTATCTAAATTATAAACTGAGTGCTGAGCCTACGTTTGACATTAATGGGTTTCTTATGTCTCTTAATTCATAATGTATTCATTATAAAAAAAAATGTTTTATCTTAGTAGGCCAGAAGTGATTATTTAATGGTCTTAGATAGTCATGGCCTTCTTAAAGAGCTTACACTTGCGCATCAAAGACAATTTTTCTCGATGGCCCGGTAGACATTTCTAAGTCCACGAGCATATGACCACGTGGCAAACCGAGAAAGTTGGCAAATGGAAAAGCGTCAAACCACGTGAGCGTTATGATTCCCAAAGGTTAAATAATTTTTAAAAGTAGTAACACGTTGATCAACTTATACTTACGGAACCCTATATCAAAAAGAAAAGGAACAATAAAATAATTAGTTACGAGGACATGAAAAGATGTGACCCGTTTGCTCCGCCGATTTCGAGGGAGACTCCCACGTGATTCCCTCGTGGACCGCACGTCTCCCTTATTCGAGCAAGGTCCTATAGTTTTTATGCTAATTAGTATATTATTTAACAAAATTAATTGTGACACGTTGATCAACTTATTTATTGTGTTACATCATCTCAAGTTTTCGATAAATTATTTCTCGTAATTTATTTATTACTACTAACTTAATGACACTCTTCGAGCAATTCTAACAGTTGGAAGCAAACGTAAACGTGATACTGACTCTCTTTTTTTTTGAACTACGATACTGACTCTCTAACACTAAAGTACTGAATTAAGTAACTATTTGTGTGAAACAAAATAAATTGTTCAAAGGAGATCGGGAATCAAAAGCGAGAAAGCTGGGGCTGCGAGGAGATGAATATAATATTCGAAGAATCACTAAACGATATTGGCGAAATCTGAGCGGTCACTTTTTGTTTCTTTGTCTCTTCTTCGTGAAAAGAAGGAAGATTCCAAGGGAGATGAATCCACCGATTAATTTGAGTAAACTATCTATTAAGGAATATGTATTCCACATTGGAAAATCAATGAAACATTAAGTAATATATAAAAGATTAGGGTCAATCCACTAATTACCAATTGATTTTAAGTTGAAAGCTCATAATAAACTCGAATCTAACATGGTATCAGAGCCCAGATCCTAATAAATTAAATCCTTAATTAATATTAACCCTACCCGACCGGATATATAGGTCGTAATTGACTCGTTCGACCGAGTATAACTGTTTTAAAAAGTTTCCGAGATTTCTGGCCGATAAGAGCCATCATCTCGAGGGGTATTAAGGGATATGTATCCCACATTGGAAAATCAATGGGACATTAAGTAATATATAATGGGTTATGATCAATCTAATAATTGCCAATTGGTTTTAAGTTGGAAACCCATAATAAACCCGAATCTAACACTATCTTTACCATATGAAAAGTACAATTAATTATCTCTTTATTAAGCTGTAATAGTTGTTTTCAGAAGTCTTAGCAAAATATATATATGGCAGAGACCTCACACTCGTGGGAATGGGTTTGCAAACATTTTTCTTAATTATTGTCTTTTTGTAGCTTTGTGTGGTTCGTACACCGTCGAAACCTCAGAATTTGTAAAGTAGTTATTTAAGAACGAGCATTCGCACGTGAGGGAGATTTGTACGTGAGATAGAAGCCTCGAGTATGAACACAAGTATGATTAAATTAATTCAACTTCAGATTTCTCAGTCCCATATGCAGCTGTATGTATATATACCGTTTTGTGTAGTACGTACACAGTACACATCGCAATCCTCCACTAATATCGATACAGAAAAATTTAAATGCATATCTAGAGGATGTGAATGTACTTGTAGTTAACATGCAGATACATGAATTTCAACGTCAATATTTGATTTAGACTATAAAATTTACGATTGTAAAATGATAGACGGTTTGTATTATGTCAATTGCCTTATTATATGGAATCGTGAATCATGTTCAGGTATTCTGTAATTTACCAACTTTATGATATACAAGAAACATCATTCTTCCACGAGTTATGCAAACTAATTGTGTTTCCTAACAAGGTAACATACATTTTTAATATTTCCTATTTATTAAGGTTTTGTTTAAAGGCTTTGTATTTTCCTAAGGCTTACCTTCAACTTCTCAATTTTCTATAAATTTTATCACTTAGAAGTTTTTTTTGTGTGGATGACTTAGGGCATCTCCAATGTAACTCTATTTTTTCCTTTATAATTTACACAAAAATAGAGTAACTCTATTATAGTGTAATTTTTACTCCAATGGTGTTACTCTATAATAGAGTAACTCTATTATAGAATAACACCATTGGAGCAAAAGTTACACTATAATAGAGTTACTCTATTTTTGTGTAAATTATAGAGAAAAAAATAGAGTCCCCTTGGAGATGGTCTTGGGTGTTTAGGCCGAAGCTTAGACTAATTCTCAGCGATCGGTTCTCCGATAACATGTAAACCCGATTATTCTACGTGGGATTAAGATATACATGTTTTTGAAACTATGACACTTAACACATTTTTGAGTTCGCCGTACCATCCGACTACATTCGCAAGGTTAACAACCTGCTATTAGTATAAGACATAATTTTGTTGGTTAGTGGATGTCCGCATTGTGCTTATTCATGAAATTAATTATATGACTTTATTTCTTGATATCAAACAAAGAACAATGAAACTCACGTACGTAGCCCCAATTATTCCGCGTTAGTAACAGTATTATTGACAGTTGACACGTTGTCAACATAATACAGAAATCTTAGGCACATGAAAAAATGTATTAAGAATATCTATTAGGATTTAGGAAGATAATAAGTTAGTTAAGAAAATTGTATGGATGAGAAAGAAACATACGTGTGAGAGAGAGAAAGAGGTCCATTCGGTGGAGACAGGAAAGGGACGGCAGTCCACGGCGGAGGGAGACGTTGTTATGGGAAGTTACCGACAAGAACAGCTTGCATGCATGGTGGTCCACGTGCTTCGTACCCACCACCGTCGCGCGTGTTTAAGCTTGATAGCTACTCATCTGAGTATCTCTCTCCCTCTCCACAATTTCACTAGTTTATAAGCGAGTGCGTTTAAACAATATCTACACGCGCGTACGTCAGAGTGTCGTCTATACACAGTTACACATGAAGCCTGTAGGTTGGTATGTAATGTATGATACATATATGTAATTATCCGTCATTTTCCAAATATTATGTTCTTGGAATATATGGGTTAACTCATAGGGTCCGAATGGTGACCGCGGATTTAGTAAAATAAGCGGGGCGGAATTTAGGTGCGGGACGGTTCAACTGCGGTTCGTGCGTTTTGCGGGACAAGTGCGGTTTTGATAAAATTAGCGGTGCGGAATTGTGTTGATTGGTGAAAATCTATAGTGCGGAATTAAACAGTTAAAAAAAATTTAAATAATGTAAAATATCAATATATTTAATATAATTAAAATGAAAATTGTTTATTTAGTGTTATGGATATTAAATTTTCTTTATTATTTAGAAAAATTTAAATACCAAAATTCATCTCAAACAAATTTTTGATATATATATATATATATTAAAAAATTATTTTCATGTATGTTTATAATCTCTATTCTAAAATTTAGTAGGGTTTGGTATTTTATCCGAACCAGAACCAACCCAAAAATACAAGTTCGGATCAGGGTCTGGAGCTAGACTAAACTACCTATTGGATATAATTTTTTTGGATCCGTGAATCTCGGTTCAAGTTTGAGTAGACCCAAGACTCATACTCCCTCTGTTTCGTATTAAGTATCGTTGTAGAGAAATTTTTTCGTTACAAAATAAGTGTCATTTTTGATTTTCAATGCAAAATTTATTAATTTTATGTAGTAATTTATTTTTTTATTGGTTGAAATATGGTTAGGTGTATAGGTAATTGTGTTTTTATATAAAAAATATACAAAATTAATTGTTTTTTCAATCTGTATGCACAAGGTCAAAATGACACTTAATATAAAATAAAGGGAGTAGTATATATTAAGTATATTTGAGTGTATGGTGTATTTCTGGTATTACATGTATTTTTTTTTCAGATTCAGGTTTTTAGAGTATAGTTTTGGGTTTAGGGTAAGATTTTAGAATTTTAGAAATATAATTACGTACTATTATTTTTAACGGTTTGGATAACCAATTATTTTTGTAGCATATATATATATATATTAAAATAGCTAAACAGTTGTGTAAATGAAAAATGTATATATTTTTAATATATTTTTATATATATTAAAATAGTTACACAAATGTATATATATTATAAACCGCAGAAAAAATAAAAAATCTTCAAAAGACATTTTTCATGAAAACATGAAATATTATTTTAAAGTTTTGGTTGACCAATTATTTTTGTAACAAATATATATTAAAATACTTCAATTAGTACGTAAGGTTTTCATGTAACAGGTAAATATTATTAATTGAATGATGATAGTACGTAAGTGCTACAGTTAAAAACGCACTTCAACCACACCAAAATCGAAGATGCTATAAAACAAGTGCGTTATTTAACGTGATAGAACAAACAAAAACATTTTTTTGCTGAGTGCGGTATTTAAACAAAACCGCCTTTTTAGTTTTGTAATTGCTGATTGGTGACATTTTGAAAATCGCACTTGTACTGTATCAATTACGTCCCGTCCCGCAAACCCCATTCATAACCATAATTCATAGAGGCATGAATAATTTATTCGTAGGTTATATTAATTTTAATACGGCTATATTAATTTTAATACGGCTTGCAGTGATTGATACATGAGTTGTCTAGACTCTAGACTAGTCTAGCTTCCGAGAAAGACACAAATTATTAAATATATAGGTTTAGATCTGTATGATGATTGGAGGATTCTGCATTTACCTAATTTTTTTTATATATAACTTAGCACAGCAGAAAGTCTGATTCAATTCAGTTACAAAAAAAAGGTCTGATTCAATAAAACCAAAAAAGACATCACGACACGAAAACATCTAAAATGAAATCGTACAGACTTGTAAGAAAGACGGCACCCTAACACAATGGTATTGAGTTTGTTAACGAAGAGGTATTTATATAAGAAGAGAGGAAGCGTCCGATTATTAGGGTTTTCTTCTTTCTCACATGATCAACGGACCAGATCGACCCGGAAGACAATCGAGATGCATATAGTAGTAATGGGCTCTATTGATTTTGTAAGGCCCATTTTATTTGGGCTGAAACACAGTCACTTGTATCTTTAGATGCCCATAACTAAATATCTTTGCAATTGTCATGTGTGTTAATAAGAAAAGACTCTGCACATATGTAACTTACTGAACAAATGGTTGGAATGTCGTCTCTGATGAATTAACTTTGTGAAACTGTACAGACTATTTCGACTGGTGAAACTCTTAACAAAGGAATTTTATAAAAAAACCTTGAGAGTTTATTACTATTACATAGTTTTAAAAGAGACTTGTTAAACTTTCACACACGAATAAGACAATCTTATACTCCTAGAAACTAGATTACGTTATATTGTACTTAACACTGCACAAATCAACAGACACAAATGTAAATGAGACGCTTTTTTGATCGACTTTATTGTTTCTTCTCTACTGTTAATGTTTTAACTTCCACAAGAGAGACACTCCTCACGGTTTGTCAAAGAGCAAACCATCTGTGCCATCTTCGTCTCATTGTCTTCTTCTGTTCCTTCATCCTCTTTGGTTACTTACATCTGGCTTCTCCTGCATCACACGCAAACGTCAATTTCGCTGTCCAAGTAACAACAGAATTATCACAAAAGAATTGATGTGTCTACTGTAAACTTAATTGCATCTGCTGCAGCACACGATCGCATACATTTAGAAAAAATTAACATAATACATACATTTAGAATACAGTAGAAAAATACAAAACGTAGACCATAGGACTGACCCTTGGATGATTGATGTTCTAAAGAATCAGCTTTGGCTGTGTCCCAACTCTCAAAACTTTCCTTCAGGAACTTCTTTAATACTCATATCGACCATCTCTAATGATCCAATGGTGGACTGCGAATCTATCCCCAACCCCGTCTGTATCTCCTTAAACATTGCCATGACATCTAACATGCTCGGTCTTCTCCAAGCCCTATCATCCAAACACGCAACCGCAATTTTCAAGTGTTGTAAAAGTTCAATCTCTCTCGCTGGATCTTCCTTGATAAGCTGAGGATCGAACACGTCCTTAATCTGGAGTTTAGCATGCTGTCTCACCCATCCAACAAGGTTATTATCTCCAAAATCCGGTGAATCGGTTGGCCGTCTACCCGTAAGCAGCTCGAGCAAGACCACACCGTAACTATAAACGTCTCCTTTCGTTGAACACCTGAAGCTTTGGTAATACTCAGGAGGGACATAGCCCGGCGTACCGGCTAACGTACTGACACTCAAATGCGTGTCCATGGCGCTCATCAGCCGCGCCATGCCGAAATCCGAAACCCTAGCTTCCAAGTTCTCGTCCAGTAACACGTTGCTGGACTTCATGTCTCTGTGGATGATATGTGGGATGCAGTTATGGTGAAGAAAGGCAAGCCCTCTAGCCGCTCCGATGGCGATCTTCTGCCGCGTGAACCAGTTCAGTTTCAAGCCAGCTTTCTTCTTGGGGTCGTGCAGTACATCTTCTAAGCTACCGTACTTCATGAACTCGTAGACGAGAAGCCGCTCTTCTCCGACTTTGCAGTAGCCCAGAAGCGGGACGAGGTTCCGGTGTTTGATCTTCCCGATCGTTTCCATCTCCGCCATGAACTCCCTATCGCCTTGACCACTGATCTGGATCAGTTTCTTGATAGCCACGGCTGTTCCATCTTTCAAAACCGCTTTGTAGACATCTCCAAACCCGCCGGATCCAATCATACTGTTCTCATGGAACCCGTTTGTAGCCTTGAGAAGATCCGCGAACGTGAGTTTCCGCAGCGGCTTCTCGAACGCTGCGAGATTAATACTCAACGCTTCTCTCGCACCAGTCAGCCTCCAATCCGTGTTGTTGTTAGCTGTCGTTCCATCACCGGGGTCCTCCATCGCCGCCTCTCTCATCCTCCGCCGCCTCCTCATCTCTCTACCGAAGAGTATCAGCCCACATATGCATACAAAAGAGAACAACAAACCCATCGCCACGCTCCCCGCAAGAGACGGCTGTTTCCTTCCGTGAGAACGGTGTGCAATCGCGTCTGCCTTTGCATCACCGCACCGCGGAAGCGGATAACCGCAGAGACCAGAGTTGTTCAAGAACTTCCCGGGCGGGAAAGTCTCGAACTGCCCCATCTCAGGAATCGGACCGGTTAACAAATTGTTGGACAGATCAATCTCCGTAAGCATGGTAAGAGCCGACATGGACTGAGGGATCCTCCCGTCCAGCTTATTACTCGAAAGATCGAGAATGTTCAGCCCTCTCAGATCACCAACCTCTTCAGGGATAGAGCCAGAGATGAAGTTATGACCCAAGTTGAGAATAAACAGATACGGCATCGAACCGATCTCCTTCGGTATGTACCCAGACAACATGTTGTAAGACATGTCCAAGAACATCATCGAGCCGTTGTTATCAAACGTCGGCTGAGTATGACCTCCGTAAACTCTCGTGAAATTACACGGGTTCCGGGTCGAAACCCGGTTAAGCTGCTCCGGTCTGATTCCTTGGAACTCAAGCAAGTTACCAGCTCCGTGGCACTGTTTGTTCATCCCGTCGTTTTTTATGTAAACGTATCTCTTCCCGGCGATGAAATTCGCAGCTATTTTACCGGACTGTTTGAACATCTCCGGAGGGATCGTGCCGTTGAAATAATTAGTGTTGAGATCGAGCCAGATTAGGCTCCGGCAGTCCCCCAGCTCAGCAGGAATGTTACCGTTGAAAGTATTGTTGCTTAGCTTGAGGATGGCGAGATTCTCTAACCGTCCGATCCATCTAGGAATCTGACCGGTTAACCGGTTATTGGAAAGAGAAATCCAATTCAGATTGGTACAGTTGCTTAAACCGAAAGGGATTTCTCCGGTTAAGTCGTTGAAGTCGAGGATCAGAGTCTCCAAGGTGGTGAGATACATGAGCTCTTTAGGGATCTCTCCTTGAAGCATGTTCATCCACAGCTTCAAATCTCTGAGCTTCGTTAGAGAGCCGAGACTCGACGGGATGGTCCCGGAGAGGTAGTTGAAGCTCAGGTGGAGGGAAACCAAGTCGGAGCAGTTGCTCAACGTCGGCGGAATCTTCCCGGTGAAGGCATTGTTCTGGAGGTAAAGCTCCTGGAGCGTGTTTTCGCCGTTGCGGCAGAGACTCGGGAGAATCTGACCGGAGAAGTTGTTGGAGCTGAGGTCCAGCGTAGTGAGTGAGAGATTGGCCAGAGACTCAGGCAGCTCGCCGGAGAGCTTGTTGAAAGACAGGTCGAGCACCTTGAGCCCTCTCATCTTCAGCAGAGTATCCATAGGCAGCTCGCCGGAGAAGTTGTTGGTGGATAAAACGAGCGACTCGAGAAGAGAGCAGGAGGCGAAGAAAGGAGGAACCGTGCCGTGAAAGTCGTTTCGGGAGAGATCGAGTCCGGTGAGTGTACCGCACGCGCCGGAGAGAAGCTCCGGGATCTCGCCGGTGAATTTGTTATCTGTTAGAGATAGATACTCGAGGCTTTTGAGCGGTAGTGAGGAAGAGATTGGTCCTGTGAATAAGTTGCTGGAGATGTTCAAAGACCTGAGAGAGATTTTTTTAAAAAAAGTGTATTTTAGTTTACAAATAATAAAACATAATTAATTTTTTATTTTTTGAAACGAACCTTAGGTTTGTGCAGGAGGAGATAGCAGTGGAGAAGTCACCGGATAGTTTGTTACCGGAGATGTCGAGGTGTTGAAGAGCGGAGCAGTCACCTAGATAGGGAATCACAGTGGAGAAATTGTTGGAGGAGAGATCGAGAAACTCGAGATTCACGCAAGGAGAGACATCCGCATCTCCACTGATCTTGTTCCCGCTTATATCCAAGTGCTTGAGCTCTCCACAGCCACCGGAGACAATCCAGCCAACGAGGTTAGCACCGGATAGCAAGTTCTTGGAGAGATCCAGAACTTCCAAGCTGCTGCTGCTAAGCTTCAACCCACCACCTGAGATTTTCCCGGGAAAATCCAGAGAGTTGGAAGAGACGTTAAGAGACTTCAGTGCGATGCAAGAGCCGAGGCTCGACAAGGTTGACACAGGGCCGGAGATGGAGTTTCTCGACAGATCCAAGGTCGTGAGAGAAGCAGAGCACTTGGTGCCAGAGAGGGAGCCGTTGATGTTGGTGTTCGAGAGAAACAGGGACTCTAGTCCCGTGAGAGACAGTAGAGAGGAGGCCACGGCGCTGAATCCGAGGTTGAGTGGCTTGGAACTGAGATCAATTGAGGAAATCTTGTCGGCTTTGCAAGTCACGCCCTCGAAGGTACATGGGTTCTTGTCGGGAGACCAGTCTGGGAGTAGATTCTTGTCAGGAAGAGCGTTTTTGAAACTTAAAAGCTGGTGAGTTTGAGATGTGGAAGCTTGAGAGGAGAAGGATAAGGTTAGAAGGAAGAGAAAGAAGGTTGGGAAAGTTTTCATTCTCATGATTTTGAGAGATAAGTTGTGGAAGTTTGAGACTAAGGAAAGAGGGATCTAGGGTTTTGGTTCCACCATTAGAGAGGAAGTGGGAGCTCTAGAGAGAGAAGAGAGGAGAAGAGAAGATGGATGAAGGTGTTTAATTATTTTATCAAATATCAACGATGGGAAGAGTGGTCACAGCTGTGCGCTCACATGGCATGTCACCTCTTCTTCTGACTATTACTATTATTGAAATGTTAATTTTAATTTTGCTAACAGATACAAACAAATAATACAACTTTTCATTATTGAATGTGTTAAAAGAATAATCAATGCAAGAGGATACAAACTATTAATAAGATAATGGCATCGCAATATCCTTAGTCTCAAAGCTTTTTTTAGTTATGTTAAAGAAATGACGCACTTGTAAGTACCTGTGAAAGGTGTTTAATTAACGTGAGATTTGGGGATGGGATCAAGTATTTCACAAGCTATATAGCATCTTAAATCTCATCTTAGACTTTATTCAATTAGTATATTCTACCTCAATCACCTAGCTGTTTCCAAAAAGGTTTAATACAAGTCTAGTGTGATATTTTGTTTGGTGCTGGTTAACATTTTTTTTTGTTCCAACATGAGATACCAACAACTAACTAACTCCACATTTGTGGAGTAATAGTTAAAATTTCAGTGAAAATGGAACATAGAATCTAAGTTATTTTTATTGACACTCATATACAACAAGATTTGAGAGGCATTGAATGTGATGGTAAGAAAAAAGTTGAAATTTACTTTAATGCTATGTAATTTACATTAATAGTTTTACATGACTTTCACACCAACCATAAACATTTTAAATCTTTTTTTTTTAAATCAATACTAGTTTCTTGTTCATTCGCACTTGTGTCTGGAAAAAGTGGAGGAGAGGTTGTCTCTCTAGCTTTTTACAAAAGAGAGAGAGAAAAAAACTAGCGTACGTGTGAGCGACGATTGGGACATGAGTGTTATCAATGGCAGATTCCATCTCTTTTTAGTATAAATTATTAAGTTTGTTATGCATACGGAGGATATTATTAGTCTTTGCTAATTAATTATTTTTCTCATTAATACTATTATTACTTTATTATCTTTGTCAATTAATTCACTAAATTAATCCCTCTTTCTTTTAATTTCAGGCCTCATTCGTGTTCTCTGGCACTTACGTAGACGGATAGATTAGACCAAACTTTACATTTTCTATTATCTTTTTCCTTTCTCGCAGTTTTTATAAATGTTTCGTAATTATGCTCAAAACCCCACGTGCAGCTGTTTTTGGTGAATACACGCATTATAACAAATTTGACAATATTCTTTTCAGCTTAAATAATCCTCCGGCTTTTCTCAAAAAAAAAAATATTTTCTATATTTTTGCTTAATTTTTAGAATATACTACTATTTTCCTAATTTGCTGAGAATTAATGATACTCTATGTATGATACATACAAGCCTCTAGCAGGTGTACGTTCGGATTCGGATCCAGTATTTTAAAATTTCTGATATTTCAGTATAGAAGTATATAAATTGTTCGGATATTTCTACATTTCTGATCAAAATTCAAATATTTTAAGTCTGAATTCAGTTATTTCAAGTTGGGTTTGGATATTTAGATATTTTTTTTAAATTAAATTCTTCACTGTTTAAGTTCTTTTGTATTTAATACTTTTAACTCAACTGATTTTCTAATTTTTAATAGATTAAACTATTAATAAGTTTGAAGATAACATTTTAAAAATATAAATACACTAATTTAATTGCTATTTTAATATTTCATATGCAACTTTTGTTAATCAAAGAAATAAGTGGTTGACATGTATTTTAAATGATTAGCAAATAATTTTGTCTATAGTTATATGAATATTATATGGTTTTGAGCCATATGCAAAATCAATATAAATATTTTGAAAACAATTAAAGAAGTAAACTAAAAATATATAGTCAAGTAATCATATATTTGGTTATCTTCGGATATTCATTCGGGTTCAGATATTATATGTTCGGGTTTGGATATCCAATCTTTTCTCGTTCAGGTATTTTGCTATTTCAGTTCAGATTTTGGTTTGATTTTCCGGGTCATCTACGATACAGATTCGGATATCGAGTAAAATACCCACCCCTAGCCTCTAAGATACTATATATAGTGATCTAGTACTATGTTGGTACAAGTAACCTTTTTACACAAACTAAAATGAAAAGTGTGTTTACTGATGTATTTATTTTGTAAGTATTTGATAATAGAACATTGTATTGTATTGTTTTTTTTTTTTGAAACACCGAGCATTGTATTGTATATAACATCAAAGTTAAGTAAAAGGCCAAGAGATAATAGATTCTTAACTTCCGGAAGAGACGAAGCTGTCCTCCCCATACTGATTAAGAGCATCTCCAAGGGCACTCTATTTTTTCCTCTATAATTTACATTAAAATAGAGTAACTCTATTATAGAGTTAAATTTGCTCCAATGGTTCACTCTATAATAGAGTTACTCTATAATAGAGTGAAATATAGAGTAATCTTATTTTTTTACTCCAAATATAGAGTGAAAAAATAAGAATACTCTATATTTCACTCTATTATAGAGTAACTCTATTATAGAGTGAACCATTGGAGCAAATCCAACTCTATAATAGAGTTACTCTATTTTAGAGTGAAATATAGAGAAAATTATAGAGTACCATTGGAGATGGTCTAAGCGTTCGTGTGGCCAAACACCCACACTCTCTCTTCTTGCGTAAGACACAGACGATGTCTCTAAGGACCGAGCTATTACAACGACGTGTGTGTTACAGGCGCTCACGGAGCCGAGTTTAATTGGTGGATAGTGGGTCTAACTAAAGTGTGACTAACATAGACGTTCGTAAATGTTTTCAGTGCAGTGTAGTACACTGTACGAGATGGTCCCCAACGGTCTAAAACCAATCCCAGCCATTGATGTCATCTCAGCAGTAAATAAATGCTGATTTGCGTTTTCATTCTTCCTCGGTTCCTCGGTGAATCTAATGTAACAAACCGTTATATGTATCTAGCAGTAAATCTAGTGACGATGTTGCTGACTTATACTATACTAGTATTAACCCCGTGCATTCGCACGGTATTATTTTTGTTAAAAATAAAACCTAAGTTCAGTTATACATAGATAACTAAAATTACATGTATAAAATCAAAAAGAGATGAGTATACATAAAAATTGTTAACACACTTTTAGTTTAAAGTTTCCTGTTTTATTTATTTTTGTCTTGCCTTTCATGTTTAACAATTAACATGTAGTTTATGGCTTCTTTGGTTTATTATATCCATTAATGTATTTACTATTCCATCTTCAAATGAAAAAAAATCTTACAAATCCAACTAAAAATATCAGCATGTAACAGAGAAACATCAATCTATGAGGCAAATTAAGAAGTAAAAGTCAGTAAACAATGAAAAATAATTTCATCTGAATATATAAGATAAATGATAAGGAATACATTACACTTGACTAAACCATGCAGACTCTAGTAAATACTCTAAATATAAATGGTATGTTGATGTGAAAGCAAAGTTGAGAAATTATATACATAGAGAACCGTCAAAATACCTTTGAGATTAAGAACATTTATGAATTTGATTGTTTGAACGCCTATTTTCTGGAATTTAAGAGGATGCACTAATCTGAAGAATAATTTGAGATATCAAACACCTGAAACAAACAAACAAACAAAAAGTTGAATGCCGAGAGATGGACAAATTTACCAAGAAACTGAAAAAATTTACCAGGAAATCTGAAACATTGAATTTACAAGGGAATAATGTTATTCCAAAAGTGTTTTCAAGATATATCTATGTAGTAAAAATACCTTTTAACAGCCTGATCTTTTAGGTGGTGAATTAATAGAACCTCTTTATTTTTATAAAAAGGCCTTCCTGTGATTTTACCACGTAGTCTGCTTTTTATCTTCTTCCTCCTCTCTTTCTGGCGGGTCTTACTGAATCTCCAGCCTGTTCTGATGAAGCAATAAGATAGCGTCACTGCTATATATGAGTTGTTGAGATCCCTTTACTCCGAAATTGAACCGTGCTCTAGTTCAAAACATTCATAGGTTTTGAAATAGAAGAATGAGCATATCTCTGTTACGACTGATTTGGAGTTTTTCTTTTGTTTACGTATTGAATCTGGAAAATATAGGAGCAATTAAAATTGAAAAGCATAAGATCGTGGATCGTGGGCTGTTTCAAGAAATAGATACGGTTAATTTTTTTCTTAAGCACTTTTTTCTCCTTAAGCATTATCTGGTTTGATTATTATTTTTTAATTATAAACATATCTTACGTGGCATAATTTGATTGGCTAGGTGACTTGTGCTTTAGTATATAAGGGATAATATGATTAAGAACATCAGCATCATTTCTTATGCCCTTCAGGAGCAATTTGGAACATCAGCAAAAGTCTTTCTTCGTCTTTTTTTTTTACTGGCACATGCCTTTTTTGTTACTAAACAGCGCTACTTACTGGCAAACGCATCTTATTGTTTTCAAATATTTTTCATCTCAAGATTTTAAAGTTTAACTATTTATTGACACTATCATAAAATATCCTTGATAAAATTTGGAATTCCCAAAAAAAGGGCAATTTTCTCAAATAGTTTTTTTTAAGTTTTTGTCACAAAATAGTCTTCAAGAAAGAAAATGATCAAAATAACTTTTTTATTTTTAAATATTAAATATTTATTTTTTATTTTTTAAATTTTGAAATTCTATCCCCAAAATCACACCCCTTAACTTTAAGCTCTAAGTCTATATTAGTTAACCCTAGGGTAAAAATACATTTTTACCATTTAATAAAACATATTTTGGTCATTTTTTTTCATGAAATGCTAATTTTGTGACAAAAACTTAAAAAAATGTTATTCTAAAGAATTTCTCAAAAAAAAATTGGAATTCCCATTTAAAACTTTATATGAAAACTTTATTACAAACAATAACCAAATTTTTTAAAAAAAAATTAGAAACTTTAAAGTACATGTTGGCCACTGCAACGATCAGACTAGAATAAATTGTCCACGAAAAATGCGTGAGCCTATATTGGCAGGCGATATAATAACATAAAGTCAACAAAAATCTATACATAATATATGTACCCCTTGATTATATGCGTAATGATGGTAAACAATAATAAACGTTTTTTCTTCTTAAAGTGCAATCTCTCAATACACCGTATGCAGTTGTGTTTGGACCAAATTATATAATTATTGATCAATCATTGTAATAGGAATCGCCGTCAAGCACAATTGTAAATAACCTTCTTTTCTGCTTAAGCAAATAACCAATTGTTTAATTTTCTATCGCGGTATAGTAAAGATAAATTAACACCATAAGTCCATAAGACCCCCGATCTTAATCGAGATAGCTGGCTTAAATACAAAACCACAAAAAAAAAACATTGGTAGAAAACATTTACAAACTAGCACCAGAATAATATGAATTATCATTTTATTTCATATGCGTTATACCCACAAACGCATGTTCCAGTTTCATATTCAAATTAAACTATGTGCCATGATGGTATCTAATGCTCAATGAAGCGTCCTTTCAAATCAAATTTAAATAATGTTCGAGCTGTTTCCAGCAAAAGCATTAATACATAATTTTTAGGCCAGATTAGAATTTCGTATGAAATATTATATTAAGATCCCAAACCCATATAAAACCAAATGTACTTCAGGTTATCGAATAATACGTTCAAAAACAACTAAAATAGTACAAATTAGCCTCCGTATATTTTAACTATAGCTAACATGTATGGTACATATTATCCAACTAATGCTAGCTCAATACAAGTTGACTTTTAATATGGGTGTGTATATTAAAGTAATATTCTTTTTTGTTTCCTAAAAGTTGTTATTTTCCTATCAAAACATTATTTAAGCTATTTTTTATAACTGTTGAACTTATAAAATAATATTAAATATTAAAACACGGACTTATGATATTCTGAATCTGATTTATGCAATTCAAACAAGTGTTTTACAACTCATTTAATTGCCTATGTCGGATGAATCTCTATAATATTATTTGAGAAGTCAGTTTTTAATGTGTTGTGCTCACGTTAGTTCTTACTATGGTTTATTATATTGTTAACATTAATTAATGCTATTTTTTTAATTGCCATTATCAAAATTTCTATTTCAGTTTTTTATGAATATTTTGTTTTTTAAAAATAAAAAGGAAAAATATCTATAAACTATTTTTTTCGTTTTTAATATATATGTATATAGATAATCATATCAATATCATAAAAGAAATTTAGTATCAAAAAGAAAGTAACTTAAAAGTAAAAGTAAATAGCGATTTGTTATATTTAAAATATGTAATTTGACAATAAGAAAATTCATTTTATATAAATCTCAATTTCATAAACTATTTTACTAATTTCCATTACTAATATTATCTATTTATATTTTATTTTTTCTTAATATGTTTTTATAAAATCATATATCATATAGAAATTTAGTATCAGAAAAATATTTAAAACAAAAATATAGTGATTTTTGATATTTAAAACATATTATTTAAAACAAATGAATTTCCATTTATATAAAACCTCACTCCATAAAAGTTTCTGGATACTTTTTGTTCAAGAACATTTTTCTATGATTGTTAATAACGTAAGTTAAATATTTTTCATTAAAATATAATAATTTTCATAAGAAAAAGTCAATTTATTTACTAAATCAGTATTTACTTTACTATACTAAAGAAAGTTATTTTCTCTTAATTATAAATTTTCTTAAGTAATATTTATTTTTTGGATATATTCAATCTCTTATTTTAAACAAATTCTCTCACAATTTTATACAATTTTTCTTTTCACAATTATAGATTTCCAAGCCTAATACTACGTGAATGTTTCAATATCTATTAAAATAAACAAGTAATTATCTCAAATCCAATTCCATAAGCAAATTGTTTTCCTATGAATGTGCCAATGTGGTATTTAATAAAAGTAATTAGATTACTTTTAAGTTCTAAAACTCTAATGATCGACGTGGTTTTAAAAGATTTCAATTTAATTCACTTATACAACTTCTGATAAACACTTCAAATTTTTCTCATAAATTTAAGCAAAACAAAATATATCAATTATTAAATACATATTTAGAAATTTGAGAAAATAAATTTGTTATATATAATCTGATTTAGTATAATTAAAATTCTTTTGGAAAATATATACAACTCAACATACCAAAAATAACTTAACCGATCTAAATTATTATACGTAAAATCAAATATTTAAATAAGATAACAAAATAATGTAATTTAAAACAGTATTATATCTGCCTTTCTAAAATATAAACTACAAAATAAGTTAAACTTATCAATAAATAAAAATAAAATTTAATCAATTATAATGATTTTATTATTTTGTAACTGTTTGCATCTGTGTACGGAAAAATCGTCTAGTAACCATTTATTTCACATGATATCTAAAAATCCATTTAACTTTTGTTTCTTTTTATCTGTAGAGACAAACTCAGGTTCTTTTCATTAGTATGAAAACATGATAATTCGTGTGGGCTTCCATCCAATAACGGGTATAATTTTCCCCAAATAAATAACGGATTAACGGGTATTATTTTCTCCAAATAATAAAGTGTCACACATTTTGTCCTTCAAACAATCAAACGTCAAATAACAGACGCACGTGCGAGGAGAGATCCGTTCTAACACTACACGCACACGTAAGCAGACTTTTCCCAGGCAACGACCTGTTAAACTGAGATTTACCCGTGTCAACACCGTTCCTTCTATCTCCAGTCTCTGTCTTAAAAGTTTCAAAACACGTATTTTTTCTTTGTTCAAAAAATACGTATTTAATTAAACATCTCTCAACCCGACGATAACGGGGCGAGTCCATGTGCTTGATATATAAAATTATCTTTTTTGCTTAATAGAAAATCATCTTCGAAGAGCTATTTTTTGGTGCAAATCTTCAAAGAACTTTATACTATATTATATTGTTAATGAAATAAGTAAAATGTTACGTAAATTAAACACCATGATATCTCCAACCATATATGCATACAACTTTCAAGGAACCACTATAAAATTCCGTTCATTTTGAATGCAAGTATTTCTTTTAGGATGAACACTCATTGACCCAATAAATAAATATTCACGTAACAAAAGAAACGTAGATACTGAGGGTGAGGACAAAAATTAACATAAAAAAATAAAATTGAGATTTTATTCAGTAGCATTGTTGATATTTCTTGTGTGAGAGAATTAGTAAAAAAAAATACAAAATGCAAAGGCCAAAATTGATAACCAAAAAAGAAAAGGCAGAAAACAAAATGCTATGTAAGAAAAGAAAAACATGGTCTGGTAATTAAATAATTAAAACCCTTTGTTTGTAAATATTCCATATGATATTTTCTACCTGTTTTGTTTGTATCTGAGACGCTTGTTCTTGTTTCTATGTCAAAACGATCACTTCTTTCGTTTAGACCTTTCCATCAGACTCAGATGTTTCAGATAACCCGCTGAGTTTCTGTGCCTTGGTTACGGGGATAGAGAGGCTACGACGCTCTTTACCTCCCGGTTTAGAAGATGCATTACCGTACCAGATCATACCGAGAATCGCAATGAGCATTCCAAGCACCACTTGCATGTTTAAACCTTCCTTACCGAAGAAGGTGAATCCCAAAACCAAAACCAGGATTGTCTTCATGTGACCAAGTACTTGGAAAGACACCGCCGTGAATCTTCCTATACAAATGAACTGACTCAGATTGGTCCCGACCGCGATACTACACGAGAGTATCAAGAAGAACTGCCACCAACAAAAATTGAATTAGACCAATCTCAAACGTGCCAACAACTAAGAGCCTAGTATGCATCTTTTACCAGAGATATGAATGAAAAGTTGAATGCATCAACTCTTTGGTTAGTCAACCAGTAGTCTAGAAATGGCCCGACCAACAGCAACGATGCAGCTTGTACTGGAGCGGTATGCGCCAGTAAATTGAAAGAACCAAGCGAATATTTCCTCTGTAGATAATGTACATACTGCAAAACACAACAGTATCATTTGTTAGAGATCATCAGACCTCACTATGTTTTTGGGGTTTACAAGCCAATTAAGGCTTACGTATTGCTGAAGGGCGGTGCTCCAGACAGCAATAGCGGCAGCGAGGAAGCCGTTGAGGTTGACACTGACATCGGTAACAGTGCAGACGGCAACACCAGCAAGAACCAACAAAATGCTAAGCTTTGTATCCCTCGAATACCTGACGTTGTCAAGAACAACTTCTAGAAGACAAGAAACTGGGATCATACTCAGCTTCGCAATCTGGTAGAAGCCAACGGAGTTCCACATGAGGCTGACGTTCATCCCAACGATCGAGAAGTTAGCGAACAAAACGAACTTGAGAAGATCGGGCCAGGGAAGCTGAGAAGGTTGGATATAACCAAGCCACGTCAAGAAAGTTGTCAACAGTGTGGTTGTTCCGAAATGCAAACCGGTTAACGTCGTAGCTGTGTGTCAAAACCGGATCTTAATCAGTTTAGTCATGTTCGAAACCAAGTCAACACCGTTGACTATTAAGATAAAAGAGACAGACCGAAACTAAAGCCGTAAGTGGCCATCAAGGCTTTGTTAACGAGGATGATTCCAACGGAGGTAACGACGTTGAAGAGCCATGATGCAATGTCTAAAGCCGCTTTTTGATCCGTCTTGCTTGTTGCAGCCATTTTTTATTTTATTTTTAAATAAAATCAATTCAGATCTCTGCAGAAGATTTAAACCTTCTAATTAGAAACATATGAAGAGAGTAGAATCAAAGTAAAAAAAAATCTTATGATCATCAGTTACGAACAATCTCAATTCAAAAATCATCTGAGGATCTAAAAGCTCCAACATGAGTCTCTCTAACTATAAAATTGAAGCCAGATCTAATACTCATACGAATCTCAGACAATCACGTATCTTAATCGGAACGACAGAGATATGTGTAAGTCTTCAGGAGAGAGAGAATATGTTTTTTTTTACCAGGTAACGGAGATAGACGACGGTCGCTACCGAGGAGGCGGTGGGGAGACGGAGGAAGTCAAGGCTAAATCAACATGAATTTTAGAGAGAGAAATCGTGGAACTTCGAGTGATTTTATTATTATTTTTATTATTTTTCAGTTATGGAGGACTTCTTCACATGAGATGAGAGTCTCCTTCCTGCCATTTAAGAGAGAGGACAGAGAGTAGAATCTTTTCTTTTTCTAATTTAATTTAATTTAATTTGTTTCTTTCCCTCGCTTTCTTCTTTAAAAGCTAGCGACATGAGTTAAACAAAATATAACACAAGTGTTCAGTATATTTAAGAGGTGTATTTCTTATGTTTAATTTAAATTTACGAAATAGCGAAAATAACTATATGTTTAGAGTAGCAAAAAAAAATAAAGTTATTTTCATCACATAATCACAAACCACACAATGGTTTATTCGAAAAAATTGGAGAAGATGTATAAAAGTGGAAAGAGTGGAGGAGAGATGGAAACGAGAAGTGTGGAACTAAAAAGGCGTGACCAATTTCTATTCGACAAAAGGACAATCTATGTAGTGTGGGACAACCCCAAAAATTAAAAGACACAGGTTCCGTTTGGTTAAAGATCCAAACACACACTAAACTTTCTTGTGAGTTTCTACTTTCTATATGCATATTATATTTTTTTCAATTTTTAATTAAAATTTGTGTGTTTTGTAGCTCCGTTAAGTATCTGAGTCTCGTTGTCGCTATTCGATGCTTTTCACGTGAACTGTTTTTCTTTTCATGGTGAGTTTCAGTTAGATACCAGGCGTTATTATCACAGATTCATAATACAAAAGTCACATTCTGTGACCGTATGAAATACATGTGTTTATATCAAACCTGACTGTTTTTTTTTTACATAAGCTAGTACATCATTTTTAAAGTCCAATAACAAAAAGAATATAGAATGGATTCCGTATCTGCATGATGAAACTAATGAAATATATTGGTCCTGGAACACAAATTTTGGTCAGTTAAACTATGATTGGTAGACAAAAGAAACTCTATGGACTGATCATTGCAATCTTGAATTAAATTGCAACCAAGTGTATTTTATTCCTATTGAATAAATCGCATAAAATCAAATTAACCATGATTCTACAAATAGTTTTTGAAAATGACGTCGAATTGATATACTTGACAAAAATCAATTCCAGAGAGAGTGAGAGAGAGAGAGATCACATACCATAGTTTTAACTAAAAGCTTACATTATGGCGAAAGAAACTCATACGTATCTTCCTTGTTAGTACGTCAAAGTGTGAAGCAGCATTGAATGTGTCAACCAAATTATACCGTCTCGGAAGCAACCAATCTGCTTTAAATTTCAGAATATAAAAAAAACATGTCACGCTATCAATTAAGATTGAAGCTGGTGGACTAAGATTTTAATTAACGGGCCGCACATTCGGCCCATATAAACAAACCGACCTCAAATTAATTCTGAATATCGTTTTGATGGTATAATAGAAAAAGCAATGGAGGGAGGAATTTTATTTTCAACGTTTTCATTCCCGCCCTTACTTTTTGTTCCACTCCCTGCTGCTCTCGGAGATTTTTTTTTTTGCCGATCGCCTCTTCTCGAAGGTCTTCGTCTGACAGCTCCATCGTATTCTCCTTCAGTAAGCTCTCTTTCGCGTCTCAGATTCGATAACAGATGAGGTTTGTGACTGTATCGACCTCTCAGATACTTTTTAATTCCCGATTCTTTTTTTTGTTTTATTTTGACTTTTCTCCACCGATCGTTCACCTGTTGATTGATTTTGAGACGTTACCGTAATTCTCATGCTCTTTAGCTGTTATATATAGTTACGAATTTGAATTTCGTCATGCTTAATTGATTTTGAGATTTTCGTTCGGTTGGATCATCGAGCTCTGGATTCCTAGGGTTCCGATTAGAACATAATTTTGAATTTAGTTATCTCTGGAGTTTTCGTTCGGTAGTGGATTAAGTCGAGATTTGAATTTCTAGGTTTGGATCCTGAGTAATCGGGGAGGCTTTGCTACTGAAGAACCTGACGATTTGATTGTATTTGTTAACCGTGTGTTGTTTAACAATTCTGAATTGATTTTGATTGTAACTATGTGCTTAGGATTAGTTCCGTTGTGGATGAATCTAGATCTGCGAGGTGTTTAGATTTTGAGTTTTGATTGTTTTTTATTTTTCCAGAATGGCTAGAAAGAAGACTGAGAGTTCAACTGAATCCTCAAAGGAGATCAAAGCGAGAGGAAAATTCACTAGAGCCAACAAGTGTATGAAAACAACTACTAAGAAAGTCCAAAAGGATGACAGACTTGTATTGTTTTTTATCTTCTTATCAAGGATTTGTTGGCATTCTTATAGGGAAGCATAATAGTAAAAGAGAGAAGAGGAAGTCCCCTTCTGATTCTCCAGACGGGGCTCAACAAGTACCTGTTCTTGCTCTCCATTCGGACAAAGAGGTTAGACGTTGTGGAAAAATGAAGTTGCAGCTTTTTCCTGTGGATGCTCATACACGTCAAGGATTAGAAAAGGTATCTGACTACAAGACATGGACTTAAGTATACGCATTCTGGTTGATGTTTTTCTAACTTTGTTTGTTTTTTGAAACTTTGAAAGGATGGCTTTCACCCATATTTGGAACTCACTCTTAGCTCACGGAAGAAGGTTTCTTCAGTGCTTCAACACATTCACTGTAAATGGGGAAGCTCAGATATAGCTCGGGGAGATCCTACCTTGTACCCATTTGATCAATCGAGTAGTTCTGGTCCTAAATGGACACCAAACAGCAGCATTACGATTAAGGATGTCTATGTGGCTATTGGAGCTCCATCCCTATTCCGCTTAAGGTTTGCATCTGTATTATACCTTTCAACGCATCTTTATAAGCATAGCCGCGTCTTATGAGTGTTTATTTCGTTTAGGTATGGATGGTCCTCTGAGACTTGTAATAAAACAGATGAACCGCCATCTCCATCAACTCCGAGTATCACTTGTTTTCCAAATGTAGAACCTCAGAACATCTTCTGTAACAAAAGAGAGAATGGAAAGCAGATGTTTGGTTTAGATAACCTAACTCAAGTGACTGACCCGCCTCTCTCTGAACACACTCCACCTGATGGACCAGTCGAGTCAGCAGCGGTATGCTTAGTAAAAGTAGTTTTGTTTTTCTCTTGTTTTTGGACTCAAATCTTATACTTGACAACTTTTGTTTAACCAGGAGAAGAAGATAAATAACGGATCTGGACCAACATTTTTTCAATGGGATGATGGTTTAACAAGCTTAAGTATTGGCGGCTTACTTTCTGAAGTATCTTTGAAGGGGAACTTCGGGAACGGTTCTAAAAATTCAAACGCGAACCCAACTCTCTGGGACGAGAATCTTACAAACATAAGCATTGGAGGTCTGTTTTCCGAGGCATCTTTACAAGGCAGACGCAGTAAAGAAGCATCAACTCATAATAATAGCGGTAATCAGCAGCCAAGTGTTAGCATTGGAGCCTTTCTTTCTGAAGCATCATCACGAGGAGAGTGGAGTAACAAAACTTGGGAGACCAGGGGAGCTACCTCACAACAACCATTACCTCTAATCTCTGATTCATTAGATGCATTCCTTGTAAACCAAACAACAGATCAGCCTCGAGGTCCATGTCATGCACGTCCTCCTCCCGAGTTGTCACATTCGTCTATACTCGACGCAGAAGACACATGCCATGCATTTTCATTCCGAAAGCGCACTACAACCTCACCCAAGGTTCTTGAGCAGGTTAAACCTTTCCCATGTTTTAATTTTTTCAGTATTCATTTCTGACTAGTTTATAACTTAAAACTCGTGATTATGTGGTTTGAGTTCTGTCAGGTAAGTGAAGAAACTGAGGAGCAGCAACAGAAAGATGAGTCTAAACCTGCAAAAGGGTTGTTTGGTTCAGGGGTGTTTAATCAGGACAGCAGCCTTGGATTTTCAGGAATCAAGTGGGTAAGTGAGATTTCTAACTGTCTGGTCTCTCTGCTTTATTTGCTGTATAATTAAATACTTAAATGGAAGACTCACCTTAATCAAACAAGTTGGTTAAAACTACAGTTTGGGTTCCGAATAATTGATATATGATTTTCTTAAATGCAGGCTGACTCACGAGGACCATTTGATTTTGGCTTATCTTTGTCGTCCCGAAAGTTTACAAATGGAGACAGCGTAAGCTTTGGTGCTGCGGTAAAAGATCTACGGGAAGTGGAACCTTCAGAAGATAAAATAAAGCTTCAAAAGCATTGAAGCTCATTACAATGAATCCACAGGTAAAGTAAAACAAAATCAATAAACACAGAAAGATTACGGCCTCAAAAAACCCTGGGAACTTGCTTGCATTTTTAGTAACACTCTTTGGTCGTTACATGTCTAGTAACTCAATTTGTTGTTTTTCATACAGGAATGTTTCATAGGACCTCGCTATGAAGGAGAAGGACGCGAGGGGAGGGATGGGGGATGTTACATTCCTATTCGTTCCTTTCATGTAAATTTTGACATATATGGCACCGACATGATTCCTCTTTTTATAGAACAAAATGGAAAATAACAAAATGTGGTATAAATTTGTTTTCTGAAATTAGAATCACAGAGAAATTATCTCTGTTTAATTTTATAAGGTTTTTGATTTCCAAATTGTAAGATATTCTAAGATTTCTAGGTTGACTTTTAAGTTTGGTTAAATCATTTTTAATCTATATTTTATTGATCTTTGCTAGAGAAAAGCTTTCAGTAAAGTTAAAAGTCAACCTAAAAATCTTAAATTTTAACAGTTGAAAAGTTTGGCTATATATATTTATAAGCAAACTTATAAATCCTAAAAATCTTAGAGTTACTGAAACTGAAAGTCTTTTAATTTTTGTGATTTTTAAATATAACATTTTACATCATAAAACAAGGTAATTAATATTTATTCTGAAGTCTCCCACGTCCATGCTTCTATTGTATATGTTAAATAACAAAGTTATTATATTCTTTTCTTTTTTTTGCATTTAAGATATTGAAGCATATATAATTAATTTATTTGGCATTACTTGATTACAGGATTCATATATTTTTGGACTAATGAATAATGTTATCGAAAGTGATACACACAAACGAGAATGTTTTTGAATTTTGGCTGTGGATTGCCATTATAATGAAGGATCACATATTATAAAATATCAATTGTATACAAAACATAAAGGATGGTTTGGTTTCAATAATAATAGTGTAACACCATTCCATAACTAAATCAGTGTTAATACATTAGTGGATTGTTTGGCTACATGGGAATCCATAAATACAAGTTAGTCGAAAAAACAACTTCACCCACCATTTAATCTTTTACTCTATCCACACCACATAACTAAATGAACATTAGGTTGGTCAGCTCATTATGATAAACAAAATATATTTGAAATGTTCTGAAAAAAAAAGAGCTATTGGATGAAAAACTCAACTTTTATTTTTAGTTTACTTTATCATCTTATCTTTCAAAAAAAAAAAAAAAAAAAATTAAAGTGCTACATGAGTGTTACATAAAGAAAAACTCTTCAACCACTAGTTATATTAATATTCACTACGTCAAGTTCACAAAAAAATAAACTTGGAAACACAGGAATCAATACTCAAATCCAAACGAATCACCAAAACTGCCTACTTGATTAAAGCTTCTCATAGAAGAGCAAGCTAGCTTCAGCACCAAGAACATCACTCTCCGATACTCTGCCAACTTCTGAATCAGATATACTGAACCACCTCGATTCCTCACAATCTTCATCTTCTTGTGATGCTAGTCTCACACTTCTATAAACAGTATAGTGTCCACTTCCGGTCATACCAAAATGTTCCACCACTGTCACAAGCCTATACATGCCACCATGGTTTCTTGATGATGCTTCAGGATTTAAGTACTGTGACACCTCATTCTTTTCTATGTTTAATCCTATTGAAGACTGTGAAAATAAGGAGAGGTCCAAGACAAGCGGGAAAGCGACATGTCCCTATATTCATAAACTCAGATTAGAACACAACTAGTAGTAGTAGTAAATATGACTCATGTAGAGAGGCAAAGAGTCTCTACCGATAGCTTGACCGACTCTCCAAACATGTTCAATGAAGCACGTTGCACTTGAACGCATAGAAGCTGTAAACAATTCAACACTTTCTCAGGCTTCAATCTAAATTTTCGAGTCTAGTTTCAGTAAGTAAATAAATACCTTTGGGAAACGGGCAATGGTTAATTGCTTTAATATAAAGGAATAGCTGTTTGACCATGGCATTCTATGAAGATGATGAGAAGCTTTACAGTCACATTTGTCGTCTCCACCACAGTTCTTGATCTTTTCGATATCTGTCTCAGCTGCTCTCATCGCAGATGAATATTTCACAGCAGCAACATGCCAGCATCTATGGCAGAAGTAGTTTTCCACTTTCTCCGCGCCAAGAAACTTCTTCAAGCAATTCTCCAAAGTGCATCCCAACACCTAAGAGCAAACCGAAAAAAGCTTGAGAAAAGTTCTTTCTGAAGAAGTTTTAAATTCCACAAAAATAGTAATAAAAAATGAAGAGAATGGACCTTCCGTAACACATACAATGTTGGAACTACCACTATATAGTAGAGGAGAAAGAGGCAACGTATGAAAAAACTGAAACTCCAACGAAATCTACAAAAAATCCAAGAAAAATATTAAGAGAATATTAAAAGGGTGAGATTGAGATTATCTAAAAAAAATAAAGCCTAATCACCTGAGAAGAACAAGTTCTACACATCAACGTACTACCAAGAATCCCATCGAACGGTCCACGCAAATGTTTATGCCATCTCTTCAAATCATTGAGACCGTCTTCACTAGGCGCAGCAACCATTCTCAAGTTGCGAGAAAACATTATATCCGAAAGATTACTAGTTTTGGTAGGACGATAACAAACAACAATCTCTTCTTGCAAAGAAGATATTAGATGGAGAAGCGCTTCTGCAGCGTCCTAATGTTTCAAACAAGATCATTAGCTTACAGACTAAATATATGATCAAACTCAAGTATTTATAGCACCTGTTGGCAAGTCAAATTGAAGTTTCTGACGTAATGAGTCAATGCCAACATGACTTGACGAGGGCTAGATACAGAGTGACTTCTTCCAACAGTGCAGAGCTCTGGCAGTAAGATTAATTAACTGTCAGTTAATACCATTTTCTAACTCAAAAGATAAAGAGAGAGAGAGAGACAGACCTTGTAATAAATCAGACAAAGCAAGCGTAAGAGGGAACTGTTCATCAGTTTCACTAGCATCATCTATAACCCATTGAAGATAACTCCGAAAGTCTTTGCAGCTCGCAAGAGCCTGTTTAAAGGTAAAGATTACACAAAAAGATGGAAGAGTCCATAATCAAAATACTATTCGAGTACCTGAAGGATGACGTTGAGGAAGCAATTGTTGCCGAGATTTTGAAGGCCCGGTACGAGCATAGCATCATCATCATCATCATCATCATCTTCGTCGTCTTGTCTTGTACCGGAGAATAAGAGATTTAGGTTGCGGAATCTACCGGACTTTAGGGCGTATAAGAAGCCAGCTACTCCGAGTAGAGAGGCGACGGACAGCTGCGAAGCCCTGAATGTTTGGGTGAGGATACGGACAATCGCCTTTGTGTCGGAAACTCGACGAGGAACCATTGTCAAAACGTTGGAGAGAGAGAGAGAGAGAGAGAGAGAGAGAGAAGCTCTCTAATCGCTTGAGAAACCTAAAACCCTTCAAGTCATCTGGAAGGTTATAAGAAAGCTCGACTCTCTTTTGCCTGTACGGTATCGGTTACGCAAACGTCACGGTAAAAAATAAATAAATTCCGGGGGTAGTTCGAGTGAATGGTTTAAAAGATTTCTCATTTAGAGGTTGAGTAAAAATTTAGAGGTAAATCCATCTCCATCACGAAAATTAGACATGGGCATATTTCCCAGATCCGAAGATCCGAATTACCCAAAATCAGGTTTCAGATCAGATTCGGATACAGGAAAATACCCGGTTGGATAAAGTTTAAAATTTGGTCGGATACCGGATTAGATACATGTATATCGGGGATCCGTATGGATATCCGAAAGACCTGAATTAAACCTTAATTAAGATAACCTTAGAAATCTATTATGTTTGTTTTCATTTTGGAGATTAATCTTTGTTTTGGTTATATTAAAATGGTTATGTTATGTTATCGTATTATAATTTTAGTTATCTTTTAACTCTTGTTTATGTTTTTCGGATATTTAGAATATTTTTGGTTCTTTTGGATTATATTCGGTTCTATCGAATTAAATGGTTTGGTAAAGAACCGGATCGAATCCGTTAATTTTTTGGTTACTTTGGATGTAACCGGATCCGGCAGGTACCGAACCGTATCAGAACCGAATTTTAAATTATCCGATCGGTACCAGTTTCTCTAGTTTCGAAATATCCAAAATCTGAAAAACCCGATCCGATCTGAACCGGTTATCCGAATGCTCATGCCTAACGAAAATACTCGATCTTTTGACACATGAAAGCAAAAGTAACCTTGTCAGACAATATAAATTTCATTAAAACAGTTAGGTAATTGTTTTTTATTAATATTATATAGAGAAATTTTCAAGGATAGCATTTTAAGTTTTTGCCATTAAAATAACCTTCAATGAAGAAAATGACCAAAATAAGTTTTATTAAAAAATAAACATGTATTTTTATCTTAGGGTTAACTAATCTGAACTTAAAGTTTAGAGTTAAAAGGTGAAATTTTGGAGATAGAATTTTAAATTTATAAAAATAAAAAATAAATATTAAAAATTTCAAAATAAAAATGCTATATTGGTCATTTTCTTGTTTGATTGTTATTTTGTGACAAAAACTTAAAAATGACTATCTGAGAAAATTGCCCTATTATATATACTAGACCTGAGTTGCCGTAAGCAATTTGTACTCTTTCCAAATTTATGTAAGCTCCGGAAAAGGAGCATTGGGATGCAGCCATTTGTGTGGTAGGATATATGATATGGAACCCAAGACAAAGAATGTTACTTAAGGCAATGCAGACTTTGACTTTGAGTGCTTGGTGTGATGCAGATTGAGGAGCCTTTTCCATCACACGAAAATGTTTTAAACGGCATGGTTTATTCAGTTAGTTGGGTCATTGGTTTCTTGGAAAACATTCAACACAAGACATAGACTTTCGCTCGTAGACGGAGGCAGAATAGAAAGCAATGTCGGATACAATTAAAGTGATGATTTGGTTGAAGAGTCTATTGACTACATTTGGCGTCTGTTTTGACAAACACAAACCAATTAAGATTCATTGTGATAACACTTCGGCTATTCATATGAGCAGCTAATCCCATTTTCCATAAAAGGACAAAGCATGTTGGAATTAAGTAACATTTGATAGGAGATTAGGTGTTTTCATGCACCACTTTTAGAATTTAAATTATATTTTAAAAGAACATTTTGATAATTTTAGATTTTATTATTTGCTTTATTTTAATAATATTTAATAATATTTAAAAAAATATTTAATAATATATCTCTCTCTCTCTCTCTATATATATATATATATAATTTTGAAAAGTTTTTACTCAATAATATTTCTAAACAAATTTAGATATTAAAAAAACTTATGGTATTGAGATTAGAAAATGACCATTTAAAAAGAACTGCATAAATTTTGAAAAAAAATTTAGTAATAAAAATGATATAAATTTTAAAAAATAAAATAAAAGAATATTTTAAAAAATTTTAAATATTATTTATTTATATTTCTACTATTAATGATGATCTATGAGTAGTATTTCAAAAACTTTACAGAAAATAGAAATCAACATTAAATGTAAATGTTCATGACACAATTAACTTCAAGTCATGTTAGCATTGTTAGTATTCTATGTCATAATTTTTTTTTTTCAAAATAAATGTGATGATGACACATGATAAATCACTTTTTAAATAATGTCTAAGGGATGAGATCGTGAGAAGTTTTGTTACAACAAAACATGTTTCGAAAAAGAAGCAACATGCAAATATTTTTGACGAAGGCACTTGGTAAGAAAGAATTTTCAGTATTTCTTATCAAGTTGGAGTTAGAAACTTACACTCTCCAACTTGATAGAGGGTATTGAGATATGTACATATCTACATTAGTGATGATTGGATATGATCGTATATTATGTGTATATCTATATTTTAGGATAAAAGCCTTTGTTAAAATAGAAGGATTTTAGACCTAAGAATCAATACAGAAAATTTCCATGTACTTTGTTTTCTAACAAAATATTTCCAATTTTTACTAATTCTTTATAAGAAATCCAAACTTTTCAAAATTCTGTGACTTACCCACAAAAATGTAAATTCAGAATCAACAATATATGTGTATATATATATATATATATATGTATATAATTGATTGCTAGGTAAAACGAAAAAGAGAAGAAAACTTATAAAGACTGAAAAGTTTGGTGAACGAAAAAAAAGTAGAAAATGAATCCAACTTTCATCCCATTATTAGCCATTGCCGCGTTCGTTGTGCTACTCATCATTCTCGTGGGTATTGCAATTTGCCTTGATTGGTGCAAGAGTTAAAATCGAGGACTGAATAACTATTATTTTGTTACAAATTAATTATGTCTTTTTTGTTAATTTTCAATCAAGTTTTGTTTTGTTTAATGATATTGTAATTCTATTATATTTACATAATTGAATTATGGTTTGATGTTTTAAACCAAAATCAAATGATTTTTTTGCTTGCTATTCATGAGAACTCAAAGCTCACAATTCCACGAATATTGAAAGTGAAAAATATCAAAAACATTAAAACACTTTCAGAGTTATCTCGACTCTAGCCTGACCAGCACGAGAACAGAGGATGATATCAACAATAAGACCGTAGAGCGAAAGTGCTTTAGCAAAGATGAGAATCAGAATCATTCCACAAAGAGCTTTGGTTGTTGTGCATTCGCTTTGCAACCACACAAAAATCACGTCACATTATTACAAAGCCAAACACATATCTCTAAGTGGCATATGACAAGCAACACACATGACACATCACAACAACGATTCTGTTCAACTTCATAAACATGATCATTAAGAGAACATGGGTTTTATCAATTACCTGATACCGGCATCGCCGACGATTCCAATAGCCATACCGGCAGAGAGACCGGCAAGACCACAAGGAGACCGGAAGAGAGATGGGCATAGCTGATGGAACATGCCTTTGGATTGATTCCATTACTGATGAATGATAATCACAGCTATTGGAATCGTCGGCGATGCCGGTATCAGAGTAAATATATCTGTTGAATTTAAAATTTGCTATTATATATAGATACAAGGAGATGAGATCTTACAATGATACAATAATTTCTTTATTATATCATCCATTATTATATTACAATCTACAAAAGTACAAGAAACCATGAACTCTTGTTAAAGAACTTGAAAGGCAACATGGCAAACGCACAATTGAGCTAACATAAAACAAGAGAGACGTGCAAGCAAGAATGATTGAAATATCTCAGACATGCATGGAAGGATAGAAGCTCGTACAATCAGGCATGATCTTGTTAGCAGCATAATTATATATTTTTATCATTGGCAGGTAGTTTCAGCTAGATATGACAAATAAAGGACCGGGAGGCGCTTTACATTAGTATTAGAATGAAAACGATAACTAACGTTAGTAATCGAGAGAGGTTTTATAGGTTACATCGGTCTCAATAATGAATATTCTGAATAATTAAAGAATACAAGGATATGGATCTTACAAATGGAAGATTGTCGACTATAGATACAACATTAATTTTTTTATTTAGGATTTTATATACAAGAGATGGATTTTACAACATACAAGTACAAGAAAAATAAATTTTATTTTCTTCTATCAGCAATGCTAGAAAAAAAATTGCAAGAGATTGCAAAGCAACGGGGCAAACATCGAGAAACACCTGCACAATTGAGCAAACACAAACAAGATAGATAATATACAATAAACAACAAAACCAGAACAGAAAACTATTTCAAAAACGAAAGATCTCAGACATCCAAGGAAGGATAGGAGCTGCATTAGCTCTCAAGCCCGGCGAAAGGCGAAAGCTTTAGGCGGCCACTGCGAATGTTTCGAGAAACAAGCCTTAAACATTTATCCTCATAGATCTTTCATTAAACAAGTACACAACATTTATAGAATAAGAATCGGTTTCAGACATCCAAGGAAGGATAAAAGCTGCATTAGCTCTCAAGCCTGGCGAAAGGCGAAAGTTTTAGGCGGCCACTGCGAATGTTTTGAGAAACAAGCCTTATGGTTTATCCTCATCAACCGATCACAAAAAATAATAAAAACAACAAAAAAAAGAAAATAGTAGTCTCAGACATCCAAGGAAGGATAAGAACATCATAAGCTCTCAAGCCCGGCGAAAGGCGAAAGCCTTAGGCGGCCACTGCGAATGTTTTGAGAAACAAGCCTTAAACGTTTATCATCATCGACCAATTATACAAATTCTAAGAAATCAAAATCATATCCCATCATAAAATGATCAGCAAGACACCAATTAAGTCTGCTGACAAAGTGAAACAGATGGATTACAATATTTGGGACTTTGTTCAATCCTATTAGCACTAAGAAACCAAATTCAGCTAAAATAGAACTTAATATTAAACTAAGCCCCAAATGTAATAAACTAAAACTAATGCAAATTAGAATTAAAGACAATAATACTAAGTTTCAGACATCCAAGGAAGGATAGAAGCAGCATTAACTCTCAAGCCTGGCGAAAGGCGAAAGCTCTTAGGCGGCCACTGCGAATGTTTTGAGAAACAAGCCTTTGGATTTATCATCACTAACCAATCCCAAAAATCGGATTATATGATAACACAACATAAAACAACTACGACACGAGAACATACTAGATGAAATCAGACAGACTTGTAAGAGAGACGGAACACTAACTGAATGGTTTTAAGTTTAGAGAAGGATGAAAGTATTTATATAAGAAGAGAGGAGGCGTCCGATTATTAGGGTTTTCTTCTCTCTCACAAGAGGAACGGCCCAGATCTACCCGATTTTTTTTTCCCTTCCTTTTCCTCGTTGAACAATCGAGATGGTTGTAGTAATGATGGGCTATATATTAATTTCGATAAGGCCCATATTAGTTTGGGCTGAACACACATTCACTTCTATCTTTAGATGCCTACAACTAAATAATTTTTTTATTTATTTTTCATGTGTTAATAAGAAAACATTTTTGAACAAAAAAAAAATTAAAGTGTACATATATAAATTACTGAACAAATGTTTAATTGCAGAAAAAATAATTATAAGAATTACCCTCAAATCTCAATCGTTATATATGGCTCGTGGCTATCGTTATAATAGCATAATTATCCAATGTTAAAAAAAAACGCCTTGTACCTGTTTGTTTTTTTGGTCAGCCTGGCGGTAGAGGTTGATTCTTGTTGTTCGGTACGTTTGGATTTTGATGGTTATATGGTTCTTCCAATATGATGAACGGGTAATTTAATGTTTTAACAAAATTGATAGAATAACGTATCAGATACTAGAGGTATAAAATTTGTGAAACTGCAGGACTATTTCGTTTGGTCTAATTCCTAAAACCAAGATATTTTATTAAAAAGAAAACGAGGACAACTTCTTACTGTTACAGAGTTCTAAAAGAATGACACTTGTTTAACTTTCACACAAGAATAACAAGACAATCTTATAGAAACTAGATTACGTTATATTGTACTTAACACTACACACATCAAACACAAATGTAACAGAGACGCAAGCACACTTGTTTGATCAACTTTGTATCTTATTCTGTTTGTGTTTTTAACTTCCACAAGAGAGACAGTCCTCACGGTTTGTCAAAGAGCAAACCATCTGTGCCATCTTCGTCTCATTGTCTTCTTCTGTTCCTTCATCTTCTTTGCTTACATCTGGCTTCTCCTGCATCACAAGCAAATGTCAATTTCACTGTCTAGGTAACTAAGACAGAACAGTGTTGGTTGTTTACCTTTAGCATTGCTGTGTCTACTGTAAACTTAATCGCATCTGCTGCAGCACGTGATCGCAAGTAGTACATTCCCGTTTTCAAACCCTTTTTGATATTCACAACAATAACACTTGTGAGATCGATTGATGCAATCACATTGAAACATTCCTACTCGCAATAATATCGAGAGTTTTAAGTACAGCTTAAAGATAAGTTGTTACCTTTTTCCAAGTGTGGAAGTGTAAGGAAGTGAGTTTCGCAAAGTTGGGTTTGTCCATGTGTATATTCAAACTTTGGCTTTGATCTATAAAGCATCCACGATCAACTGCCATATCAACCACTGTTCTCTGCTTAATCTCCCAAACAGTCCTGAATCAATTTTTGCAAAATAGGTTAAACAACAGGAACAGCATAAAGTAACCAGAGCATAAAAGAATGAGCAAAATCTCTACCTGTAAATTGCTTTTAACTCATCAGGAATCTCTGGGACGTTAATAACAGAACCATTCTCATATATTATCTTGTTTTTCAGAGTAGGAGACCAGAGTCCCATGTCAGTCAAGTCGTGAAGAAGATGCTTGTTCACAACTACGAACTCACCACTGACAATACAAGGAAAGACCATGATTAAGCCTCGGAGAAAAGCATAAACATAACTTTGTGAAACACTCTTATCTGCTTGAACAACAACATACCTCAAGACTCTGCGACTATAAATATTTGAGGTATACGGTTCAAAGCATTCATTATTCCCAAGAATCTGGCTGGTTGAAGCAGTTGGCATTGGTGCTACTAGAAGAGAATTTCGAATTCCATTCTTTGATATCATATCCCTGAGAGCAGCCCAGTCCCAGCGGTCAGAAGGAGTTACATTCCACATGTCAGGTTGAAGAATACCCTACAAAAATCATCCCAGACGCCAGCCAAGCAGTTAGCAACAAGAAGAGCTTATGACAATGTTGAACATATTTTTTTTTTTAAATGCTTGTTCAGATTATGATACATACCTTACTCACAGGACTTCCTTGGTATGTCTCGTATGTACCTTCCTTAGTAGCAATCTCTGAAGATGACTTGAGCGCATGGTAGTATATGGTTTCAAATATGTCTTTGTTCAGTTGTTGAGCCTGAGATTATTGCAAAAAAAGCTGCTCAGACCAGAGAACAAAACTACTCTGAAAGCTTGATTCACTTGTGCTAGAAGTTTACCTCAGGGGAATCAAATGGCATTCCGAGAAGGATAAATGCATCTGCAAGACCTTGTACACCAATACCGATAGGCCTATGACGCATGTTTGAAGTTTTGGCCGTCTCCACAGGATAGTGATTCACATCAATAATCTTATTGAGATTTACAGTAACGGTTGCAGTCACCTGAAGATACAGATTATAGCAAAAACGTCAACATCAAAATTGCAGACATGGAAGCTAATCGAAATGAGCTAAAAAAACCGTGCTGACCTCGGCTAGCTTGTCAAAATCAAAGTAACGATTCTTTGAGCCCAAACTGCCTACGATCTTCGATGGATGTGAGTCCAAGGGGACATCCTGTTGTGAGATGCAGGAAATGTCAAGAGTCAAGCACTAAGTAACAAAGCAATATCAAACACTAAAACACCATTTTCAACTCACCTTCTCCCTGACGAACCGGGGTAAAGCAATAGATGCAAGATTGCACACAGCAGTCTCTGTTGGACTTGTGTACTCGATGATTTCAGTGCATAAATTAGAAGATTTTATGGTCCCCAGATTTTGCTGGTTGCTTTTCCTGTTACATGAATCCTACAATAAAAATTTCAAAAAGAAAGAGTGAGAAGCTGAGGTTATATAATTATACAGAGTTGCTATATAGTTACGACAGTTGCTTACCTTGAAGAGCATGTATGGTGTCCCTGTTTCTACTTGGGATGTCAAGATTTCGTACCAGAGCTGCTGTGCCTGGACAACTTTCTTAGCCTTACCCTATAGATAAAAACAACCAGAAATGGTTCAAATCCATGGATTAAGAAATAGCTTGTATTATGCAAGAGTTTGAATTCTGAAAGTGAAGTAGTATAACCGAAGATGAAATCACTCACCTCTTTTTCATACTGAGTGTACAATCTCTCAAAATCTGTACCCCAACAATCTGCTAGACCTGGAGCTTCATTAGGACAGAAGAGTGACCACTGCCCATCACTCTGGACCCTTTCCATGAAAAGATCCGGTATCCAAAGACCATAAAACAAGTCTCTAGCCCTGTGTTCTTCCTGGAATAGAACAAATATAAAATAAAGCATAATGTGAGAGTGAATTAACAAATTCCAAACTATATTGTAGGGAAAGTGAGTGATCTCGCGAGGGTACCTTCCCATGATTCTTCCGGAGTTCCAGAAACTCAAAAATGTCAGCATGCCATGGCTCCAGATATACAGCAAAGGCTCCTTAACCAATTGCAAAATAAATATACATAAGACAAACTGAACTAGCAATTCAGAAACGATCATGATAATACTAGGCCATGAAATGTATACCCTTTCTCTTGCCTCCTCCTTGGTCAACGTAGCGAGCAGTATCATTGAAAACACGCAGCATTGGAAGAATACCATTAGATGTTCCATTTGTGCCACGAATGTAACTTCCAGTTGCACGGATGTTGTGAACTGAAACACCGATACCCCCAGCTGATTTACTTATAACTGCACACTCTTTCAACGTATCATATATTCCCTCGATGCTATCATCCTTCATGCAGATCAGGAAGCAGCTGCTTAGCTGCAATATCCAAACATTTCAAACCGCACATCAGTAAAACGAATGCAGAAACAAGTTCCATTATAAACGGAGATATAAGAATATTACCTGAGCTCTTGGAGTTCCTGAATTGAAGAGAGTCGGAGACGCATGAGTAAACCATCTCTGAGACATTAAATGGTAAGTTTTGATTGCGGAATCAATGTCTTCTTTGTGAATGCCAACAGAAACCCTCATGAGCATGTGCTGCGGCCTTTCAACGACTTTCCCATGGACTTTTAAGAGGTATGACCTCTCAAGAGTTTTGAACCCAAAGTAGTCATATTCAAAATCACGATCATAAATGATTTCACTGTCTAAACGTGTAGCATTCTGAAACAACCAAAGAAACACACAATTCAGCAAACTATTCATCTAAATCCTCGTAGAATCAAGACTTGAGTGTCAAAATACCTTCATAATGATCTCAAACACATCATCAGCAATTAGAGGGGATGCAAGTCCAGATCTCTCATTGACATGATTGTACATATCCTTAATCCTGAAGAAGATACCCAAAATACATCAATGTCAACTCATATCAATCACTGATATAAAGAACAAAAACAAAACTCACGTCTCAGAAAACGACTTCTTAGTGTTCTTGTGGAGATTAGACACAGCAATCCTTGCAGCCAACTGATACATAACCATTGAAACAATCAAAAAGCTTGATTACAGTTCTCTATTGGGTACACATCAATCAACAATCAAATCAGGAAGATGCAATCTAGTATAATCCAATTGAAATTTAAAAAAAAAAGGATTAAGAACTAACGGAGGCGTAATCAGGATGATTAGCGGTCATAGCAGCGGCGGTCTCGGCGGCTAGCTCGTCGAGTTGAGTGGTGGTGACGCCTTTGTAGACACCGGCGCAGACTTTCTGGGAGACGAGGACAGGGTCGCAGTGGTCAACGCTGAGGCCATAGCTAAGCTTCTTAAGACGCGCGGTGATCTTGTCGAAGTGGACAGTCTCCTGCCTTCCGTCACGCTTCACAACGTACATCTTTCTTCTATCGAACAGTTGGTGGGCGTGTGTGTGTGTGTTTGAGTGAGTCTGGTGATAAGAGAGAAGAGGGAACGTCACGCACAGTGTGCTAAATAGATTTAGAGTGGAGAGAGGGAAGGAGCACAAGTGGGTGGGCTAGGGTTTCTTTGTGCCTTTTGTTTTTGTTTTTTGATTTTGACTTTTTTGCCCCGCGCGAAAGTTTTGAGATTTTCCCGCCAGCTTTCGAGATAAGGAAACGTGAGAGCTTCTCTTGGAAGTCAAGTGGCGGGTAAATTGATAAACAAGAGAAACTTGAAGCGCTGAATGTGGGTCCCCTGGCTCATGGGGATCCGTGAATAGGGGTGTCAATTGGTTGGGCCACCCATGGGCTAACCCATTCTAAACAAACATGGATGGGTGATGGTCATACCCAAATAATTAATTGTCCAATTGGGTTAGAGACCTATTTTGCCCATGGGTTAACTGGTCCAAACCAAATGGGTGTTGGGCTGGCCCAAAAACTTAATTTCTAGGGTTTAGAGAATTTGGGAAAAAATCAATCAGAAATAATTTTCCCGATTCTTTTCTTCTCTCTCGCGATTCTCTCTGCAACCAACGATTTTCTCCTCCCAGATTTCTCTTCGTCTACTGTTCTTGTGTTCATCAATCCATACGATTCTCTCTTCCCTCCCATCGATTCCCTTCTTCATTTCTCTACAATTTCAGGTATGATTCGATTTTAGCTCTGATCTTGCGATTTCTCTACTTTCTGTGTTGTGGGTGTTGTGGGTTTTGTGGGTTTTGTGGATGATAATCTCGTTTCCATTGTTTCCATTGTTTACTCTAGTGCTGATGATGATGATGAATCGTTTAGAATATTGTTTTGTTTTGGGTTCAGAAACGATGCACACTTGAGATTTGGTTTTGGGTTGACGTGTATTGTATTTCTCTTTAAATGCAGGCTTCGTTTCTGCTCGGAGTCATCCCTGTTTTCATAGCATGGATATACTCAGAGTTTCTGGAGTACAAGAGGTCTTCATTGCACTCTAAAGTGTATGTATTTGGGGAATATTCTTTGAATTGTGTACTTATTTATACAGCTCTCTTGTTATGTGTGTAACTTGACAGTTATTCTTTACCTGTTACTTGCAGTCATTCAGATAATAATTTGGTTATGGCCTTTTAACTTTGCTTTGTGATTCTTTGCTGGTTGTTTGTGTAGGTTATTGAGTTAAGACTGTAGCAAAGCAATACTCTGCTCGGCAAAGGATACCTCCACCTCCTGAAACTGCAGAAAAACCCTTCAGAGCCTTAATCTTTGACAGGTATCTACTAGCTTTAGGAACAAAACTCAGAGAAGAAATGGTTGTGCTATAGATTAGATAAGCAAGCTTTGGTGATCTTTGTCATGTTCTCTGGTAGATTTAATATGTATTTGCTTGTGTATGGGATATTTTGGGAAATGAATCAGGAGGTGGAATGGGAAATAATTTGAGAATTTTGATAAAAATTTGAGCAAAGTTATAACTTTTTTTTTACATAAAACAGAGAGTTATGAAAAACTGAAGTCTATTGAATTTAATTTACATCACATTTGTATTCAGAAATTTTCAATGACATTAAAATTGAGTTTAGATTGAGTTTATATAAATTTTCTATAATTTTTATTTTCTATAAGTATATAAGTTTGTAAGTTGAGTTTACAATAATTGATTATGAACAAAATTGAGCTAATTGTTAAAAAGAATAATAATGGGTGGTCTTGGGTTATTTCCAATGGGTATGGGCTAACTTGGGTGTGGGTGTTTTTGGGTATGGGTATTAAATGGGTGTGGGTGTTTTTGGGTATGGGTGTTAAATGGCCCAACTGTACACACCCATTTGGGTGTGGCCGCCCAACTTGACATCCCTATCCGTGAATGTGATTTACACAGCCCGTTGTTTCATTGGGCCCATATTATAAGATGATGTTTAAGATCTAAATCGTAGCAATTAAGTTTTTTTTTAAATGACCAATTAAATTATTGAATGTAAATGTTTGTAAGTTTATAAAATTCATTTTGAGAATTTCTTTGCCTTTTTTCAGAGATAAAGAAGATGCTACCAATATAAAAAGATAAATAAAAATTCTAATCACAAGATAATGGCGACTCTAAAGGCGATTTTTTCCTGGTTCTTTTTGCGACAGTTACTCACCACTATCACGGTGGTTGGAGAGGAATCTTTTGATAATGTGGTGGTTTCTCCATATGTCTCCTCCATGATGTCAGTTATGCCCATGATAGAACCCACGTTCTATTGTGATGAAGTGGATACTCCCAAAAATTGGGGCTTTCGGGTATTTATACACCCAATTCATGGATTAGGGTTCATACGATTCCTGTTTCTATTCTCTCCAAACAAATTACTACTCTACTGGCAATTTCTCACAAAAACCCCAGCGATGGCTAACAATTTAAGAAGAGCTCTACAAGACATTGATCTGGGGGCAAATGACGCTCCTTTCGTATTACCACAGGAAGTGGTTAGGCAGGCGGCTGAAGAAAACCGTTTCATCTTGGTGGGACGACCAGTAATGCCGAGACGACAGAATCTCCGAGCAGTTGTTGCCACTATGCCTCGTAACTGGGGACTTGAAGGGATTGTTCGGGGGCGAACAATTGAAGCACGACGTTTCCAGTTTGTGTTCCCGTCTGAAGAAGCGATGGAAACGGTGATTCGACGAGGTCCTTGGGCCTATGCGGATCGCATGCTTGTACTACAAAGATGGACTCCTCTCATGGACATGGCGCTGCTCAATTTCATTCCTTTCTGGATTCAAATTCGGGGGATTCCATTACAGTACATGAATCGAGAAGTTATTCTCAACATTGCTCGTACTATTGGGCAATACATTCAAATGGACTACAATGAAGAATCAGGAGCAAGAATGGAGTTTGTCCGTGTAAGAATCAACTGGGATGTTTCTCACCCCCTGAAGTTCCAAAGGAATTACCAATTCCAACTGGGAGTCAACACTCTGCTGAAGTTCCAGTACGAGCGTCTTAGAGGTTTCTGTGAAACTTGTGGTATGCTAACGCATGACACTGGGGCCTGTGTCATTCAGAATGGAGGTCCAGGAGATGGTGATGAAGACGATGATAGTGGAGATGATAATGAGAACGTTGAGTTACCACAGAACCAAGGAGTGATTATTGAAGAGATTAATGAAGAAGCGGTTCGGGGTAATGAGGCCGCGGCTGATGCACCGGAGGAAGATGAACCGGAGAGACACAATGAAATGCTGGAAGAGGATGCAGAAGATGATGAGCTCTGGAATGGAACAGGGAAGCGGACGATCTTCTCTGATGAACTTTACGATGAGAATGACTACTACCCCTATCCGGTTAGACAGATTGGGACTTCTGATTATGAGATTGGAAGCAAGAGGAAAACATGGCTTACAGATGAGAATGCAAACGGATCAAAGTACTTTGCTGGAGAGTCAAGTGGAGCACAAGACACAAAGAGGAAGAAGACTGTTTCTCCACCGAGTGATGTCATGGGAGGTGACACTAATGAAGCGGGAAGAACCAACACACCAGTGAGAGGCGCGGTGGGCCCAGAACCACCTCTTCCTCCATGAGAGTTCTCTGTTGGAACTGTCGAGGTTTAGGCATTGACTCGACAGTTCGACGCCTAAAAGAGATACATCACAAGTATCTCTTGGACATCATATGTCTTTCTGAAACAAAGCAACAAGATGACTACATCAGGGATGTTGGTGCTCAGTTAGGATTTCTTTCTTATGCTACGGTTCCTCCAGTCGGATCAAGCGGAGGTTTAGTTGTGTTTTGGAATTCCAATGTACAGCTTTCAGTTCTTAGTGCTTCTCCTAATCTAGTAGATTGTAAAGTTGGAAGAATCAATGAAAATCCTTTCTATTTTTCCTTTGTTTACGGTCACCCAAATCCGGCTCTAAGACACCACACCTGGGAAAAGCTACAAAGACTTAGTACTAGCAGACAACAACAAGCATGGTTTGCTTTGGGTGACTTTAATGAAATTCGAGGTAACCATGAGAAAGAAGGTGGGCGTGTTAGACCTGAAGCTTCATTCCACAATTTCAAAACTATGATGCGTACATGTGACTTCAAAGACCTCAGGAGTATTGGAAATAGATTTTCATGGGTGGGGCAGAGAGGTCTACATCAGGTCAAATGTTGTTTGGATAGGACAATGGCAAATCCTTGCTGGTTGACAGAATACCCAGGATCTGATACTGAGTTCTTGGAGATTGGGGAATCAGATCATCGGCCTCTAATCACCTATATTGCTTATGACCATGAGAGACCAAGGGGAAGGTTTCGATTTGATAATAGAATGGTTGGCAAAGAAGGCTTCAAAAATACAGTTAAGAGAGGATGGAATGGTAACGGTCAAATGCAACTTATTAGAATTCCGTTGGCTCAGAGATTGGGGAGATGTAGACAACATATTTCAACTTGGAAAAGAAGCAACAGAGTGAATTCTTCGGACAAAATCAACTTATTAAGGAGTCGATTAGATATGGCGATCACTACAGGCTCTTTGTCGTTACTAGCACGGACTGAGCTAAAGAAAGAACTCAATGAAGCATACTTAGAGGAGGAAATCTTTTGGAAACAGAAGAGCCGAACTCAGTGGCTTCGTGCTGGGGATAGAAACACCAAATACTTTCATGCTGTTGCTCGCGGGAAAAGAATTCGAAACACAATCACAACGATCCAAGATGAAAATGGAGTGAGAAGAAAGGGTCACAAAGAAGTTTCTGAAGTGGCAGTAAAGTATTTTGAGGATCTTTACTCCTCTTCTCCAGTTGATCAAGGTGTATACGATGAGGTCTTCACAGGTTTTCATTCCAGAGTTTCTCCTGAGATGAATGCGGACTTAACTCAAGGAGTTACAATGGCAGAGATACAACAAGCTGCATTTGATATAGGACCTCACAAGGCTCCAGGACCTGATGGTTTCTCAGCAGTGTTTTATCATCAGTTTTGGGAAGATCTCAAACCAGAAATTATGCAAGAAGTAGCGGATTTCTTTGAAAGAGGGGAGCTTGACAGACAACTAAATCATACAAATATCTGTTTAATCCCAAAGGTCTATCCACCCACTGGTATGTCTCAGTTCAGACCTATAGCCTTATGCAACGTTTCTTACAAAATTATCTCCAAAATACTTGTTAACCGTTTAAAGAGGCATTTGGGGAGCATCATCACTGAGAATCAAACTGCTTTTATTCCGGGTAGAATGATAACAGATAATATCTTAGTGGCACATGAGATATTTCATTCACTTAAAGCAAGGAAGAGACAAGCAAAGTCATATATGGCTATAAAGACAGATATTACAAAGGCCTATGACCGGTTAGAATGGAGTTTCCTGGAGGAGATAATGGAGAGGATGGGATTTGAAAGGAAATGGATCAGATGGATAATGGCCTGTGTCAGAACTGTGAACTACTCGGTGCTAATCAATGGATCCCCCGAAGGCCATATCAATCCGGCAAGAGGGATAAGACAGGGAGATCCCCTATCTCCCTATCTATTCATACTCTGTGCAGAGGCTTTATCTCATCTCATGAACCGTGCCATGGAAGATAGGAGTCTACTAGGAGTCAAAATTGCAATCCAAGCTCCGGCTGTGAATCATTTGCTTTTTGCAGATGATTCTCTTTTCTTTACATTGGCAAACAAGAAGGCAGCAGACAAGCTTAAACAAATCTTTGGACTGTACGAAAAGGTCTCGGGACAAGCTATCAACTTCAACAAATCGTCTATTACTTTTGGGAAGAAGGTCTCACCGGAAACTCAAAACAGGATGAGAAACATACTACAAATACATAATGTTGGAGGTATTGGCAAGTACCTGGGATTACCGGAGCAAATAGGAGGCAAAAAAGCAGATATGTTTGCATATATCACTGATAAAGTGAGAGCTGTTACTCAAAGGTGGAAACAGCAACAACTATCACTGGGGGGGAAAGAGGTCCTGATAAAATCCATTGCTTTGTCAATGCCTATATTCTCTATGAATATTTTCAGATTACCAAAAGAAATCTGTGAACATATCAACGGTATATTGGCAAAGTTTTGGTGGGCAGCTGGAGACAATAAAGGAATGCACTGGTATGCTTGGAAACGAGTGAGTAAACCAAAAAGGGAAGGAGGTCTCGGTTTCAAAGACTTGGAATGCTTCAATCAGGCACTCCTAGCTAAGCAAGCTTGGAGAATATTACAGAATCCAAGTTGTTTAGTGGCTAGGATTTTAAAGGCAAGATATTTTCCAAATGGAACGATCTTAACAGCACAACTGAAGAACAATTCTTCTTATGCTTGGAAATCTATATTGTTTGGAAAAGAACTACTCAACAAGGGGATGAGAATCATCATTGGCAAAGGTAACAATACTCAGATGTGGCATGACCCGTGGATTCCTGAACACCCACCAAGAGCACCTCGTTCAACCAATGGAGATACATCAAATGTAAAGGTGCAAACATTCATTAATGAAGGAGGCGGCAGTTGGAATGTCCACAAAGTCATGAGTGAAGTTCACCCAGAAGATGTCAACAAAATACTGAATTTGAAGATTAGTGCAAGGGCAGAGCTGGATCTCCTGGGATGGAGTTATAATGATAACGGTATTTACAGTGTCAAATCTGGATATTGGCTTGCAACACATCTACCAGGTTATAATGGTGGCCAAGAGATCTATGGAAATGCGAACATCAAACAAAGGATTTGGAAAACAAATACTACATCAAAGATTAAACATTTTCTATGGAAAATGACTTCTAGGGCGTTGGCAACAGTATCTAATTTACAAAGAAAACATATTATTAGAGAAGGGCAATGCAGGAGGTGTTGTTCTGCTCTAGAAACAGAGAATCATCTATTTTTTGAATGCCCGTATGCACAGAAGATATGGAGAAGATCTGGGATATCAAACAACATCATCAACAGCCCAACTAGTACTTTCGAAGAAAAGATTGATGTCTGTCTACAATTTTCAACATCAACAAGACTAAGCCACTATCAAAATTTGCCAATTTGGATTCTTTGGAGGATCTGGAAGAGTCGTAATGTACTTATATTCCAACAAAAAAGTATTCACTGGGAGCGAGTAATACAACTGGCTCAGGATGATGGGAAAGAATGGAATTTGTAAAATAATGATCAAACAAGGATGAAATAAGGGAATACTAATGGGAGGAGCATGGCAAGTAGATGGCGCAAACCACCTTTAGGATGGGTCAAATGCAATGTTGATGGGTCCTTTTCAGCTCAACAACAGAGGAGTACAGCAGGATGGGTAATCAGAGACTCAAATGGAACATACAAAGGAGCAGGACAAGCCAATGGGAACAATGTTAACAATGCATTGGAAAGTGAATTACAAGCTCTCATCATTGCAATGCAAAATTGCTGGAGTAAAGGTTACAGGAAGGTACAGTTTGAAAGTGATTGTAGCAAGATGATTAAAATCTTAAACAATGAAGTGCTTCATTTTACGGGATATAACTGGATTCGAGAAGTGAACTGGTGGAAAAGTAAGTTTGAAGACATATCATTTACGTGGATCGGAAGAGAAGGGAATCAAGTGGCAGATGGTCTAGCAAAGAAAGAGATTCCAAATAACATTTCTTTTCTATATCATCATTTTGTTCCTAATTGTATTACTCATCTGTTACATTACGATCACATTCGATCTTAAAGTTAATGCAAGTGAAGTTAAAAAAAAAAAAAAAAAGATGCTACCAAATTTTTTTAATATTTCTGTCGAATTAAGAATATGTATAAGTACGTGATAGTGGAAGCTTTAGAATATTTTTTCTTCAACTAACTTTTTTTTGGGCAAAATATGATAATATCGTATAAGTATCGTATTTTTTTTAAAAAGTATCATTTTTTTTTTGTTAAGTACGTGAATCTCATTAAACGAATAATGAAGCGGAGATATACAATCGGCTTTGACGAATCTAGTCCTAATGTATTTAAGTCTCTAAGTCAGAAGTATCATATATTACTGTTTCCATTGATCATTTTTGTAATATGTAGTTGTGACTCGTAAAATTTTGTTAGTTGTTAATCATCATAGCCTTCTATTCAATCGATGGGACATTTCATGCAATGAAAATTTATTATTTTCCGCGTGCATTAGGCATATGATATTTTTTTTGTTAGCGCGAAAACATATCATAACGTAAACCCTTATTTAAAGCGACAGTTGTTTTTAGAAGAAAAATTAAGCAACATTTTTGCTTCCAGCACATCTTCTGATTAATAAACGCTAATGTGATCGTATCACATACAAAAAGCGGAAACAATGACATAAAACACGATTTAGGCAACGTCACTAAAACGTAAATAGCCATCAACCCCAACCTTACTAGCTAGCTACCTCATCTCATTCGTCGCTCTGTAAATACTCGCGAGAAACCGAAACTTCTTTTTCTTATTTCTCCTTATGATGATGTTGGTTTCTTTGATTGCCGTCACAAAACTTTGTCCGTCCGTTACATTCTTATGCATCATCCGTACGCCGTTGTTTTTCTTCTTTCCGACCATATCATAACTCTCCGAATTAACAACATTTTCATGTCTCTTCGCATTGCTTCCGCCTTCGCTGATGCTCCAGCTTGTACCGCTGCAACAACTCAACGTATCATCTTCCTCAACTGCACTAGCTGCTCCGCCGCTTCCATCTCCGTCTCCGAAAACGCAACTTCTGTTTCTCTCGTAAAACCAATCACCTCCATTTGATCGATCGTTTATAAATCAAATCAACAAGACACTCTTGATTCTCGATCGAATATTTATCTCTCGACGACTCCTTTTTCTTTTGCTACTCTAATCACTTTTACGCGTATCGTTGTTGTTTTTCTCGTCTTTTATATAAGAAAAGAAACAAAATTAATAGGGAGAAAAAAGGGAAAACTATTAAACCAGGAAAATGAAAAAGGAAACCACTGAAAACAGATAACAACCGCCTGGCTGTTCTTGCACCCGAATTAATAAATTTTAAAAAATTTAGTAACTTTTTGACCAAAAAAATCAATTAATCACTACATCCTGAACCGTCAAGATTAGTAACCCGACTTTAAGATTTGTTTAAATTACTTGATCCAACGGCTTCCTTTGTGTCCATCTTTGATGAGGCCCTTTACTAAATTTCATTTTTCCTTTTTTTTGTAAGAGAGATATGCGTTTGACTTTCAATTATACGATTTGATGGAGTCCATGCATAGCCATTGCGTTTTCAATACGGCATATACACGTATTTGGGGGCCCTTATGTTTCACCTGACGTGTTCTAATCCGATCGTCGTCTCATCTTTTGCGTGACATCCGGTGGTTTCACAGGCGCCAGATTCAGCTTTCCTTTTGAACTTTGGCTTTAGATGTTTTTGAGCAAGCATTTTGAAATGGGATAATCTATTAATATCAATGTTTTAATATTTAATTTATTTAGTAATCAGCCCAAAAAAGTGAATGGGAGTATACTAGAATATCTCCAAGCCAAACCTTTTTTTTTCTTTCCATAAAATAGAGTAATTCTATAATAAAATTATTTTTTTTGAGAAAAATATAGAAAATAATAGAAAGACATGGGAGACAATCTTAGAAAACAGTGAATATATAAAAGCTGGAAAACATTAACATCCATTATTAACAAAGTAGAAAATAAAAGCAAACAACTCTATCTATGATTATATATAATCTCCAAAAATAAACTATATTATAGCATTATAAATAAAATAATTTATTTAGATGGGAAAACAGGAAAATAATTAAAACTTGTAAGAAAAACTGCACATCTTTGTTACAACACAATACCACCCAACAACCACCAACAGAGTTCACGTCATCGTCATCAACACACCTGCTTCCAAATCTCCAACACAAACTCCTTCACTCTTCTGCTTTTTTTTTTCTTTTCGAAACACGCGTTCACTCTTCTGCTTATATTCAAATCTTCACCATGAAACAGCATGTTAGGTTTTGTTTTACTACAGAGCTTTAAATTCCACAGTTCAGACCACATATCTCCAACACTGGTCCACCTTTAGCCACAAACGGATTACTCTAACCAATAAGAGCGTCAAGATCGAATCGAGAAGAAAAAAACAAACCACAATAATTCTAGGCATCCTATCTTTCTTCCCAAGCAACCCCCTTGAGTAATGGGTATAAATGAACAAATGGACAAATGAACAATGACCAAAGAGCAAAGAAGAGTCTCCCAAACAGAGGTCCCCAAGAGTCATAACCATTGCTAATGGCATCCGAAATACCGACAATAACTCCGACGATGTTTATGATCTGAAGTATCGTCGGAGGAATCAACAGAGTCGTCCATTTGGAGATGTAAAGCTCAGAGAAAGCTCCATCGTCTGCTGCTTTTGACGTAACTGTTAAGTTAGCGTTGACTCCAGCTAGAACCTTGGGCAAACCTTGAAAGTTGAAACAGAGCAAATAGATGCGAAGAGTCTCCTCCTATTACCCAAAACTGCTTGTTTCTCTCCACCAATCGAGCAGTTTGGCTTAAAGACATTAAAAAATTATAATATTTTGTTATAAGAGAGAAGGAAATATGCATACGTATTTTCTCTTATTTTAAAAACAAAATTATATCAAAAGATATTATCCAAATTCCTTTGATCAAAAAAAAAAAATTAAAGCCAAATTCATAATGTAAATAGGTTTTATAGAGTTTACGGATTCCTGACTGCATTAGGACATATATATGAGAATAATAACTTGAAATTTATATATATTGGCTTATGAAATTTGATCATAACTTTTTTGGATTAATATAGATTTTCATGAATTTGTATTACCTATTTTTTTATCATTCTTTTTGTAAAATAAATATATAATTCATATAGCATTATTATTTTTTTTTCTTTCAAATTAAAAAGAAAACAAAAGTGATACATACAAAATTAGATTTTTTTTATTAAATAGTCATTTTAAAGTTTTTGTCACATAAAAAGCATTCAAAGAGAAAAATGACGAAAACAATTTCATGAAAAAGGAAAAAGACAATTTTACCCATTGCTTTATATATTTAAAGTAATAAAACAATAAAAATTAAGAATAAATAAGTTTCTTTTATTATTTTGAATTATATGTTTTCAAATTTGAATTTTTTAATATTTTTTATAATTTTGAATATTTTTTTCAAAATATTTTCTTACCTCCGGTTTATTCGCGTAACCGGCTCTCAGTTTTTTTTTTTGAAATTCAAAATTTTTTTTGAAACTATTTTTAAAAAATATTTTCAAAATACTAATATTTATAAATGTAACTATTAATATTTATATTCAAAATGATAATTATTTATAAAAACAATTATATATTATAAAATGTAAATGTATATAAATGTAATGAATTTTAGTTTTGGACATATAATTTGGATTTAAGGTGCAATGTATATTTGGTAAAAATAATTTTTTTGTTTTCTAGTTTTTTATCACATGGATTTTGAAAATCACAAGATTACATATCATATTTTGAAAGTTGAGTCTTATGAGTAAAAATGAATAAAATTCATCTTCCAATAACACTATATTTTGTTAAAATTAGAGAATCAATAGTAACTAATTTTTTTTGCATAATAAGAGATTTTAATGGATTTTGAAATTTTTTAAACCAATAACAACTAAATCTCGAACCGCGCAACCGCGCAGATTTTTGTTTTCATTTATTTTTATATAAATATTTTGTTTTCAATTCTAATTATATTATAATATATATGTGTCTATAAATTTTTTAAACATAATAAATTTACAGTATATTTTTTCATTGAATAGATTATTTCAAACGTTCACATGTATTTGTATCTTCTTCTATATATATATATATATATATATTTGGATTATTATTTCATTATTAAAATCGTAACTATATATATAAAAAGATTAGTAAAATATTGTTTTATTTTCATATTCAAAGATATTGTAACATTTCACAAATTTAGAAAGTTTTTAAGAAAATAAACTTTTTGCTTCATATATTTATATTATCGAGTAAATAATTAAATATTTATTTTATGTTTAATTTTTAAAATAAATATATAGTTTAAAATATGTTTTCATTTATTTAAGGTAGTAAAGATTAATCATTGTTAGATAATATGATTTATGTTATTTTTAAAAAATCTTTATTATTTTAAAAGTTAACCTCGACAAATATTTAAATATTTAACATATAGATATATAGTATTACAACATTAAATTATATCTATTTAATTTATACTATCTATAAATACAATGGATCTATAAATACAATGGATCATCTATTGTTTAAATCCAATTATTGATAGCCAAACAAATTTTTTTGGTAGGCCCAAAATTTAAATGATAAAATTAGAGATTAAATGTAACATGACTTTTTAGAAATATGTCAATTAGGTCTATTTTTAAACAAATCACACATGAATCAAGGTTGTGACTTCTGTTTTAATATATAAGATGAATTCTACATAGATTTTTAAAATCAAATAACCATTAACAATGAAATCTCAAAATTTTCAAAATTCATGAGAATTCACGTACAAATAACCCCTAAAACTCGTGAGATTATGAATTGATAATTCAGTATATAAAGACTTCACGTGACATTGGTGGATAGACATAGACAAACAAATAGGAATAATTTCTTACATGAAAAATTACCTTAGCCATACAGAAAGAATATGCATATGGCGATCCCTAATTCCACATCCATGAATGAAGACGAGCCACTTTTAAAAAAAAAACAACACATGAGCTGATCCCCACAAAAGAAGATGTCCAAGATGTAGGCAACATAGCGGTGTGGAAGCGCTTGCATGTCTGACGAAGAAATGTGTGGAACCCTAGAGAGACAGAGAAGCGTTTCATTGTCAGTGAGACATTCCCATGGCGTCGTCTCCTTCGCAGTCTCAGCTGGCTCCCATGTTCATCTTTCAAGAAAGCTAAAGAAACATGGAGAGAAAGAAAGAGCGGTTGAATGAATGAGTTCAGAACAAAAACCGATATTTACTTTATACTCAGCTGATTTACTTTTATAATAATAATAATAACTTTAAAAATAAATTGATTGCACAAAGATGACACAAAATCATATTCATGACTTTTAGCTGAAGAAATGTGGCTTGTGGCCAGCGGTTGCAGCGGCTAGTATTAGCAAAGCTGCGCGTATTTAGAGTCAATCTTTTGGAGTAGCATTGCGAGAAAAACCAATTTCTACCAATAGGTGATCTCATCATATCTTATCAAAGGCTTCAACTCGTGTGGCAATGCTTCCTCGGCCAAGTTTCGGTTCTTTCTGAGTTAGTGAACCTTTTGTTTAGTTATGTTATTGTTTGTGTAATTGTTGCAGTTGCTTCTTCTTTCCTCTCTTGGTATTGTTTTAGTTTTTTTTTTCATTCGCTTCTAGTTTCCGTTTGAAGCGTAAGGTGAGGGAGGGGGAAGAGCTATCAAACTTTAAAGGCGTACTTTACAAGCGTATCTTTAAAAATAATTTTGCACTTCTGACGCAAAGAAAATTTAGTATAAAATTTAACATTTACAAACAATAAAAAAAGAAACTTTAAAAATAATTTTGCACTAGTAATAATAAAAGGAATAAGAAATGAACACAATCATTTGTTGGTTCGGTTGGCATTGTTTAGCCTTATGGTTGTGGGAGTTTAATAAAAATCATGAATATGATTTCCTCGAGATTTTTGTTGTCTGATGAGATTTATTTAATTGTTTTCTTGATTTTTTTTTTCCATTATTTATCAATCAGCTAAACATTCTCACTCCGAAGTATAGTTAAGATTTTTTTATACTTTCGAAAAACTCATTGCAGCAAGATAAAAGGAACAGCCGGTAAGTCTTTGTTTTCTTATTACTGAGTTTAGTTTCCACAGCTCAGACCACATATCTCTAACACTAGTCCACCTTTAGCCACAAACGGATTTAACTCTACTAACCTACAAGAGCGTCAAAATTGAGGCAAGAAGAATAGAACCACAATAATCGTAGGCATTCTATCTTGCTTCCCAAGCAACCCCTTGAGGAATGGGTATAAATGAACAATGACACAAAAAGCATAGAAAAATTTCCCAAACTGAGGTCCCCAATAGATTGCTAATGGCATCCGACAATACCTCCGTTGATGTTTATGATCAGAAGGGTAGTCAACAGAGTCGTCCATTTGAAGATGTGAAGCTCAGAGAAAGCTCCATCGTTTGCTGCTTTCGACGTGACTTTGAAGTTAGTGCTAACTCCAAGAAAATCTCCACAGAGCCAAGAGCCGAACGTAATGGGAGCAGATCCTTTAAAAGCTGGACGCTTTGGCATACAGTAATAAAGATCTCCATCCATGTTAAAGATATCTTCTGTTCTGTAACCGATCCGTAAAGCCACCCAATCTGCATGTAAGTAGTAAGTAGAATGAGATCACAAGGAGTTTTGCAACTTTCTAACATGTTGAAAACCTTGTAATGAGGTTACCTCTTTTCCCCATTCGGTTTTATCTTCGCATCCCTATCTAATAACTTGAATGGCTTCTCTCAACAAACACGCAGGGCTTGCGTTTACGAGGAACTGCACCATCTTTCAGAACAGCAGAAGCAACGAAAACTGGAGACTAACCAAACTAATCAATCAAAAGCAGCTATCTTAGTCGATATATATATATATTTTTTCAACAAGATAGAAACCAAACATGAAATGTTGTTTTTGTTGACCTGCAACGATGTCACCTTCTCTGATGTTCTCAACAGCATGGATCTGCGTTGATGTCTCTTTAGGTCCTTTCTTTCTCAACCCAAAACATAGACAACACCATTTAGGCCCAGGTTTTTCCTGGTGGTTTCTTCTTCTTTGGTGCATCAAAACCATGAAGTGCTTGTCTTCTAAAGACACAACCTGTCCCAACGTATATCGGTCCTTGTATCCCATCAGGACCTTTCATGTTAATCTGTTTTCACACCAAAAGGCAAATGAGAAAGGAGGGAGAGAAGTAAGAACATAAACAGAATGAAGCAAAAGACAAACATCAAAAGAACACAACGTTGCGATTAGAGTATCGATCATGTCTATCGATCCCGTCAAATCTCTGAGGAAAACTGAACATAACAAACTTTCTTTCCAGATTTGTGGATCCATCATGAAACATATAGTAGCTTCTCTAATCGCCTTGCCGTTGTTGATGTAGAGATCACAGTTAATCTACGTTCAGAAGGCAAGGAGCGTTTGACAGAACAGAAGAGACACGGATCTTCAAGAAAAGGTAAACACATAAATGATCCATATTAACGTCCAGTCAAGGAAAGCTTGATGAAACAAAAAGGATCAGCAACAAATCGACGCTTACAATGCCAGTCACAATTCACAATACCGTTTCATGAATCCCTAGACATAGCGTTAAGCATAGTAGCTAGGTTACTGTTACCAAAGGATATTTTGAAAAAAAAAAAACATAACATAGGTAATTTGAAGAAGGACAAGGCTGGATTCTAGTTAACGAAACAGATTCATCCTTAACAAAGAGTTCATTGCTCAAGCTATCTCATGGTGCCCAAATCCAGGCCGCTTCTCACGAGAAACATACACTAGACGAGGCGAGGCAACTCATTCCCATCTGTATCACGAACTCCACAGTGTCCCAAGAACACCTGCCAAGAAGTAGAAGTAGTGGTGCTCAAACCAAAGCGAAGAGGAGACTTATTACTACCTGAATCATGCCGGGATGAACTTTACTCTTCAAGTAATCCATATTCTGGCAAAAAATACCACTCAGGTGCTCGTGGCTCGATATCGAACTTAGAACTTAGAAAAACTCGGCTGTGTCAGTAAGGAGCTACAAACGTAAGCATGGCTGCTCCATCATCCGATACACAACACGCAACAGTGTAGTCAACGGCTAAAATCGAAAAAACAGGTGCAAAACTTATTGTTTCCTTAATAGTTATTTAGCAAATTTTTATCTCCAATTTAAAAACTCAATATCTTCATCTACAGAGATAAAATACTTGGACTTGGTAGAATGAGATATGAGAGCTGGGATGAGTGCACATGTTATAAGTAGTAGACACACGAATACAATGGGATATTTAACCCCCAAGTGACAGTTGTCCCAGGACCAGGAGGAGGCTTAAGAAGAAGACTTTGGCTTGGAAGGCTATTACAAAAGCAAAGCCACAAGTGCTGACTCAGCCTAGCCCCCCCATCAATATCTCTCTTCATTGGATGTAGACTTTAGAGTATTGACAGACCTTCCAAGCACGTTTAAAGCCGCTACACGCTGCATCTCCCTCGCTGTCAACACAATACTTCTTTGTTAATACAAAAAAAAAAATATTCCGATTCAGATGGTTCCTAGCTTACAAATAAAAGAATTGACTTGACGTTTGCTGGTTAAACAGTACCTTCCTCGAGAGATAGCTGAATGGACCTCTTCTCCAAGTCAACCGCATGCTTGCTAAGCTCCGCGGAGGAAAATGACCAAAGCGCTTCAACATACATATAAAGCATTCAGAATAACAGTTTTATAAAAAAGGCTTAAAATTTTATTTAAAGTGGTTGTTGGACTCTCACTGTGTAGATGATGATCGGTCTGATCAGAATCATTAAGCTTGTTTAGGAGCATTTGTAGATGGTGGTAACGCTCTTCCCATTCCGGAGGTGGTGGTACTATGGATGATGAGCTGGCCTTGGGCTGCTGCTTAGTCACAGTGTCTTTGGATGCGTCAGTCTCGACTTTTCTACGCACATATACATTAGTGGTGGTTGCTGGAGACTGAGATGGGTTCCCTTTCTTCTCCGCGGCCTGGGGCATTTGTTCTTTTGGTGGAGTGCTGCTTGTTCGTTGGCCTGGCTCCATTTTGTTTCCTTCCTAATCAGAAATTCTTCTTCTATAAAAATATAGATGCTAAAATAAGCTAAATTCTGCAACATCAAGAGATTCACTCAGCCAGTGAAAGCCTATCAGAATCGGTGAGTGGAGGAAGGAATCTTAACATCGATTAATCAAAGAAGACAATGTTTACCTCAAGGATCAGACTGAGAATCCCCTTTTAGTTACCATTAGGCAGCTCTGAAGCTTCTTCTTCTTCTAGGCGAAAAGGAGCGAGATGCGTTTTCATTTAGGACAGTACTACTATCTCATTTATTACTGGGCCTATTATTAAGGCCCAATACGTATACTTATTTCCTTATACTGAAACTCAATTTTTGTTACCTTTCTTTTATTCAATTTTTATTAGATTAGTTTAAAACTTTAAATATACAGTTTCTGTAATGGGTAGTATAAATATTTTTTTTTTTGACTTCTTCAATTGAAAGATGCAATCATGGTGATAATGTCAACAAAACCAAACACGGTAATACAAAGAAAGAGACCAACAAACTCAATCTTAAAAAGATTTACGAGCTAATTGACGCTGCTTCCCTTAAGATAAATTTAGGAATTTGTTTTTAAATGCTGAGTTATTCAAAAATAAATTTCAAAAGTGTATTTTTGAATGATTTGGTTTAGTTAACCGGACCCAAACAAATCCTATCATTACTGGTAACATCAAGTAGTCTTAAACAGCAGAGGATCAAGTGTCAAGAATATCAGCTAAAGTATCTACTAATAGTTTTAATCCCATTTCATCTAAAACCTTGCCGTCTAAGAGTAAAACCCACAAAAACTAGCACTAGGCAACTTGTTAACCTCCTCCTGACAACAGAATGTGGACATCTTAGTTGACATTCGATTCACTGGGCCAAAACGTATACAAATTCTAACTAAGAAACTTAGGCCCATATTGTAGGCCCACTACTATCATACGAAGGCGAGACGGAGGATAAAAGTGTCATCTAGCGAATAAAGATATTTTTTGGTCGGAACGAGGCGTAAAAAATCTTTATATTCCACAATGCTCACATGATGTGGGCCTGTCCACTAACCCAACCCATTAAACCAATCTCTCGGCAAACCCTAGAAAATATCTTAACTCTAGTTTATTATTACGTCAGCTCTTCTATAAATTATAGCCGCGTCTTCTCATCCAAAATCACAAATCTCTCTCACACACCCTTCGAAACTTTTAATCAAGAAAATAAAAAATGTCTGGAGAAGCTGAGTACCGGTGCTTCGTGGGAGGCCTGGCCTGGGCCACCGCGGATGCGGATCTAGAGAGGACGTTCTCCCAATTCGGCGAAGTAATCGATTCCAAGGTCCGTTACAACGAGAGATCGGACTCCCGGATTCAATCGAGGCCCGATGATTCCGATGGTTCTGATCCTCGACGGATCTGATTCCGATCTGTGTTTCTCTGTTACTTACTGTTACTAATGTTCTTTGTTACTGTTACTTGATTTTTTACCCCATCGGTACGTTTAATCTTCACAGCTTCTTATGAGCTCGGAGAACGATCGATTTTCTTTTACGATTGTTTTTACTTATTTTTGTGTTTTTTTTTGTTGACAGATCATTAACGATCGCGAGACTGGGAGATCGAGGGGATTTGGATTCGTGACTTTCAAGGATGAGAAGTCGATGAGGGATGCGATTGAGGAGATGAACGGTAAAGAGCTCGATGGACGTACTATTACCGTCAACGAGGCTCAGTCTAGAGGAAGCGGTGGCGGTGGAGGAGGCCGTGGTGGCGGCGGTGGTTACAGAGGAGGCGGTGGTGGAGGTTACGGTGGAGGAGGTGGTTACGGTGGCGGCGGTGGTGGATATGGAAGACGTGATGGCGGTGGTTACGGATCTGGTGGTGGCGGCGGATACGGTGGAAGACGTGATGGAGGTGGTTATGGAGGAGGTGATGGTGGTTACGGAGGAAACAGTGGCGGTGGTGGTGGTGGCTGGTAATCGTAGATGGATGTGGTTGTCTGCTTCTTCTGCTATGTGTTTGGTTTAGATTCGGTTTCGTATCTTGTTTCTCTGTTTTGTTATGTTTCTGGTTTGGGGTTCTACTTGATGTAACAGATCGTTTAAATTAAAAGTCGTCTTTGCCTAAAACGTAATGTTAATTCGCGTGTTGTTCACTTAAATCATTAACTTTAGTTTTTCTGAATTATCGTATAAATCAACCAATTAGTCGCTATGGGCTCTCACTTATCTCGATAGACTACATCGATTTATTTATAATTAAATCCGGATTAGTGTTTAACCCCTCGCTCTTTATATGGTCACCCGAATACTTTCGCTGCACGATCTTTTGATTAAATGTTCCCCAGTGTTGCGTTTAACTCGTAAATTCATAGTTTGAGTTGTTTTAGATTTGGTCCAGATCTTTACAGAAAGATATATACGCCGAATATTCGCCTTCCTTTTTTCCACAATCACTTTCTTTTTGGTCGTGAAAGGTATCTTCAATTATTTTTAGGGAATAATATATTTTCAACCTTTCCAAAAGTAGTTAATATCATATTGAACTAACAGCTATAACTAAAGCAAAGAGGCCAATATCACCAATGAGTGAATCTATATATTCGGTTCTCAATACCACGCTCAACATGATGTCTGATGATCCTTGGTGAATAAGTGTTTTGTACTATCAAGGGATGGCTTAAAAACTAATTGGGCCTTCATAAGGGCCCACTAAAAACTTGATTACAACTATTGGAACCATGATCAACGGCCCAAGATCACATCTCTCCCCCGTAAGACCAGCGACGGCAACCCCACCACCATCAGAAGCCTCTCTTTTTGTCGGTGTTAAAAGAGCATCTAGTTTCACCAACCAAACCGCAAATTCTGACTAAATAAAAAAGTTAGCTCAAGATGCTGACGACAGGGGTATTATTGGCATTTACTGGTTCAACCTGGGTCTATTTTTATACAAATGAAGAGGCAAATGCGTTAAAATACCTTAAACTTAGGATCAAAATCTCCTTCAGCTGCTGCACCACCGTGTTTAGAATAATCAACCTGAGTTTATAAAAAAAAATGGCGAGTAAGAGTAGCATCCTGTTCATCGGAGGAACTGGTTACATCGGGAAGTATATAGTGGAAGCGAGCGCGAGATCCGGACATCCAACACTCGTCCTCGTTCGAAACTCCACGCTCACCAGCCCCTCACGATCCACCACCATCGACAATTTCAAGAACCTCGGCGTTCGCTTTCTACTCGTTCGTATCTCTCTAACCGCCTCTCTTCTTTTGATAGATGGTAGTTTTATTAATTTCATATTAACAGACACATGTGTTGTTGGTCAATAGGGAGACCTTAACGATCATACGAGTCTCGTGAATTCGATCAAGCAAGCTGATGTGGTGATATCCACCGTTGGACACTCTCTCTTGGGTCAACAAGACAAGATACTCTCTGCTATTAAAGAAGCTGGTAACGTTAAGGTAAAACACCAACTAAACAAACAAACATATATGTTGTTCATGCTGATTGAGTTTGCTCTCAGAGATTCTTTCCGTCGGAGTTTGGAAATGATGTGGACCGTGCTCAGAGTGTTGAGCCTGCCAAGTCAGCGTATGCTACAAAGGCAATGTTCCGGAGGAAGATTGAGGAAGAAGGGATACCATACACTATTGTCTCTTGCAACTTCTTTGCTGGCTACTTCCTCCCTACTTTGGCACAGCCTGGTGCTACTTCTCCTCCGCGTGATAAAGTCATCATTATGGGTGATGGAACCCCCAAAGGTAAAGTGAGAGACCCCTTTAATAGCTTGGATCAGTGAAGTATTTTAAGTTTAGTATCTGTAGGTTTTTGGTCTGTTTACTCTTCTTTTCTTGTGTGTTTAATTTGCAGCTGTGTTCAACAAGGAAGAAGACATAGGGACATACACAATCAAGGCCGTAGATGATCCAAGAACCTTAAACAAGATCTTATACGTTAGGCCACCAATGAACACCTACTCATTCAACGATCTCGTCTCGCTTTGGGAGAAAAAGATTGGGAAAACACTCGAAAGAATCCACGTTCCTGAAGAACAAATCCTCAAACAGATAACGGGTTTTTATCCTGAAACCTTTCATCTTCTTCTTCCTCCAGTTTTGTTTATCTGAATGTTTTTTTGTTTTTGTTTTTATGCAGAAGCTTCGCCTCCACTGAACGTGTTGCTATCACTTTGTCATTGCGTATTTGTGAAAGGAGGACAAACAAACTTCGAAATAGAACCTTGCTTTGGAGTAGAAGCTTCTGAGCTTTACCCTGATGTCAAATACACTACTGTCGATGAAATCCTCGACAACTACGTCTAAAGGAGTAGTAGCTTTAACTAAAGTCACTCCATTACACTCTTTCCATAAAACTTATCAGTATCCTTCTTATGTTTCTGAATAAAACCTTTCTGCTTCTCCAATATGATAAAATCAATTAAACTGACCGGTTTTTATTGTTGTAACAAATTTCTTTTAATGTTGTGATACTGAAACACAAGAACTGGGAGAAATTTTAGTCCACAATCCGTCAGTCTTTGGAAGAGGCAGTTTAGCCAACATTGTAGTCCAGTTTTGTGGAGAATTCTTACAAAAAAAAAACTATTAAAAGGTGGCATTATTGCAAGGAACAATTTAACGCTGAGCTAAAACAAATTTTAATTTCACTTTTGTTTTTCCTCTCTAATCCTTCCTTGTAGCTGCATAGGTTTTTGTCAATGTAGAAATAGTTCAAAATGATTTTCTAAAAACAAATGTTATGTTCTTTGGCAAAGACAAAAATGGCCAACATTAATTAAAATTTGGTCAGATCAGTCCGCACGTGGGCCGCTGCCGCTTCGTCCACCATATTTCTGCCACACAAACAAAAGAAAGCCGTCGATTAGGAATGTAAAACCAAGGATAAAGACTTATGGAATTAGCCTAACTAATCTCATCAGTAACTACCATTAATCCCAGCAAAATCTCCATTATGAATGGGGATAATAATAAGTTGGCAAAATTTACAGATGCCAAATGTCACAGTCCACTATGATACATATGAGGAGTATAACCAGACTTTTAAGTTTTTTTTTTTTAAATAGACTTCTGATTTGTTAAACAGTTTTACCTGTTTGCCGAAGCTGAAAGGGATGTACTTGTACTTGATCATGTGGGAGATCTGGCGTCTCATGGTGAGAACAAAGAGAACAATCCAATAGCAAAGCAGGATAGGCCAGAACACAGGCACGTCAAACACCGAGAAGAATGTCATCACAAACGCAATGCAGAATGCCTTTGTCATCGAATACCTGAGATATATCAGATTTTGCAAGTATGACTGAAACCTTCCCGCATATTATCATTGGTTCTATATCTATCAGAAAGCCTCAAAGAAAATTATGATTACCAGAACTTGAACTCAGGGAGACGGCGGATGAAAGGCTTGAACTCATCAGAGCCTCTAGTAGGAAGAGAAGGTCCATCAGAACCCCCAGCAGCCTCAGGATCAACAAGAGGGGACAAGAACCCAATAAGCAGATTCAAAAGGTAGATCCCAAGTCCATAAGCGATGATGTAGAAGCCCTGGATATAGTAAACCCTCAAACAGTAGGCAAGGGCCACGACAAGAGTCCCAATCCACCTGTAAGTAGCGTGAGGTGTAGTCTTGTCGAGGTAATGCTGGTAGATCCTCCACGCCTCATGAGCTTTCTGCTGAACAGGGGTCGCCACTGAACCACTATCACCTCCGCCTACGTCCATCTGGTGTTGATAAAACAAAAACCGTAGAGTAACCTTATCAACAACAAACAGTAAGAGCACATAACAAGCTTTATAACGAAGATCTGATTAAAATCGTTTCTCAATGCCATTGACTAATCTATCTCTTAGCTAATCGATTCTCAGAGAATCAAAACCCTAATCTATCTCCTCCATCTTCAAATCTACTCACCAAACAAACAAATCGCTCAAATTCAGATCTGAAAGCTCAATCGGTGATAAAATCACATGATAAGAACCCTACGAATCGATCGAAACAGTGGAAATGAATCTCAGATCGCGAATTAGAAGCTTCCGAGGAGGAAAGAGAGCACTTACGGAAGAAGATGAGATGCTTATCCACAAAAATGAGCAGATCTGACGAAAGACGCAACACGCGAAATGAAGCAAATGGAGTTTGATCCGCGTTTTATTTTCTTTTTATTTATTTGTTGGGTCTTTATATATTTTTTACGTAGCAACGCACCGATAAAGTTACTCTTTATCTGATTTGACCCCAACCTTTTGTGCATATCACTTTGACCCCTTGAATATTTACTCTAAAAACACCGACACAAGTAACTAATTTCAATTTAACCCACCCTCCTATACTAGTAGTAGTACGCAGGCTGAAACTTATTATCTGATATCCGGATTCGATCGAAATCCGCTCCGGATCTACTCCGAAAATAGAATATCTGAAACGCTCGGATCCGAATCTAAATAGTAAAATTTTGGATCCGTCCAAATTGAATCCAGATCCAGATATCTTAGTTTTTAAGTCCGGATATCCGGATTCGTATTTTTAAACATATTAAATTTTTAAATTTCATTAATATTTATATTTAATATATTAATATTTATACATAAACTAATCTTATAATCTTATATTTTAGTTTTTACAATATTATCAACATATATAAATATATTTATAAATCTTGGAAACCACAAATCCGGATTCCGATATTAAATCTACATATCCGACAAATCCGGATCCAGTACCTTAAAATTTCTGGATATCCGGATCGTATCACAATCAAGTTTAAGACGAGTTAAATAAAGTCTAAATAAGTCGGTAGCTTTTTATTAATTCGATACTAGTTTCGAATGACACTCTTATAGCAAAAAGCTTAGCCGATCTTTTGTTTAAAAGATGTTGTTACACGCAAGTCCAGTTCCAATTCATGACTTAAATTAATTGATGCACAATCAAACCAAGACCAGTTCGATATAGCGATTTAGAAATTGAGAAGCAAGCAAGCGTCGAATCGAAAAAATTAAAAACGCCATGATTTGATTTAATTGCAATGCATTGTTCAAAATAGCCATATCTCTCAAACAAGATTCTAACGAGTTCCAGCATAAGGGGATAATTAAAACAAATCAACGGCCAAGCCGGATCAAAAACAAAACATTCTTAAGTGTTGGTGGCACGAGTGTAGATCTGCTGGCTCGAGTGAGCAGCGACCATCCTTATCACTCCTTTCGCCATTAGCTCCATAATAGCCCTCCTTGCTAGAGAACCGTTAATCTGCAAAATTTCAACATTATTCAACAAGGATCACAGAGAGTCATAATATTTACTTTTTGAAGTTCTAGAAATGAACTAATTTAATTTTGAGTTGATGAAACAGTAAATTGAGTAAAATGGATATACCCTCATACGGTCGGAGAGAATGGAAGGAGTGATGAGCTTGAACTTGGGAGCTTCAGTGAGAAGCTTGTCGTAAGTAGCCTGATCAAACAACACCATGTTGTTCACCTTCTCCTTTTGCTTTCCCTTGCTCCACTTCTGTTTTTTCGTTTCAAAAACAACTTATTAAGCAAAATGAAATAGTCCAATGACAATCATCAACAAGGATATCAATCGCAAACATGTCTTCACAGTGTCACGAGCTAAACTCAGTTACTACTAGTTCAGACAGATCTACATCTATTACACACTCTATTAAAAACCTCAGTTCTGTCGGAAAGATAGATCAATTGAGAGAAAACGAACCTTCTTCTTCTGCTTTCCACCTCCGGATTTCGCCGGCTTTGATGATGGTGGCGGGACCTTGTCCTTCTTTGGCGCCTGTAACAAGAATTACGAAAATTAACAATTCATACGAGAGAAAGAAGAAACATAGATCTGCTTATAGATGGAGAGGGAAGAAGCATAGAGATACCATGTTGACTTCGACGGAGACGGAGGAGCGAACGGCGAATTAGAGGTGGTTAAAGATGATGAGGATGAGGAGGAGGCTAAGGTAGGAATCGAATTAGGGTTTGCTCTTATAATCTCTAGGGTTTCTGGCTTAATGTGTTTACGGGCCCGTTTTGATCTAAGCCCATTTAATGATGTTTTCGGTTCAACTGAAGCCCATATAGTCTTTAATGATTGTTTTTGTAACCTTATGCAATTTGATAAAAGAGTAAATGTAAGGCAAGCATTTGTTTGACTCTGAGAAGAAGCAAGCAGAGACAAAATAAGTTTAAGTTTAAGTTTGTTAACTCTTTGTTTTGCAATATCAATTTATCTGGCCATGAAATATATACATAGGTCCAGAAACAAATGATCTTTACAACTACAAAGTCTTAGACTAGCAAGATTGCTAAATCCTCTTAAATCCAACAAGGATCTTGGTCAAAAGTTGGTTCTGAGGGTGGTCTCTAAGAGCACGAAGCAGTACCGCAGTGGGCTAAAAGCTGAAGTCAATGATAATATTTGAAGGTCCACAAGTTCTGATAACTGACCCTCAACCTCTTGTTTTGGAAAACAATATTACCTTTCTTTCTTACGTAAACAAAACAAATCTTGTTTCTTACAAAGGATTTAGTTATATTCCTTCAATGTTGTAGATGTTTTGGTTAAATCCATAACTTTTCTTTGTTTTCTCCAGAATGTATCTAAGACCTTTCTATACAAAGGTATATAAACAAAGTATTCAAACCGACCTTAGCTCAGTTGGTAGAGCGGAAGACTGTAGTAGTTGCTGTAATCTTTAGGTCGCTGGTTCGATTCCCGCAGGTCGGAATTTTTTTATCTTTTTGTTTAAGTTATCACTTCTAGGTTTAGAGATGTGCACTTGACGCGATTGCTTGTGGGGTTGTTGCGTGTAAACTTTACATCTTTCGAAAAGGAAAATATAAAATATGAAGTAATTTTATGTATATGAGTAAACTAACTCAACTTACATCGTGTTCGATTTTCCCCTTCAGTTTATTTTTCTAGGATATATAACAACAATACACATGTTGATGGTTACAAATAGGCATGGGGCATTCGGGTCAGATTTCTCAAATTTTAGTTATTTTTTATAATACTTTCTAGGTTCCATTCTAATAAATTTGCAAATACGGGTCAGATTCGGATATAACGCATCGGATTTTGGTTGGTTTTGTAACACATCATAGAATCCATAAAATAATCATATATCGTTTGGATTCGGGTTATATCGAATCGGTTCAGATATACCCGAAATAAAATCTAAAAGTAAAACATGAAAATATATACTTATTTATATATAATAAACTATTTGAAGTATATATTCATGTTTCATATAATTATATTGTATATTAGTTTGGACATTTGGATCGGTTTTTCTCATATATTTTTAAGATTTTTTGGTTTTTCGAGTTACCCGTTCAGATTCGGTTAATAACATTTCAGGTTTATATATGTTTTGTACTATCTTACAAAGCCTATTCTTTTATTTTTAATATTTTAAATTGGGTATGATCGAGTTTTTTGTTTCGAGTTCAGTTCGGATTTCGGGTTATGGATTTTATGCCGATGCTTAGTTACATACTTACAATTAAGTACGTAATTTCAGCAGTATGTTTTATGTCTCCAATGGTATTAAAAGGATGAGTTCCAAACTTCCAATTCCTACTTCCAATGATCCCATCCGATCCAAATCTGAAGACACGTTTCACTTGTGGATGTTATGAATAACGAAAACACACCAATAATGAATTCTCATTTTAACTTTTTGAGAAAGAAGCTGAAGCTTTTGTCAAAGTGTATCCAATAATGAAAAAAAAATGAATTTTGAAATCATGAGACCACATCTTGTATTACTATTTATGCTTTTTGTTAGAAAGGGACGAGACACTAAAGAACCAACAACAAAGGATTGTTGACCTACAAGCCCTTTCTCCATCTCTTAATGAGGAAGTAATTGTAATATTACATATATTCTCAATTTCCTCACACAAAATATATTGAAATGTACTTCAAGACAAATATATTTTGGTTTGGACAAAATACTTCTAGACAAATATTTTTTTTTTTTTTTGAAAAAGGCTTACTTCTAGACAAATATTAAGTAAGAATATTAAGAGTAACCCAACTGAGACAAACAAATAGTATAAGATAATCCATAGTTCCATATTAACCATAATATTTACACAAGTCCATACTAATATATATTCTATTTCTGTTTTATGATATTTTATTACATATATACAATGCATGTATATATATTCCACACAACAAATTGCATAACAATTTGTTTCAGCACAGTGATAGTGGGCATGATTTGTAGTTTGTACTTATCATTCAAGTCCTAGCTACTTTTAGAATAAAGTTTTATACATTAATAAATTTGTGCTACAAACAGATTTCACGTATCAATATCACGGTTATAGCTGCTTTACTGGCTGAGTAAACTAATTACAAGTGGACAAAGTCACTAATATAGTGCGATGCTGCTTTTTTTGTTTTTTATCATAAATAATACAAATATTGATCTTAATCTGATAGCTTTCAGTGTATTAATTACTTGAACCACTAGTCTATCGTACGTAGCATGCCAATATACATGAGATATTTGTAATGATAAGCGATCTTCCGGATTTTTGTCAAGAATGGATTCGCAATGAGCACGTTCTTAAACTTCTTCTAGAATTAGTCGTCGTTAGTGATCGTCTTAATCAATCATGCATGCTTTAAATTGATTTCAGTAATATCTTACATATTGTAAACATAAACATTATATTAATATTACAGAACTCAGTTTTAATAATATTACAAATAAAATAAACATTATTTAGAGAATAATATCATTCGATACAAGACAAAGGCTCTTTAACTAACAAAATCTTTAGGAGTTGCATACTTTCCATGATCAATAGTATTTTATATCAAAGATTTTTTTTAACAACATTTTATATCAAAGCTAATGAGTTAACATGCTACAGCCTTGTTGGATTAATACAGTACCACATTTTCTGAACAAACCTCTCATTTTTAATTATTTATGGCTATATATATATTCTTCTTATTATTACGAATAAAATAACATTTTAATTTTGTATTGGAAATTAAAATACGAAACCTCAAAGCTAAAGGAAAATCCCAATATATATATATATATATATAATTTTCATAACATACATATTAAGACAATATATAGCTTAGTCACCACATTTTTGTTGTTGTTGTTATTGTTATACTTTGCATTTAAATGACAAAGCCCCATACAAAAACCATATTATGTCGTTTAAATTTCTTATAGTTGCTCAAAAACAAGTTATTACAATTTAGAAACTTTATTATCCTAATGAAGTTGTGTAGTAAGTTCTCCTGTCAAGAGAGAATTTCTACCACGTTTAACATGTAAATAACGTAAAAACGAAAGTATGGTCAACCCGCGTTTTATTGTAGACTACACTGAGTGACCCAGTATAAATACTCACATGGATCAAAGCTAAGTTCTCTCAAGAAACAAAGTAAAAGAAAAAAAAAAGAACAAAGAGAGAAACATATTCTCAGTTTCTTTACATGAATATAAACTGAGAACACAATTGGTCTTTTATTCTCAAAAGTCCTCCATTTCTTCACTTTTTAGGGTTTTTTCTTCTTTTTCTTCGGTTCCTATCTTCACCAATGGATTCTTTTAGCTCTCAGAAAACTAAACCAAGAAAGACAAAAAGGCTTGCGAAAAAGTCTCGTGTTCAGATAATCTTGGACCTGTTTTACCGGGCGATCGAGATAGTTCTTGTTCTGGTTACAGTAGCTAAGCTATGCTATCAGCTCGTTATCACGTTGCATGATTCTGGTGTCGCCGCGGTTGTTATCGCAAACCGCAATCTTGCGTTTGTTGTAGCAAACGCGATAGTCATCGCTCTAATCGCGAAATCAGGCCTTCTCTTGAATCAAGAAGTTGTTACGAAGTCCAAACGCAACGCTCTTTACGAGGAGTTTGTTCAAGAGAGCTCAAGGAGAGATGAAGGAAAACAGAGCGAAGCAGAGAAAGAGACACTGAGCATAACTGAGACCATAGCCAAACAGAGCAAACCTGAGAAGGCTACAAAACAGAGAGATTCAGTGAAGAGAGAGAAGCAAAGCATAGTTGAGCATCAAGAGAAGAAGATGGAGAAACAGAAGAGACAAAGTCAGAGCTACCAACGAAGCAGGTCGGAGAATTTGGAGGGTTTGGAGAAGAGTTCATGTGGAATATTAAGGAGATCAGAGACGGATACGTCATCTGATAGATTTGATTCTGAAGATGAACTCCGGTACAAGATCGAGTCTTTCATTGCAAGGCAGAGGAGGAATCAAAATGATGATTAGCTTGGTATAGCTTAGATAAAACACATATATTAAAATATCAAAGATAGTTTTTGCAAATACCATTCACGTATAATAATGTGAGTGTTTGTTATAAAAGGGTGAAAATATTTTAAATCCTTGGCATAAATTTTTGTTTATCTTTTTATTCTGTTGTATTTCTTTGTATAATATTTTTGGTAATCCAGTATAATATAACAAAAATGAATATTTTTGTATTTAACTTGAAAACAAATATGAGATTCGAGATCCAACATAAAAAGATTGCAACTAGTTATAATATATAGTTTGTTCAATACAATTTATATTAATAATGTCAGATGCTTCAGTATAAGTTTTTTTTTTACTAAACCTTGTCCCAATGCTCGTTTGCAGTTGGTTGACTCTACTCTACACTAGATGAGATGAGTTTACAGATCTACTAACTATTCATACTTCCTCTAACTACATGTTCCAGTTTTGTATACTTCATTGTTGAAAGAAGTGACAACTATGCTTAACCCCATGATCGCAGACTTGGATCGATTATATGAACTCATGGATTCCACTCACCAAGGTTCATCTCAACTAATTAGAGATTTAAGAGAGGAGCTTAAGACTGAGATAGACAAGAAGGAATCAGAGAAAGAGGTTGATACGGTCGAATACTGGAAGAGGAAGGCGTTACGCTTGGAGAAATCTTTGGAGGAGAGTAGAGAGAGCCGGCTGAGATTGGTTGAGAGTTTGAAGACTATGGAGACTCTCAAGACAGGTGAATGTTTCTTGAGTTTCATACTTGAGAACTCACCTTTTATTATGGGACATCAGGTAGATGACTATTACTTTTTTAGTTTTCAGTATGGAACTAGTGAGAATTTGAGGGTTATAAACATTTTTTTAAAAACTTTTACTAAATTTTCTTCTCATAATTTTGGGGACTATGCTTATGTAAAAGCTAAATTTTTATTGGGTTTGACTCAAATCCGGCCTCGAGTGAGATCTTCTGTAAGTCTGGTTTCAGGATCAAGATTTACGGTACATGTTCATATTCAACCAGTTTCCTAGTTTGAAGGAAGAGGTAGGGACAAACACTTGGATTATTGATCATCTACTTGCATAAAACATAGTTATTTGATCATGTTATTATTTAACATTATGATAGGACATTCTTGGGAAAACAGACTCTGAGATTTTCAATGGCAATGGGGTTAAAGAGTTTGAAGAATTCAAGAGAGAGGTTCTTGAGAAGGGAAAAGCTTCAAAGAGAGAGATCACATTTGACACTGATTTATTCGGATCAAAGACGTTTATGATCTTTGTTGAGACTGTTTACAGTAAAACTGGCAAGAAAGTGGGCATAAATTACATTGGGATGGAAGTAACTGATCAGGTGAGTTTGAAAAACCAGACAATGTTGATATTGATAAGTTATCTGAAGTTCTTATTTTCTTACAGGTAAGGAAGAGGGAAAAGATGGCAAAACTTGGAGAAGATAATGCAGTTAGAAAGGCAATGGAATCAGAACTTGGAAAGACCATTCACATTACAGGTTCTGAGAAGTGTGATTGGTGAAGGCATCAAGATTCATCAGACTGAATGGTTTCTTTTTTTATTATTTGCAGAGGAGATGATGAATGCAAAGAAGATTCTAGCTAAAATGTCTGGTGAGTTAAGATCACCATTGTTGGGGATTGTCAGCATGGCTGATAGATTTTCTTCCATCACAAAACTTGATGAAGAGCAAAGACGTTTGTTGATTGAAATGATATCGTCTGCCGGTTTAGCACTGGAGAGAATAAACGAGTTTCTTGATCTCTCTGAGGTTGTATCAGGTAGAAAGAAACATTCATTCCAAAATATTTTTGTATTTTTTATTTTTGAAGTTCTCTTTATTCATTATTTGATAAAAGTCTCTAAATAGTTTCAATTAATGTTAACATCATGAGAAAAAAATAATATCAAGTGTTTGCTTGTTTCTCAAGAAATCTTTTGAGAAATTTTTGTCTTTTACAGGTTGAGATTATGGGTGGTCAATTCCCATTGACAAGTCAAGTCAGCGCTCGTTCAGTACTGCACTACTACCTCTACAAAGTTGACCACACCACATGATGATTCACTATATAAGATGCCACTAAATTCCATGATTAAAATGGGACTTAGTTCTCATCTATATATTCTTAAAACTAAAATACATTTTGGTACTGTTTGAAAATATAAATATTAGTATAAATAAGAATTGTTTGAAAATATAAATATCAATATTTCTAGTATTTTTTTATTTGTACATTTAGCCATTATATTTATAATAAATTAAATTTTTTTTTTCGTGTTTTTTTTTATTTACAGATTATACCACTGTATTTAAAATCAATTTAAATTAATTAATTACAATTCCAAAGATTATCTAACCAAATCGATATTCATATATTGACGATTATTAATATTGTACGAATATTAATAAGTTTACTTTAATATGGGGAAACAATTCTTTTCATTTTTTTTAAATTTAGTATTACCTTATTTAGTGAGTCAAATATAAAATTCCAGAGTTCAATTTTGAAGAAAAAAATATATCATAAAATGAATAATAATTCATAGAAAACTAATGAAAAAAATATTGTTTTTAGTACGCTGTTTCATTTTAAAATAAAATAACAAAAAAAACAGGTTAATATATGAACAGTACAATTACATTAAAATTGCATTTAATTATAAAATTTTAATATAATATTATGTACAAATAAAAATAATATTATCAAGCATCTATATTATAAAATAATGCATTATACTATATATGTAAACTACAAAACATAAAAAATATACAAGAATTTTTTTATAAAACCAGCGGTTTATAAATTTACGTTAAACATAACAAGTTAAATCAAACACCCGCGCGCAAGTTCTAGTGTTACGTTAATGCTGATTAATGTTGTGTTACGTTTAAAGAATAGTTATATTCCTTTTAACTTTAAAACTACATCTTAAAAGCCTTGGCAATAATAATTATTTGTTTTTTTTTTGGCATAAATTTTGGTAGTGATATACCATTTATTGTGTTGTGATTTTCAGATACTAGTTTTGGAAGAATATTGATCTGTAATCTGTTAATAATGAAAAAGATTCATACGAATTAATATTCACGTGATTACAAAAACCTTATTAAAAACTAATTTGAGAAATATATAATACAAAAGATCCATATGATGTCTTATAAGGTTAATATAGGATATGTTTCTATAACACCTTACAAAATACAGATCAGTTTCCCCAATTACTGTTAAACTTTTTAGAAAACCCCATTTATGGCCCCATTTTTTCTTCTTCCTCTTCCCAAAAGTCCAAAACAAATAAATCTAATTAAGAAACAAATAATTATTTTACACGACTGGCATATAATTTTAGAAGAAATTTTTTTATTAGTATTTTCATTTTTGGATAAAACCATTTCTCACAAAAATGGTTTCTCTAACATAAGATCAAAGCTAAAAAATATCTGTTTACAAAAAAAGAAAAAGCTAATTTTTTTGAAAGTGATTCAAGAACAGGTAAAACTTTGTCAATGCTCTTTCTCTAGATTTGTAACATTTGCTCTCTGAGAATTAATTTTAGAGCCGTTCTTAATTTGGTGTGAGAAGAATAGAGTTATATATATCTCTCTTGTTTTCTTCTTAGTTTTGTTTTTAATCTACAGGTAAAAAAATATGTAGAAGAAGTTACATGTGTTCTTCTTTCTCACCTAAACTCTTTGAAACTCACGCTTCTTGAATCAATTTTGAAACATATAATACATATTTTTCTTTCGATTTTCAGTCTCTAATTACACAAAACGTGAGGTTTATGATAGTTTTCGGTTTATGTTAATCCTCATAAGCTAAGGAAGATTGTTTCTCGTAATATTTGGGGATGAATGTGACATGTTAAATGAGTTTCTTCTTCATTTCTTTTTCATTTCTAACGTTGTCAGCCAAATGAAACGTAACAGAGTTTTATATTTTTTATTAAACTGCTATTTCATTCAACAGGAACTTTAATCATGACGGAAACAATGGCTGAGATCTCAGAAGACGAGAAGAGATTAACAAAGCTTTGCTCTCTCAAGAAGAAGGCAATAAATGCAACGAACAAGTTTAAGCACTCCATGACCAAGAGAGGTCGAAGGCATAGCCGTGTGAGATGCGTCTCAATCGTCGATGAAATCGACACAGAGGAGTTGCGACAGGTTGATGCTTTCCGTCAAGCTCTTATATTAGAGGAGCTGCTTCCCTCGAAACACGATGATCATCACATGATGCTTAGGTTCTTGAGGGCAAGAAAGTTTGATATTGAAAAGGCCAAACAAATGTGGGCTGATATGCTTAACTGGAGGAAAGACTATGGTGCAGACACCATCATGGAGGTAAACGGCTCTCTTTCTCTACTCTCTTGTTTTTGTCTCTAAAGAGTCTCTCTCTTTCTTCTTGTTCAAGGACTTTGATTTTGGAGAGATCGATGAAGTGGTTAAGTACTATCCACAAGGGTATCATGGTGTTGACAAGGAAGGAAGACCAGTCTATATCGAGAGGCTAGGCCAAGTTGATGCCGTGAAGCTCATGAAAGTGACAACAATAGATAGGTACGTGAAGTACCATGTGAAAGAGTTTGAGAAGACTTTCACTGTCAAGTTCCCTGCTTGTTCCATTGCTGCTAAGAGACACATTGATCAGAGCACAACGATCTTGGATGTTCAAGGCGTGGTATGTGCTTAAAATAAGCTATAGAAACTTATAATTTTTTTCTTCTGTAAGGTTGTTTCTTCAATGATTTGATCTTTTGTTTTTTTTTTTTTATCTCATTGAGGGGTTAAATAACTTCAACAAAGCTGCAAAAGATCTTCTCCAGAGTATTCAGAAAATCGACAGCGATAACTACCCTGAGGTTCTGCTTTGTGCCTTTTTTCTTATTCTATTAAGTTACTAGTGGTTTTGAGATTTGACACAGAACCATGACTCCTTTGTGTTTGTACTTCATTGTAGACTCTGAACCGTATGTTCATCATCAATGCTGGTTATGGGTTTAGGCTTGTGTGGAGCGGAGTGAAATCTTTCCTTGACCCCAAGACTACCGCCAAGATTCATGTAAAGCTTAATTTCCTCTCACTTTGAATGATTACTTTGTGTTTTCTTCATCTATATAATAAAACACATTATTTATGTTCACTAATGGCAGGTTCTTAGTAACAAATACCAAAGCAAACTGCTGGAGATCATTGACGCCAAGTGAGAACTTGATAACTCTTTACATTTGACCTTTAAACCGTTGCTTTATCTTTAAACATGTTATTTAAAAATATAACTATGTTCTACTCATTGTATGTTTTTAGTGAACTGCCTGAGTTCTTGGGTGGTAAGTGCACATGCGCAGACAAAGGTGGATGTATGCGTTCAGACAAAGGTCCATGGAACGACCCTGAGATCTTCAAGGTATTTCTAGAGAACCAAATCTTTATATAAAAAGAAATACAGATATATGAATTTATTATTCAACTTCTGACTCATATATGAATAAAACAACAGTTGGTTCTGAACGGTGAAGGTAGATGCCCGAGGAAGAGCTCGTCAGGGATCGAGGAAAAGACCATCTCAGTGTGTAAGAACGTAACAGAGGAGGTATGTTGAACATTTTCTCATATATGCTTTGATATTTTTTTCAGTAAAAACCTAACGTTTTTTTTTTAAAAACAAATCAAGAAACGTGAAGTTTCCGAACCAGAAGAGACTTACAAGAAAGCTGCTGCTGCGATGGAGAAGTTCATCGACAAAACCGTGGATACTGGTGCTTATCCTACACAGGAGCATCACAAGGCCAAGAACATTGTTCCCGACCCTAAAGGTTATTTTTATAGTATTTTGGTTTAGCTAATAAACCGGGTTTTCGGTTATAATTTTATTTAAACCGGTGAAACTTATTTCAATTTTCAGATTTGTTGTTGTCCCCGGCTGTGGAGTGCAAAGGGTACTTATACGGTAGCGTGATGGCGTTGCTGATGGGGATAGTGGGAGTGATGAGGCTAACCAAGAACATGCCGAAGAAGCTCACACAGGGGAATGTGTACCCGGACGGAGTGACTGTTATGCCGACGCAGGAGTATAGGGCGATGGTTAAGAAGATGACAGATCTCGAGGAGAAATGTAAATCCATGGAAGCTGCTCAGGTTGCGATTTCTATGGAGAGGGAGAAGGTTCTCGACGCTGCACTTCGTCGTGTTGACCAGCTCGAGCTTCAGTTGTCTGAAACCAAGAAGGTGAAGAAGCTCTCTCTTTCTTTCTATTACTACTTTCTTGTTCTGTTTTGTAATAATTGATCTGTTTTTATTATAATTAGGCGCTGGACGAGACGATGACGAGGCAGCATGAGATAATGGCTTACATTGAGAAGAAAAAGAAGAAGAAGAGAAAGGTAAGAAGAACACATATTAATCACCTTAAGGATATTTACTTTTTTTTATTGCTTTATAAATAATTATCTGCTTTATTTTTTTGAATTTTCAGTTCTTATTTTTCTGAAAGACTGCTTCAACCTCCTAAACTGCATTTCCGTTTTATACAAGTGGATACCGGAGAAGACATAATGATGAAGTCTTGATTTGCCTTGTGTTTAAAGACTCCATTTTTCCCTTTTTGTGTAATTGTTTCTCCTTTTAAAAAATAATAATAATTGTTTTGTTAATATAAAACCTATAAAGACCAACTTGTCATCTTCATCATGATAAAAGAGAGAGAGAACTCTCTCCTCTTTGAATTGATTTAAACACAAAATGAGATGAAAACTTCTTTGTTTTAAATGAACACTTGTTCTGTTCCTCTTCTTTATAAATGAAAAATCTACAAAGGAAAAAAGAAAGAGAAGGCAGATAGATAGACGCTTCTTCTTCTTCATCTTCTTAAAAACAGAACATGTGCTTCCTCTTCTTCTTCTTCTGCAAACACAAACAATATTATGATGAGATTAGGAGTTATTACTACAGAAATTGAATCAATAACATTCAAAATAGAAAAAAAGAAAAAAAAAGAAACCGACCTGGGACTGAGCAAACTCTTGACGATCAATGTAAGCGAGTAATTCTTCTTGCCTCATCAGAGCTTCATATAGAGCCTGGCTCCAAAAATAAGAAAAACGTTAATTAGAGAACATGGAACAGTCTCAGGTTCTTAGTTTTGTTTGAACACGAGTGTATTCAATTTTACCTTTTTCGTGGCTATGAGCTCGGCTTCAAGGGCGTCTACACGGCAAACAGCTGCGTTAAGCAGCTCTTCTTTCTCATAAGGCATCTCATTTGGCTTTGACTGCAGCGCTCCAATCTTCTCCTCAAGTTCCGTTAATTTCTTCAGCACTGAATTGAGGAGCTCAGCTTCCTCCTCTTTAGCAGCAGTGTTTCCTTCTATTTGCGGTTGTCTTGTGGGAGGAGGAAGCTGCTTGGTCACAACACGGTTTGATAATGTGCGGAAGAATGCGAGAATCGCCATCACAATCGCCATGAAAAATACTAGGACACGAGCATTGATGCTTTCATGCTCCTTTGGGACATTTGGAGTAACAAGAGCTCCTGCCACAAGAGATTATAGACCAAAAGTTTCAGATTTTTCCAATGTTTGATGCCAAAATTTGAACCTTTCTTTTAACTTAAATCATGAAAAGTTACCTTTGGACTGAGCCCTGTTGATGGTGGTGGTGGGTTTGACCTTCCAGGTGGCGTCAACAGCTTTGTCAACCATTGGAACATACTCATCATAACCAGCCAAACTACTGGCAAAGCTCGTTTCACCAGACCCAATCTTTGCCTGCAAATAACAACCACTAGCAAGTAAATCAAATCTACAAAACTACATAAGAAGATAGAGAGAAAGTGCCGTTTAGAATCATTACCTCTTCACGAACAGGGGTCAAGCGGAGATGAGAATAATTTTTAATTGCCTTTGGAGAGACAACTACATCTTCAGCTTCAGAACCTGACTCTGCGGTTGAGGTGTCACTTCCCTTTATCCATGGATAAGATGGCTTTGCATACGCAATCACTTTTCCTTCGCTGTTCAGAACTTTCACCACCTGCTTCGCTCGGTGAGCTCCCCCGTGTAGAACCATCTTCAAAATATCAGGATTTTTCCAAGGCCCTTTATCAGAAAGCATACAACCTCCCTGATCAGCGCAAGTACATGTACCACCCAAAAACTCAGGCAACTCGCTGTAACAAAACGAAAGATACATTACAATGTAAGCAAAACAAACACAAAAGAATCAAAAGTCATTCTTTAGGAGGAGTTACAAACCTGGAATCGATAACCTCAAGCAATTTGCTCTGATACTTGTTTCCAAGCATCTACATCACAACACAGAACAGTCTAGATAAACACCATTAAACCTAAAGCCAAAAAAAAAAAATGTAGTAAACTTACATGAATCTTAGAAGTTGTTTTGGGGTCAAGGAAGCTCTTCAGAGTGCTCCAAATCACGCGGAATCCAGTCCCCGCGTTGATGATGAACATCTGGTGAAGCGTCTCGGGATAGTTATCTCCATCAATCTTCTGCAACCTAGTAACAAGCTCACGAGCATACTTGCTAAAGTTCTTCAACCCCACTCCCTGCACGTCCAAGATGGTCGTGCTAGAGTCAATATGCTTCTTCGCAGCGATCGTGCAAGCAGGGAACTTGATCATGAAACTCCTCTCAAACTCCTTCACATGATACCTAAGATACCTATCAATCGTCGTGACCTGCATCAGCTTATTGGGATCAACTTTCCCAAGCCTCTCGATATACACAGGCCTCCCTTCTTTATCCACACTGTGATAACACTGCGGGTAATACTTCAAAACATCATCAATCTCCTCAAACTCAAAGTCTTGGATGATGGTGTCTGTACCAAACTCCTTCCTCCACTGGATCATGTCCCCCCACATCTGCTTCGCCTTCTCGACGTCGAACTTCCTCGCCTTCAAGAACCGTAGCATCATGTGGTAGTCGTCGTGTTTGGAAGGGAGGAGCTCGTCCATGACCAAGGCTTGCCGGAACTCGTCGACGGCTTGAAGCTCCTCGACGTCGCGGACGTCCTCGATGGAGACGGAGCTGACGCGGCCTTCGTTTTTGCGGCGCTTCTTCTTCTTGAGGGAGTGTTTGAACTTGGTGGAGGCGTTGATGGCCTTCTTCTTGAGAGAGCCGATTCTTGTTCGCCTCTCGTCTTCCGAGATCTCGAAGTCGGACTTGCGCTCTTTCTTCTCCTCGCTGCTCAACAGTCCCTCGAAACCTAATTAAAGTTTCGATTTTTAATTAACAATCAGCTGAAATTAACCTAATTTCTGGAAATTGAGGCTCGTAAACAGCAAATCGATAGATCTGATAAACTTACATGGTATTGCGAAGCGATCAACAGGACCTGACATCTGAAGATTGCTTTACACTAAACGACTGATCCACGAATCAATCTACCAACACGAATCGCTCTCTTTGTTGCGAATCTACTCTTCCTCCCATTAACCAGAGAGACCCCTCAAATTTCGCAAAAATTAAAGAAAAATTTCAGAGGTAAAAGTGGAGCAACCTCTGGACTATTTCTTTTTTGCTTTTTTTTTTTTTTGTTGTTGCTTATATCTCTTTTTTTATTCTTTCTAGAAAGAAAAAAGGAAAATAATATCTAAAAAATTATTAACCTGATGACACCTCTATTATTTACACTCGCTTCCTATTGTGAACCAACCCCAGACTTTTCTTTCCTTTGCCCCTTCCTGTTCTAGTAAGGATTAAATCTCCAAAGCCCATACTTAATTTGGATATTTAGTTTTCTTCAAAAAAGTTATCTAGGTAATTATCTTTGGATTTGAATTAAATCTTTTAAAATTAAAATATTGTATACCATATTTGTTTCAACATAATTTTTTTCTTTTAATTTTTGTCTTGTTTTACCATTGTGTAAGATTGCAAATTCAATAATTATTACTTAGAATTTTAGTTATGGCTGAATAACTATGCATGGCTTGAAGATAATGAATCATCCAACAACAAGTCAACAACATATTTGGTTGAAGGAACCGTGGGTTGGGGGCATTAAATGTAGAAATCGCGGTTAATTCTGTCAGAAAATTTAATATGTGGCCTGAAAATAAATGTTGGCATAAGACTGGGGGGTGCTTATAAAATTAATAAGAAATATAGGCGTGAAGAAGCAGTAGAACAAGAGATTCGCTTTTTGTCACACCAGCCGACGATGATCTGACGGTCGTTAATGACATTACGTGAAATTTTAACGGGTCTACCTTCAGTAGGCTGTAATGTCGTAATCAGAGAAGCACACTGTACAAAAAGTTAAAAAAGAATAAAAAAAAAATATCAATGAGAATTTCGCCGACAAACCGGAGCAGTACACGATGAGTCAACAGTCATTGGCCATTTGTTGTCGGATTTTTAATACATTTTTAATTGTTTCCCCCCCCAAAAAATTCCTTAATTTTTTTTGGACGGAAAAAAAAAATCCCTTAATTACAAATTGTTCGTAAGAAACATATAAACGTGACGAATTAGCAAAAAGAAAAAAACGAAATCTTTTACATCCAAGACTTAAGTAAAAACTTTTTCATCTAAATCGAAAAGAATAATATTATGTTCTATGATAGCAAAGACTGATTTGTTTATAAATCACTACATCTCACTCTTATAAGAATTCCAAAAATCATCATCATCTCCCTCATTATCGTCGATTTCATCTCCACCGTCCGATCTTACGCCATTCTCAACATCCCCACCGTCCGATTCCTTAACTCCAGCTACTCCATCACCATCTCGCTCAGTCTCCTCAGTTTTCGTCGGCTCCTCCTACACACATACAAACGACATCGTTTGAATTTTAGTTACTAACAGATTTTTGGCGGCAACTTAAAGAAGAACATAACGAACGCTTACATTCTCTGGAACATCAGTAGTCGTCTCTGCCTCCTCTCCAGCTTCTTCTCCTTCTTCCTCTTCCTCTTCTCCTTCCTTTGCAGCCGCAGCTTCTTCCTGAAGCTTCTTTATCACATTATGATAATGAGTTAACTCTGCATGAAGAAACACACAAACCTGCTAAGTTCTTCCATGGCTCAACCAAGAAACTAAATTGAGTAAGAGAGATAGACAGAGAGGATCTCTCACTCTTCGAGCGAGTTGATAAAGCATCATTAAGCTTCAATGGATTCTTGCGTTCTTCCAACTTGTATTTGAGTTTGATCTGTTGACGAGTTCTTTCAGGAAACAGTTGTTGTACCATTGATAGATTGCTCCCAAACTCTTGAATTCCCTATAACCAAAACAAACAAAAAAAGATCTATAGAATGAACTAACAATATCTTTGCCATTTAAATAATAAGTGAGATCAAGTTTATTTTACCTCATAGAAGAGTTGTGTATCTTGTTTTGACCACCGAGTTCTGGGAGTCTTGTTCATGTACGTTTGATAGTTAACCGGTGAGTCCGGTTTAACTACGGGAGCTTCGTGATTTTCTCCTTCCTCCATACCAAACTCGTCTTCTGCGTCAAAGCCTTGAGAATAATAGTGGTTATCCTCCGATGCGTGTGTATTACTGCACATAAGACAAAGTCCATTAGATAAAGAAAAACATTCTGATATATTCATCTCCTACTTTCAATCTTCTCTGAGATGAACTTAGTGTAGTACCTTTCTTGGGTCGGCGGCACAACAGGAGCTCCTTTTGCTTCTTTTTTCTGTTGTATTAACAAGAAACATACATCAAGTAGAAAAGTTTAGGATCCAAGCAACACACATACACGTATTAAGAGTGATTCTTACCTCCAGCGATTCTCTATATGCAACAAGGCGAAGCATATCTCTAATAGGCAGATGTTTTATTTCATCATCGGGGGTTTCAAGCAATTCCTTATCCACTAGACCACGAACAAAAACATGAATACAGTTAGGTCAGATGCTAAGATGATTATTGCAGTTGAAAGAGAGAATCATTTATGTTTCAGCTAATTAAGTTACATGTGTTTTTCTGCCGACGACTTGAATGCTTGAACTTCTTCGTCGTCTCAGGAGGAGGCTTATTTGGCTCTTCCTCACTAGTAGTGGTTTTCTTCTTTCGACCTCTCTTCTTTTTCCCCTTTTTGTCAGCACCTGTTTCCGCTTCATTAGACTGTGTTGCTCCTTCTCCCATAACTGTATCGTTATTACTAGGTGAGACAACATGATGTTCTTGTTCCAATACGTTAGGAGCCTGATCAAAACATAAAAAAAGCAGAACCAATTAAAACATATATATATATCCCAACTTAAAACAGTAAGAAGAGCAAACATTCTTACCTGTTCGGGAATATTATGTTCATCTTCTTGATGGTCTCCATGAAATGTAGTATTGATGTTGAATTCATCGTTTCTTGATTCTTCATTGACCATAAACTCAGAGGGGTTAGCACCAGTCGTATCATCATCAACAGAGTAATGAGACTCAGGTTCTTCTTCGATCACAGTGTCGAGCAATCTAGGCTTTGGTTGGAACTTTCCAGTATGTTGCTCTACACAAGCACAACATTATACCTCAGTTACAAGATTTATTTAAGATAATGAAAGCATAAATATTCGGTGCTTAAAGATTACCATATGCACTGGTGACGCATTCCTCCTGTACAATATCAAGAGTTTCCATGTTCCAATCGCATTCTTCTTCTTCTTCCTGTGTCAACATTAAAACTTCGCAAAATTAGTTTTATATTTAAAGAAAAAGAAGTGAAACATCGGCTTAGAAAGAGAGCATCCACACACATACCCCTGTTTGCATCCTTTGAGTTTGATCATCAATAACTTCATCCGTTTCACTAGTAACAAAATCTCCAAACGCTGCAGAATCTTGTCTTCTGGGGTCATCAGGATATGCAGGTGCCGTCTCTGTGTCATCCACACATCTTTTTCCCTCTGAATTTAAGTTAGTACAAGCACGAAGAACAGAGGCCCCTCCTGAGACACTCTACAGAAACAAAAGAGTTGCTCCACTAAAACACCATGTAGCATACACTTAAGAAAACATTTCAAAAAGGTAGAAAGAAAAACACTTTACCTCTTTAGATATAGTTCCCATGGTGGCTTGGCTAATGGTTCCACTATCAGGGACAGTAGTCTCAGAAGCTGAAACATCTGCAAAACAGAATCACAATACTTATCAACTTGGGAACAACATATAAAATACAAATTGGTTTGAGAGAAGAAACAATACTACTGGGATAAGCCGATGATGCATCTAGAGAAACCGGATGTTCGCTTTGTGTTAATAGTTTCTCCTTGGCAACATCAGTAGAGAGTGTTGTCTGTGCTTGCTTCTTCTTGGGTTGTGGTCTACCTCTTGGCTTAAACTTTGCACCAGCCCTAGCTGTTAGAATCCATATGTTTCAGCCAAATCAATCAAATAAAAAAAGTAATGAAACTAATCAAAAAAGTGAAGAGAGAAAATAAAAATCACCTGCTGGTGCTGCAGATTCATCATCAAAGTCTAAATCCATTGACTTTGTTGTGTGTTCACAAATACTCTCCCTCTCAACAAAGTGTCACCTCCCTCTTCAATACAATACAAATACAAACAGAAACAAGATCAATGACAGATCTCACCACACACACAAACAAACACATAAGCAAGGACAATGTTGTAATCACAATGAAACATTCAGGAGAATCAACAAGAACAAGTTGAACATAATTCGATAGACAGTTTCATGTACCATTGAATAGAAACTAGCGATACCTGATAGACCATGAAACGATCCGGTTGAGTCTAGACTGTTGTATGCAAGCTCTAGGGTTTACGTTACTCGGAGTCGGAACACTGGCTTCAACGATGGAGAGCCTGAGAGAGAGAGAGGATTGGCCGTGAATGTTCTGCGTCTAATATCGGCTAGGTTATATAAAAATAACTGACTGTTATTAAAGATCGTGCGGGCTAGTGGTCATTGATTGCCTCTCTGAATTTCGGTTTTGACCTAGTGCTAAGGGTTCGATACTTCACCTCCTCACAAACCCCCCTTAAATGCTCGGTTATTAGTCTCCGTAGTGGGCCGCCTATTGGGCTTCAAATGTGTAAGGCCGAAATTAATATTTAATGTGTAGTGATGATTGTTTCGTCTTTATATTCCCTTTTCTTCGGTGAATCTTTTACTTCCGTGATGGCTTCACAAAACTCCAGGTCGCGTATCCTTTAAGATACTGAGGACAGGGACATGGTTCTCTTTCCTATTTTATAAAATTGGTCCCTCGAATATTATTAGTTTTTCACCAGTTTGGAATATATAATAATAGTGTTTGTCTTCTTAACGGCCCCATCTAACGACGTCACTATGAAAAGTTGCCGGTTCATTATTCGTCCTCCCTCCGTATTTTTGTCCTTTAACGTGACGTGGCACTACTCACCCGTAAGTCAATTCAATTCCGCTAACTCTGACGGCGTCACAACACCACAAATAGAGGCATTAAACCAAACCTGCTTTATTCTTTTTGAGAACCGAACCGATTTATCTGGCTGCAAGCCTGCAATTAAGATCATGTGTACGATTTTGGAATATATACCAAATACATTACCAACCAGATTCTAACGGCGTGGAATAAGCCGTCAGAAAAGACTTGTATTCGTCTCTTTCCCTCTCTGGAAGGAAACAAAGCAAAGCACTTCTGCATCGCAGTGTGTTTCGTTTCCCCTCCTCCCTTTCTCACTCTTAACAGACCCGTCGCTCCCTCTCTTCGTCTTCTCCGGCAGCGCTTAAGGACTTCCGGGAGCAGGTTTCGATTTTCTTGTGACGACTATACCCATCTTAGCATCTGTTTGATTGATTGTTTTTGTTATCCTTTGCTTCTTCCGTAATTATATTATTCGGTTAATGATTTTTTGGTCTTCTCAGATTTTACGGCCGTAATCTCGGATCTGTTTAATTACTATATAGTCATGGCAGTTCAGTTAGTGATTTAGAAACTTGTTGGCAGTAGACAGTGAGACCGAGATGATTCCTTTTCTATATATATATATTTGTTATTTGATTTAATTCCTGAAATTAATTTGTTGTTATTTATTTTTGTGGTTAAGGCTCTATAGCAAGAATCATTCGCCAAATAATTGAAGCACTGTTATTGGTTATTGCATAGTGGTTACTTGTTCTCAGATAATGGGGAACGCGTGTTGTGTTGCTCCTCGTGACAAAATGGTCCTCCTGCCTAACTCATCATCAGCTGCTGCTGAGAGGAGGCATTCTCCTACTTGGAGTTTCCGCTGGGATAATAATCATAATAGAGGCCGTGTGGCTGGTGAAGAAGCCTCTCTCAGTTGGTTGTCTGATGGGATTAGTCGGAACGATGTGTTGTCTGACTTCAAATCTGAATTTTTATCATCTCAAGGCTCCCCTTTGGACAGTTTCCGGACGTTGCAGAAGTCTCCGGCCTCAGGTAAAAAATAAGTTCAGCTTGTTTACTATTTTTTTTTTTAGCTTGAGGGAACACATGTATGGTGTTTTGTTATTCACTTGGGACTTTTAGATAGTATTTTTCGGAACATGTTAAATCATGTGTCTCTTGATAGGACTTCTCTACTTGCCTATGCATCTGTCTACAGATCATAATAATCTTACATGAGGTTAACGAATATTTTGGCAGATTTATCTTTTCCAAGAGATTCGTCCATGGATACAGTCTTTGAGCAGGTAAAGCTTTGTTTCACCACTAGCTGAGTTTTCTCACATCTTTGAAACTTTATATTTGTTGATGCATAACCTCTCTTTTTACATTTCTATCTCTCACACAGAAAGAAAAGGATTTAATAGAATCTGCAGCACCTTCATACCCATCTCCTGCACAATTGTCTCTTTCACTTGCTTCACAACCATCTTCTTTCCCAACGTCACCACTTCCCTCCCAGATCTACTATCACCCTGCAAGTTCATCTACACTTAATCCAACCCAGCAAGTCTCAGATGGTAAGATCTGTGGAATGAACTCACTTAGCAGAAGCTCGATAACTGAAGAGAGGCAGGGAACTCCTTTGAGATGTGATTCTTCTGTGAGTGGACCATCTGAAGCTTGGTCACTGCAAGCCTTTTCTGAAATGATGTCATCTTCTCGCAGCAACGAGCCTTTGTCTTATGATAATGACCGCTTTGGGCTTGAACGGGACAAGATGGGCCATCATGGCAACAGAATGTCCAATCATCAGCAGCAAAGCTGTGGTGCCTGCTCTAGACCCTTGTCAGAGAAGTCCTTGTGGAGCAGCCAAAAGATGTTTATGACCAACGAGCTCTCTGTGTCTGCAATTCTAGCTTGTGGGCATGTCTATCATGGTGAGTGTTTAGAGAAGATGACCCCAGAAATCGATAAATTCGACCCTTCATGCCCAATCTGTACTCTGGGTGAGAAGAAAACAGCGAAGCTGTCGGAGAAAGCGTTGAGAGTGGAGATGGATTTGAAAGCTAGGCACAACAAAAGACTCAGAAACCGAGTTTTGGACAGTGGTTTTGACTGCGAGGATTTTGTAATGTTTGATGACAGCCACAGGGTAGAGGCAGCAGCAGGGAAGAGCCCTAAACTGGTCTCGAGTTCAAGCGCCAAGAGCTATTCCGCAAAGCCTTTCTTGGCTCGACATTTCTCATTTGGGTCCAGTAAATCCACCAAAGAGAATCTTCCTGTCAAAAAGAAAGGCTTCTTTTGGACCAACTCCAGCAAAATATGAACTTGTAAGTTACTCTCTCTCTCTCTGTACAGCTCAAAGACTCAAATCAGTGGAATTACAAATAAGAGCCTGATCATGTTTTTTGTTGTATCAGATTCTGCGTTGCTCTGTACTGTCCGAAGCATAGAACTCAACGGACACACGGACACGGTGCCATTCAATTAAGACAGGCTATTCGTTGTTACTCACTTTCCTCATTGGCTTTTTTTTTATAATTGGTTCCTAAACTGTCACACATGTAAAGTTACAAATTTAGAATACAAGGTTGGGGGATAAAAACAAGATTGGATCATTAGCTTATAAAATTAATCTGGCTATGCATAGATTAGGATTTAAACTCTGAAAGCAAAGCGATTGTATATGGTTTGTATTACATCTACAAGCTTCACCTCAATCAAACTTCTTTCTGTGATCATTGCTGTTTGTTATTATAATATATATGGACAGATTAACATCGGTTTATCATTTCTGTACTAAAAAACATTAAACAATCAAAGAGTTATATTGTTAGAAATAGAAAGTTATTTGCCGGGATGAGTAGACGTCCATACAAGTCCATTGGTTCTCAATAAAATTATCAAAAAGTTGCTAATATAAAAAAAAGTTTTATGATATTCATGCAAAAGTATCACCACTAGCACATATATTATACACCATCCATAAGTCGTAACCACTAAGCTAAGTTTGTATAATAATTATTTTGTTCTGATCAAAACGTTGTTGCATCTGGATAGTTTGGGAATTTTTTGTTCCACAAATAGGAGTGGGAAAAATAGTACATGTCTGGTCCGGTCCGGTTCGGTTAGTTATCGAACCGAAGAGAGCTTTCCCAATCTCAAAACACGATCCAACGGACGAGATTGAATAATCTTCTTCTCTATTTTTAAACCCACTCGTCGTCCATCGACGAATCGCTGCTTCCGTCGTTTACCTCTCATTGCAAATGTTAGCTCAGTCGCACTTCCTCTGCAAGTCCTGCTCTCTGATTCCGCCGCCGTCTCTGGTGCTGCGGTCTGCGACTCGCTCTCTTCATTTCTCTTCTTCCAAAAGCAGTCGATCATCCTTTCCATCGTCTTCTCTAAGGGCTGGTTCGATCTCCCGCTGTACAATGGCTTCGAACTCGAAACGGCCTGACCTAAGCGAAGATTCCTCTTCGGAACTGAGCGCCGCCACTGATCTGGATCGATTCGCCGCTGTGGCAAATGAACTGGCTGACGCTTCTGGCGAGGTCATCAGAAAGTACTTCCGGAAGAAATTCGATATTGTTGAGAAAGACGATATGAGTAAGTGCTTTGGGTAGTTTTGTGATATACAATGGAGCTCTACTCAGCTTGGTGGACCTAATAGACTCATGATGTGGTGATTTAACTAAGTGTTAGGTGTACTTATTGCAATTTCTAATAGTGAAATCGGAGTTTGATTTGTTAAGCACAATGAATTGGATTAGGGATCATATTTTCGGTAGATAAACCTATGAACCTGTCACTCATTTTTGTTTTATCTGACTTGGTTCGTATGTAGGTCCTGTTACTATAGCTGATCAAATGGCTGAAGAGGCCATGGTTTCTATTATTTTCCACAACTTCCCTTCTCATGCTATGTGAGTTTCCCTTTAATAGCTTTTTCTTCATAAGTTGACTCTGTTCCTCTTTTTGTCTGATATAAAGAGCTGAACTCTATGCTCTGCTAAATCACAAGGGAACACATTGATTCCTTGAGCTTAGGTAGATGAATGCATAAAAAAAATCCGCATATTTATTCACATTTAAATTCTGAAAACTGTAGATATGGTGAGGAGAAGGGCTGGAGATGCAAAGAGGAATCTTCAGACTATGTTTGGGTTTTGGACCCAATCGACGGAACAAAGAGCTTTATCACAGGTGCACTCCTTGTTCTATTTTTTGTCATTTTTTAATTGTCTTATCAAGAGTTTGAGGATTTGATTGCGCTATCAATTGCTTCTTTTCAGGGAAACCAGTGTTTGGTACGTTGATAGCTCTGATATACAAAGGCAAACCGGTAAGACACCAGTCTCTGTTTCTGTTTGCAAGCTTCCCATGTTATATAAGCACATTCGAATGATCAGATTTGGAAATTCATATTGCTGAGCTATAATCTACTTTGTTGTGTTAATAATACATGAGTTTTAAGCATGCTAAAATTCTGACATCGATTAAGAACGTCTATGATTCTTAGCAATTGCATTTGAGCTTACTAACTGACCTTGTTCTCTCTTTTAGATTCTAGGTCTAATTGATCAGCCTATTCTAAGAGAGAGATGGATAGGAATGAGTGGAAGAAGAACTAAGTTAAACGGGAAGGATATCTCAACGCGATCTTGCCCGAAACTGTCACAAGCATATTTGTAAGTTTCCGTTCATTGAGCCATACTAGCGTTACTTCTGTAGTCAGCTTTTCTAAGAAGTAGCCTAAAAATATATGTGATGTCTTTTTGGCTTTGTGTATCAAGAAGGTAACTAGAATTCTCATGACTTCTTTTATCTTGTCATTCTTTGACTGTCCAGATACACCACTAGCCCACATCTTTTCAGTGGAGAGGCAGTAAAGGCCTTTGCTCGAGTTAGAGACAAGGTCCTTATCAATATCTCGAACTGAGTTTCTTATCCAGTTATAGTTTATATATGGATTCCCCTAAATCCCTTTTATTTTTATTTTTTTTGAAGTGAATGACTTTCTCTTCTGCCTTGACAATTTTTTGTTATAACAGGTAAAGATGCCATTATACGGCTGTGATTGTTATGCTTATGCTCTTCTGGCTTCTGGATTTGTCGATCTTGTTATTGAATCCGGTCTAAAGGTAAAACTTCTCCTTCAGAATGACTTGTCAAAAGTTAAATATCTCATGTATCAATCTTATGTTGCTAATTGAAGTCAATGTTATTCTTCATCAGCCATATGATTTCCTAGCTCTGGTGCCTGTAATAGAAGGCGCTGGAGGTACCATAACCGATTGGAACGGTAACCCACCTCTTTGGGAAGCTTCATCCAGTGCCGTTGCTACAAGTACATTCAATACTCCAAAATAACTCTATTTCTTTCTCTCAATCACAACTCATCCAAAAAAAGAGCATGCAACCCCTGAATGCATCTACTTTTTCATTTGTCATAGGCTTTAATGTAGTTGCAGCTGGAGATTCAAACATTCATCAGCAAGCATTGGAGTCACTTGAGTGGCAGTGAAAAGCTTTCACTGGTACGTTGTTTACTCTACCTAATGTTTCTTCATCACTTGCTTGCTTCTGGATGATCATTAGGGACTATACTTCGTTCATAGTTGCTTGTTTGATTGAAAACAAAACTGATAGTGAGGTTATATAATCTGCTTTGTGTTTTAATTCTAGTTTTCTTTTTCTTGAAATAGGAAACCAGAATCAATTTATTTTTGGCACTGTGTCTAAAAATGGAATTAGCAATTTGCTAAAAATAACCATTGAATAACATCAATGACAATTTTTTTTTCTGGCCACACATATAACAACTAACTCTCGTCTCTCTCATGACCTTTTTCTCCCTCTTTTCTTCAACCACAAGCTATCTAACGAACTCCCTCATTTCTTCTTATCTTTGTTCTTCCTCATCCCTCTCTCTCTCTCCTTCCCCACCCAGGAGGGATGAAGATAAGAAAGAAATCAAACACATGCACGATTCCCATCTTTGATTTTTCTCCAAAGCTCTCCATGTGTCTCCTCCTGGCTATTCTCCTCTTCCTCTCAGGCCTTGATGTGTCTACTGTAACTGCCGCCGTGGGACCAGCTACCGGTTTCAAACCGGCGGATGATATTCTTATTGATTGTGGAAGCAAATCGTCATCCAAAACCCCTGATGGAAGAGTCTTCAAGAGTGACCAAGAGACGGTCCAATACATAGAAGCCAAGGATGATATCCAGGTCTCAGCCCCGCCTTCAGACAAGGTCGCTTCTCCTATCTACCTAACTGCAAGGATCTTCCGTGACGAAGCCACCTACAAGTTCCATCTCACCCGACCTGGTTGGCATTGGGTTCGCCTCCATTTCTTGGCCTTCACTAACGACAAGTTTGATCTCCAACAAGCGACTTTCTCCGTCATGACGGAAAAGTACGTGTTGCTTCATAACTTCAAGATCAGTAACAACAACAACGATAGCCAAGCTGTTCTCCAGAAGGAGTATCTCGTCAACATAACGGACGCACAGTTCTCCCTCAGGTTTAGGCCTATGAAAAGCTCTGCAGCGTTCATCAACGCTATCGAAGTTGTCTCAGCTCCAGACGAACTGATCTCTGACTCCGGGACAGCTCTTTTCCCGGTTAACGGTTTCTCCGGTCTCTCTGACTACGCTTACCAGTCTGTCTACAGAGTCAACGTCGGTGGTCCTTTGATCGTTCCTCAGAACGACACGTTGGGAAGAACATGGATACCAGATAAGGAGTTTTTGAAAGAAGAGAACATGGCTAAGGACGTCAAGACGACCCCTTCAGCGATCAAATACCCTCCTGGAGTTACACCTTTGATCGCTCCGCAGACGGTTTACGCAACGGCTGTGGAGATGGCTGATTCTCACACCATAGCTCCTAACTTCAACGTCAGCTGGAACTTCCCCTCGAACCCTTCGTTTAACTACCTCATCCGCCTTCATTTCTGCGACATCGTCAGCAAGTCTCTCAATGACCTCTACTTCAACGTGTACATCAACGGGAAAACCGCCATTTCTGGTCTGGATTTGTCCACCGTCGCGGGTGATCTCGCGACTCCTTACTACAAAGACATTGTTGTGAACGCGACGCTTATGACCCCTGAGCTCCAAGTTCAGATTGGTCCCATGGGGGAAGACACAGGGTCCCAAAACGCGATCTTGAATGGAGTCGAGGTCTTAAAGATGAGCAACTCAGTGAACAGCCTTGATGGAGAGTTTGGAGTTGATGGTAGAACCACTGGGATGGGGAAACACGGTATGGTTGCGACCGCGGGGTTTGTGATGATGTTTGGAGCTTTCATTGGCCTTGGAGCTATGGTTTACAGGTGGAAGAAGAGGCCACAAGATTGGCAGAAGAGAAACAGTTTCTCCTCTTGGTTGTTACCGATACACGCCGGTGACACTACTTTCATGACAAGCAAAGGCGGTTCTCAAAAATCCAACTTCTACAACTCGACGATGGGCCTGGGCCGCTACTTCTCCCTCTCGGAGCTTCAGGAAGCCACAAAGAACTTCGAAGCGTCTCAGATCATCGGTGTTGGAGGATTCGGTAATGTATACATTGCAACACTCGACGATGGAACCAAAGTTGCTGTTAAGAGAGGTAACCCACAGTCTGAGCAAGGAATCACTGAGTTTGAGACAGAGATCCAGATGCTTTCTAAGCTCAGACACAGACACTTGGTCTCTTTAATTGGTTACTGTGATGAAAACTCGGAGATGATCCTAGTCTATGAGTTCATGTCCAACGGTCCGTTCAGGGATCATTTATACGGAAAGAACCTTGCTCCGCTAACGTGGAAACAGCGACTTGAGATCTGTATCGGTTCTGCACGTGGGCTTCACTATCTGCACACGGGAACAGCGCAAGGGATCATCCACCGTGACGTCAAATCAACCAACATTCTTCTCGACGATGCTTTAGTTGCCAAGGTCGCTGACTTTGGTCTTTCTAAAGACGTAGCCTTCGGACAAAACCATGTCAGCACGGCCGTGAAAGGAAGCTTCGGGTATCTAGACCCTGAGTACTTTAGAAGACAGCAACTTACAGATAAGTCCGATGTTTATTCATTCGGCGTCGTTCTTCTAGAAGCTCTATGCGCAAGACCGGCCATCAACCCCCAGCTACCGAGAGAACAGGTTAACTTAGCTGAATGGGCAATGCAATGGAAACGGAAAGGACTTTTGGAAAAGATCATCGATCCTCATTTGGCTGGAACGATAAACCCCGAGTCGATGAAGAAGTTCGCGGAAGCCGCGGAGAAGTGTTTGGAGGATTACGGTGTTGATAGACCGACGATGGGAGATGTTCTGTGGAACTTGGAATACGCTCTTCAGCTTCAAGAGGCATTCACTCAGGGCAAAGCGGAGGAGACTGAGATCGATAAGCCAGTGACACCTGGCTCTGTTCTGCCAACTGCTACAACTCCAATCACCCCCTCAGCTACCACCAACGCGGAGGCTAGTGTTCCAGTTGTTTCTAAAGTGGAAGAGACCGATGGCTCAGTCCATTCACAGACCGTGGACGAACACTCTGGAACAGCTATGTTCACTCAGTTTGCTAATCTTAACGGAAGATAAAACTAATTGACAAATAATTCATCTAAAAGGAAAAAAAAACAAAAAAAGAATACACAAAACGAATTTGTTTGCATTAACAGTAAATGAATAGAAAATGACTTTCTAAGGCAATATGTTTGTTTGTTTTTTTATGTTTTTGTGGTGGTCGGGAGACTTGTGTGATATTTATATTTTTGGTGTGTATTATGTCAAATTTATCTTTTTATCGTATGAATTGTCATTTGTGGGTGGATATGTATACTACTAAATGCGCTGATGCATTTATCTACTTATCCTCCGTTATTTTAGTTGTTAATCTTAGATTGCAAATACAACAGCTTCACATTGAAAGTTAAGTGTGTGCGATTAAAATTCCTATATCATTAGACCATTGTACACATATAAAGCAAACGGTTCTCTTTTCGTTATTGGTTTTACTGTCTGTACATCTTTCTCAGACCAAGGCTTAGGGTCAATTTTAGAATATTTCTGCCGACGAACTCTTCTCTGAGATGATGTTTGAATTGGTGAATAATCAGTTTCTCCTCCTAAAGTTCTAAAATAAATAGATTGGTGTCTGATTCTCTTATTTTGTTGTCACATTTCAATCTTGATCAGATTAATTAAGAAGACCTCAAATTTCTGCGTGTAGTTGACTATAGGATTCAAGTTTTGATTCAGTGGAATTAGTGTTTGGTCTGCAACCGTTGTTAGATAATGTTCACATGAAACGTTTCTTTCTTTAGGAGGGCTTACTTTTGTGCTATTAATCTCTACTCATTGTTGAAACCCTGCAATCTTTTATATAAATAATTGTGAAACGTTTGGATATTAAACTCTTCACAAGTGTTTGTAGGAGAGGAAGTATAGGTGAGTCACAAATTGTGGAAAGAAATTAGAGAAACCATGAAAGGATAATAAAATTTTGAAACCAGAAATAGAAACCATTCCCTTCAATTAAGCAAATGTGTTTCTCTTTCTCTCTTTCCTCTTCCTTCGGTTTAGCTATATAAATGAATAGCTTCAACTTTTGTTTCTTGTATATTGTTTTTGTTATCTTTCTCTCCATTATATCTGTAAACTATGGAAAACATAAGTGGGTTGATGGCTTTTGACATGGGGGAGCTAAGAAACAACCTTCCCAAAAAGTACATCCTGAAAAATAATCTCATTGATTATGTTTCTTGTTTAAACTAATAGATTCCTGGATTATTGCTTAATTTTTGGATCTGTGAATGGTTTGGAAAAACAGGAGAGGATTGTCAAGGTTCTACTCAGGGAAAGCAAGATCATATGTTTGTATCTTTGATGTTAAATGCCTTGAAGATCTGAAGAAACCAACCCAACTTCTTGATATTGATGATGATGATGTTGCGTACACGAAGAGGAAGAAGAAGAATAAGCAATCGTCTTCATCTTCATTTTCTGCTGCTGTGAACAGCAATGTTAACTATCAAAACTACCCTTGTCGTAGAGTTTCTAGTAGCACACATTGTTCCTCACCTTGTGTTAGTGCTTAGATTTTAAAAGACAGGTTCTCAATTTATCACAAACCTTCATCAGTACGTTATATTAACATCCCATTCACATCCAATTTTGATTTTTTTTTCCTTTTAAATGTTTTGGTGCTTCTTTGCACCATATTGTAGTAGATTTGTTCCATTCTGTACATATTTGTCTAGGACAGAGTATTTATAAGTAACCCTTTTAAATGTAAAAGAAATGTAAGTATTCGCATAGAAAATGTAAAAGTCAATAAAAAGCGAAATGTATATATAGAAAATAAAATAATGTTGAAGAATTATATGAAAAAAGACTACAAACATTATTAAATTTTGAATTTTGTAATATAATTTTATCAAAGGTAATTAATATTTGAGATATAAAGAGTCTAAACACAAATCATAATCGTAACTGCTTACGTGGCATGTAATACATGAATCACGAGACTGGTAGTTGAATAAAGGCGCGCACAAAACATGCGCTTCAATAAAAAAAAAAAAAAAGAAGCTGACGTGGTCAATGGACAATCTGACACATTCTCTCCACCCCTTCACTCCCTAACGTTTCCTCATATTCACGATATTGCCACTCTTCTCCCAAACCGTATGGTCGTGAGGTCGACAAGACTTGTTCTCACCGTACTCCGTGTCTCATCTGATTATTGTCTCAATAAAATTGCAACTTTCTCCAGAAAATTTTCACTCAGGTTCTTTCTAGCCCCCTTGATCTTTCCACAGATGCCCAAGCAAAAAGCTCAAAAGAAGCAACTCAAATCCTACAAACTCAAACACATCAACAGAACCATTCAAGGTAACCTTTTGATTTTTTTTTTTCCAAAAACTGTAACAACTCAAAAAAGAGAATCGTTCGATATGGTTTTTTGGATTTGAAGAGGGAGATGCGGTGTTGATGCGGTCATCGGAGCCTGGGAAACCGTCGTACGTGGCGAGGGTGGAGGCGATCGAGGCGACGGACGCGCGTGGATCCAACGCGAGGGTTCGCGTGAGGTGGTACTACCGCCCCGAGGAGTCCATGGGAGGGAGGAGGCAGTTTCACGGAGCTAAGGAGGTGTTTCTTTCGGATCACTTTGACTTGCAGAGCGCTGATACGATCGAAGGCAAGTGTAAGGTTCACAGTTTCAGTAGCTACACGAAACTCAGCTCCGTGGGAAACGACGACTTCTTCTGTCGTTTTGAGTATAATTCTGCAACCGGGGCTTTTATTCCCGACAGAGTCGCCGTGTAAGACACTCTCTCCCTCTGTTACTTATTTTAATGGCCGAGGGAAGATAGAATGTTTGATTGTATTGATTGTTGTAGATTCTGCAAGTGTGAGATGCCGTACAACCCTGATGACTTGATGGTTCAGTGCGAGGAGTGTTCTGAGTGGTAAGTTCTTAATGCTTGTATAAACTGTGATGAGGATCATTATGTATGTACCTTGTAAACTTGATTAAGATAGTGATTATGAGTCTTGCTTGCGTGTTTTGTATGTATCTATCTTAGTGTGCTGTGACTTGGGTCTTTCACTCATGTTAGCTTGCTGTATACAAATGAATATAGTCACTGTAACAATTATATTGATCTCTTGATCTTGAAACTGTTAATAACTCTACTCTTTGTTGCGACGATTGTTTGTGTCTGTTCTGTTTTATTATGATGCCTTTGGATTGTTACAGGAAACTAACATTGGCTCAGGTTTCACCCTTCTTGTATAGGAACAACAATAGAGGCAGCTAAAAAGCTCGATCACTTCTACTGTGAAGAGTGTTCCCCGGAACAGCAGGATTTGGACAACTCTAATTCGACTTCCAAAAACACAGATGCTAAGGTATATCTATCTATCTATCTGTCTATCAACTCCTCAGTTCGGCAACAATTTGAACTCAGTGCTGTACCACAGCCTGGCCGGGATTAAAACTATATTATTCACTATTCAGGATATAATTTGAACTTGTCCATATAAAACCATCCCTACCAATGCCAACAATAATAAGTTTGTGGACTGATATACTAAACCAATATAAGACAGAAAACTCCTCCTATATATAGAGCTTTTTGTGGGTAAAAGACAAGGTTTTTAAAATAAATGTTTGTTTCTGCAATTTAACAGGTGAATACAAAGCGCAGCCTGGAGGTAAGCAAGACGAGGAACAAACACGCCAAGCGATCAGGTTAACATAAAACCTCTGAGAGCTATATCAGTCCATCGGACTGAGTTCAGTATCATCATGATGTAATCTGTGAAAGAGTTTGTTTTCTTTAGTCTACTTTTTTTCTTTCTTTCTTAAGAATGTGAGGTTTAGGTTGTTTGGCTTGATTAGTGACTTGTGTTGTGGCACAATCTTATGTATAGTATACTATATGTTTTCATTTCATCTGCTTTAAGCTGTGACATAATGAAAGCTGAGTGAAAGGTATGTCTATAAAAAGAAACAGAGAGAGGGGTCACTTGTTTGTGCTCGATTGTGAAATCTGGCTAGACAGAAATGGAGAAAAACCCCTTTAGGTTCATTCTATGTAAATTCAAAACGCATATTCAAAGCAAAAAAATCATGGTTAAAACTTTAAAATGTATAGTAGCTGAATGGCAAACATCATCATAGTTGGTGCAGTGAGGGATCATATTTCATCTGACAACCCAAGTTACATTAAAAATCAAGACACTTAACTTTCATGATATTTGGTAATAATAAAAATAAAATCAGAGAAAGACAAATATTGCACCTAACGTCTCCTCCACTTTTGTCGCGAGAAAGTGGAAGATTGGTAAATTAAAAAAATGTATTAATTTTGATGTTAAGAAAAAGAAAAACAATTAATTAAGGCTCAATTAGGTGAATATACATATGGAAAGTTAAAATTGGCGAAGTGTGTAATATTTTTAATAATTTGCGAACCAGGTGATCGCACTTGGTTAAATTACAGGCGTAACCTTAAGTAGAATTGGGGAACTGTTTAACACAACCCGTTGCCGGTTATTTTGTCTTTTGTTAAAAAAACACTTTTTCTTGACATCGATACTTAGTAAGAAGACAATTCTTGCACGTAACCAAATCAGTTTCCGTTAAAATAAAATTATTTGTATTGTTTCATGAAAAAAACTAATTATGATAACACAAAATTGTTCTATAACTGAAATTGGAATTAAACAAGTAAGAACAACCGCATAAGATTTTGAGCAGTGTTGAAATGGTAGTAGCAGTAAGGGAAATATGTTCCATAGATTTTGACATATCTTCTTCTCTAACTTCTTAACTTCATATTCTCATCACTGCACCACGCTTGACGTCACACCACCATTTCATCTTCCCGTTTCATCATTATTTTCTCAGATCTATAAATAAAACAAAAAAAAAATCAATTACAAATATCATAACAAGAGGAAGAGAAAGAGAGTGTGTAATAAGAGGAAGGGAGACGAGATATTGACCATAAACAAACAAAGGTTTGAGCATTGAAACTGATGTTGAACCAGATCAGATATTAACCCTAAAAAAAGATTCAAAACAGAGGGAGGGGGAAGAGCAGAGGGAGAGAAAAAAACCAGATTTGCTTAGCTCTGATACCACCATCGCCTCAGAGACACGTTGCCTCTTCCTCTGCCATCTCCAGCTCTGGTTAGCCATGAGATTCAAATTTATTTAGATCTGAGTTTTTTCTTAAATAAACAGAGAACAAGAAGAGATGAAACACCAAGATGAAATATATAAGATTCAAAAAACAAGAAGAGGAAATCATGTAAAATCTGAGATTGAAAACTAATTGAAAGAATGTTAAGAAGATGAAAGAACGAGTGATAGAAAGATAAACAGATGAAAACTTTTGTTTACTGCAAAACGTCTTTTCAGAATTAATGCACAAACGTGTTTGTGTTAGACTATTCTCTTTCTACCTATATGTGACCGGCTACATAGGGACAACGTCGCCATTATGAAAAATTGAACAGTACGATGTCCATCTGCCTAATTAAATAAGTTTTATAGTTATCTACTGCAATTTCCCATATTAATTAATCTTCTACAACACTCACGGCTCTGCTACAAGTTGAACCTATCTATTCGACACCTAGTCAATTCTTACCACGTGTTGGTACACCATTGGTCACATCCCTTTTCCTCTTGGATAAGTTATCTTTCAAAATCCATAAATATCCTCCGGCTAATTATGACTATAATAATAAATAATTACTTAATAATTAAAAAATATCTTTTTTAAAAGAAACCGAAAGGTAATAATATAATATCCAAAGGCAAAAAGACAGGTAGATTAAGATTCTATACATACACACCTAATCATCTTTCATCTTATATTAATCCATCTCCTTCCCTCTCTCTTTTCTTCAATCTCAAATGGATCGTCTCAAGCTTTCTCTCTCCGTCTTCGTTCTCTTTTTCCTTGTCCTCTCCGCCTCCTCCGACGGCAACGAAGGCGGCGATGATCTCGTGATCAAGCAAGTGGTTGACGGAGGAGCCGAGCCCAACGTTCTATCCTCCGAGGATCACTTCTCTCTGTTCAAGAAAAAGTTCGGCAAGGTCTACGCGTCCAGCGAGGAGCACGACTACAGATTCTCCGTTTTCAAAGCCAACCTCAGGCGAGCGAGGCGTCACCAGAAGCTCGATCCCTCTGCTCGTCACGGCGTTACGCAGTTCTCCGATCTGACTCGCTCTGAGTTCAAGAAGAAGCATCTCGGGGTTAGAGGCGGGTTTAAGCTTCCCAAGGACGCTAACAAGGCTCCGATCCTCCCTACCGAGAATCTCCCGGAGGAGTTTGATTGGAGAGATCGTGGTGCAGTTACTCCCGTCAAAAATCAGGTAACCGTAATGGTGACGTGGATGAAATAATTGATTCCTTATTCGAATCAATCTTAAGTTGTACAATCAGATCTTGTAGAAAGAGTTATGTAATGAATATTTCTGATTGGTCTGATCTTTTGTGCGTGTGCGAGTAGGGATCGTGCGGTTCTTGCTGGAGTTTCAGCGCCACTGGAGCTCTGGAAGGTGCTAACTTCCTCGCTACGGGCAAACTAGTTAGCCTTAGCGAACAACAGCTCGTTGACTGTGATCACGAGGTTTGACTTTCTTCCGTTATTACCTTTCTCATGCGACTCTCTCTCTTCACTTTAGGCATGCGTTTTGATGTACCATTAACTAAATCTCATGCGTGTTGTATATATATACGATGTTGAAGAAATCTTTATGCTGTAATTACTAAACCGATTATATGGAACTAGACATTAACAAATTATTAATTTATTATATTTATATTTTAGATTTATATCATTTTTTAGTTTTTGGATTTAATTATAAAATTATTTTATTACATTATCAAAATTAGATATACAAAAGAAAATATATTAAATCTAAAATCTAAATATGATAAATTAATAATTTGTTAATGTTTTCAAATAATCCGTTTAGTAGTAGGCCTAGTTACAGCATAACGATTTCTTAACAAAAGATATTAGACTAATTGTGAATTTATACCAATATAATTTTTTTTTTTTTTTGTAACTGGCTTCAGAAGATAAACAAACTTATACCAATATAATTGCTCAGTACTTAATTAGTTAAGATTCTATACTCAAATCTCGTCTCTCTTTCTCTATGTAGTGTGATCCAGAAGAAGCAGGCTCGTGCGACTCTGGTTGCAACGGTGGCCTCATGAACAGCGCTTTCGAATACACACTCAAAACCGGAGGGCTCATGAGAGAAGAAGACTATCCCTACACCGGAAAAGACGGCCCCACCTGCAAGCTAGACAAGTCCAAGATCGTCGCATCCGTCTCCAACTTCAGTGTCATCTCCATCGACGAAGAGCAGATCGCTGCGAACCTTGTCAAGAACGGACCTCTTGCGGTAGCCATCAACGCCGCATACATGCAGACTTACATTGGAGGAGTCTCGTGCCCTTACATATGCATGAGGAGGCTCAACCACGGTGTCTTGTTGGTTGGTTATGGTTCGGCTGGTTACGCTCCTGCTAGGTTCAAGGAGAAGCCTTACTGGATCATCAAGAACTCGTGGGGAGAGACTTGGGGTGAGAATGGTTTTTACAAAATCTGCAGAGGCCGTAACGTTTGTGGTGTTGATAGTCTTGTCTCAACCGTTACAGCCGCTGTGTCACCCACCGCCCATTAATTAAGCCAGCTCTTGTTTTAATAAATTAACTAACGCTGGTGATTTGTGTGAGCGAGGACTCTTTGATTGACTACCTATTTTCTCTCTGCTTTTTTTATAAAGGAAGATGAAGTTTGTATTGTAAATAAAAATGCATTTTCTCGAACAAACCCAAATACAATGACCATCGCTGTTGATTTGTCTAAGGGGTGGGGATCGGATATCCGGATTTGGATAAGGTATTTCGAGTTTCCGAATATTTTGGTATAACAATAAAAAAATTCATTTGGATATTTTTACATTTGGAATCAGGTTTGAATATTTGTAGTTAGGTAATTTGGAGTGTGTTCGGATTTTTTTTTTAACAAAGTACAAAAATCGTGAATTAGAACAAAAGGAAAAAAAATCAAATAGTAAGTATATGTTGTTAAACAGGACAATATAGTATTTAACTAAACAATAAGAAAATAGATTGTTAACATGCCAAGGAGATCTGTTAGGGTTTAACAAAGAAAGAAAAAGTTGATGCAATTAAGCCAACTAACATAAGTTTTGAGTATCTATGGAAAAAAAATGAATGAGTCTAAAATATTAAAGGTTCAGAGTTGCTATATATATTTCTCGAATATTATCCGGACATTAACAAGAGGTTCAGATATCCAATCTTTTCTAATTTAATACACATTTCAATTGGAGCGAGTTCGAGTTTGGATATTTCGGATCGGAGGTATAAGATTAAATGTCGATGGCTAGAAAGAACCCCTAATGAATGATATAAAGAGAATCCTATGCATAAAACGACAGAGTTGACCCTACCAGAAGCCATTTTAAACGTGCTGGTGGTGGTCCTGGTGGATGCATTGCTTCCCTTAATAAAAGAGTGACTTGGTTGATAAGATACGAAATCAGATTGAATGGTGAAGAAAGAAAGGTTGACACACACAGACCCCAATCTCATGGAAATATTAATACTAACAACTACCTGCATGATGGCGTTAAACGTGATCAAGATCCATGCTGGTGGATCCAACCAAAAGCCATTTTAAACGTGCTGGTTGATGCATTGCTTCCCTGAATAAAGAGTGACTTGGTTGATATACGAAATCAGATTGAATGGTGAACAAAGAGACACACACAAACCCCAATCTCATAGGATATATACATGTAAATATTAATACTACCTGCATGATGGCGTTAAACGTGATAAAAATCTCCCCGGTTCGTCCTGCAACCCCCTCCCTCTCCCCGCTCATCCTCCCACTAACATTCTTCGATCTACTCTGGCTGCATCTCGTTCCTACAAACCGAGTCATCTTTTACAAACTCACCGAGTCATCATCATCTCGCGACTCCTTCTACTCCGCGATCCTCCCCAAGCTCGAGCGATCCCTTTCCCTCGTCCTCGCACACTTCCTCCCTCTCTCCGGTCATCTCAACTGGGACCCACAAGCTCCTAAACCCCACATCCTCATCTCGCCGCATGACGCCGTCTCCCTCACAGTGGCCGAGACCGACGCTGACTTCTCTCAGAACTCCACCAAAGGGATCCGTCCCCAGAAGGAGCTACGCGCTCTTGTCCCCGACCTACCCGTTTCTTCTTACTCATCCCCTGTCATGACGCTGCAAATCACACTGTTCCCGAGCCAAGGCTTCTGCATGGGACTCTCGCTGCACCACGCTGTCGCTGACGGCAAAACCGTCGTTAAGTTTCTAACATCGTGGGCTCACATATGTAAACACGGAGCAGTACCTCAAGATTTTGATCTACCCATGGTTTTAGATCGTACGGTCGTCAACGTTCCAGCTGAACTCGAAGCTAAGATCTTGCAAGACAAAGTAAGGTCCGTAAGTCTTCACCCCGCCGCCGAAGAGGTTGAAGATCTCGTCAAGCTCACGCTCGAGCTGAGTCATGAAGACGTGGAGAAGCTTAGAGAACGGGCGCGAAGGGAGTCGACTCGGTCCGATCTCCCACACCTGTCGACATTTGTAGTCACTTACGCATATGTATTGGCCTGTGTGGTGAAGGCACGTGGAGGTGAGGAGGAGGAGGAAGATCGAGTGGTGCCGTTCATGTACGTTGCTGATTTCAGACAACGGTTAGACCCGCCTGTTCCCGCGAACTACTTTGGGAACTGTGTGTTGCCTATCAATTTCTATGGATACAAAGCGACGACGTTTTTGGGGAGAGATGGGTTTGTCAATGGGGTCGAGATTCTTAGCGATTCCATAAGAGGTTTGAGTTCGCGAGGTGCTGAGGAGTCATTATGGAAGTTGTATGAGGAAGGATTAAAATGGGCTGGACCAGGTACACCGAAGGTAATCGTCGCTGGGTCTAACAGGTTTGGGATATACGGGTCAGATTTTGGGTGGGGAAGACCCGTTAATACTGAGAATATAAGCCTCACTAGAAACATTCTCTTCACTATGTCGGAGAGGAGGGATGAGATTGGTGGTGTGGAGATTGGCATGTGTTTGAAGACATGTGAGACGGATGTTTTTGTTTCTTTGTTCCGAAATGGATTGTAAAACTTGACAAGTTATGAACAATGTTAAGTTTTGAACTGCATTTCGCCTTTCCAAAGATGTTTGGAAGTAGTTGTGGAGTTGCAAGATCTTTTTAAAGGAAAACACTACCTCAGGATTAGGAAGATTATGGTGTTGTGAAAATATTGAATCGTTGGAAAAGTGAATAAATTTTAGGTAAAAAAAAATGAAGGGCTCGTAGGTCTGTTCAAACACAGTTTTTGACATGCTGGCTGTATAGTAATAATCATGCATCAAAAAACCAAAATCGAGTAGTTGATTCTTTATTGACAAACAATTTTCAGTAGATGAACTGTATAGTAAGGGGAAACAAATCCTCACTTATTTAATACCAAACAAACACAACAACAAATGGGTTTTGCCTCATACAAATCCCATTATCCCCTCCCCCACTTGTGTAAAAAATCTCATCTCCACACAGGCATATAAATCAAATTATTTAATTCCACCCTGAACGTGGAGAGAAGGGGAAAAATATATTCGCAAAAAATAAATAAAACTTAGTTTTTTTTTTTTTTGAAACACAACTTTCATTAATACTTAAACTTCCGGATTACACTTTGAAGAAGAGACAATCCTAGCACTAGAAGCAAAACAGTAAGACAATACAACATAACTGATAGATGTAGAGAAACCTCTAAGATAAATCGACAGCGAATTCAGAGAACAACTCGAATGCGTCAAGGTAAATTTCACGGCACCGCCGGAAAGTTGAAACATAGTCACATTAAATCGTGACGTTGATAGCCAATCCACACCTCGGAATATCGTCGAAACGAAACCCGTTGCATCTTCAGGCCCCGTACAGACCGCTCCACAAGATAACAAAACGGTTAGGGATTTTGGCAATTTCATCTGCTTTATTGCAGAAGAGGTGACACTTCTCATGAGAAAGGTCTTTGATGATGGTGCTGATGAAACCACCGGCAACCACGAGGATGAAAATCTCTTTAGAACAGACATATATGGCGTTATAGGCACTCTAGATCGGACCAAAGCCTCGGTGAACCCACCAGAGATCATTGGTATAAATAAAACCAAGGCCGCAAAGCAATTTCTGGGCCTAGTCCTCTCAATAAAATTAATACTTTGAGAGATAGAAACTGGACTGATACCTCTTGAAAACAACTTGGGCCTGGCCCATGTAGAAGAAAGGTTAGGGCTGACGTCTGCAGCCTCACTGGATTTGAGCTTGATGGGAAAGTTGCGTGCGGCGGAGCTTCTCCAGCTACGAAGCACTTCGTCTCCGGGATAACGGTCTGTGGCGCAGGGTGGAGGAGAGGAGATCGTGATGGTCTGGCGGATGGGGGTTGAGCAGCCGCCGAGCAAGGAAACGGAGCCCCGTTTACAAAGCGAAGATGATGGACTGCGGCGGCCTGAGACGCTCAACACGCCTGAGCTTTGAGCTTTCTTCAAAAGTAGTTCAGATCCGGAACATTCTATGGAGGTCCTCACAGATCTGGAGCTCAAGTGAAGTCCGAACTCAGAGAGGGGAAAGCTGTGAAACGATGCGCCACTTGCGCAAATGGAGTTAGTTGCAAGGTGAAGCTCAGAGAGCCCTTCCTTCTTCGGGTCGTGGTGTAGAGAGGTGGTTGTACAGCTTTTCCGGGAACCCCCGGTGTAGAATGCAGTTCTGGTGATCTCAAGAACACGAGCAGAGACGACGAAGGTCTTTTTTAATGTTGAGGACCCCAGATCCAATAATGATTGAGAAACGGCGAAACAAGAAACATAATGGAAGCTTTGACTTGGAACGAGAGAAGACATGTGGAAGATGGAGCGGAGGCGACGCCGGTGAAATTTTGCTCCACCGGCGTCAGAGAACGTTTGTCTTGAAAGGCGTGTCAGAGAGAAAAGCTTTTTTCAGAAATACAAAGGATTTTTTTGTTTAAATAAAACTTAGTTTATATATGCAAATTTTGCAGAGAATGGGAGGGGAATGGAACAATGATCCATCCATATCACTCACTCGTCTTCGCTTGCGGTGAGAATGAAAGAGAAAGGAGCGAACTTATAACCATCTCCTTCGTAGAATTTGTTCTGGAACTCAACCCAGTGGAGACGCAGTGCGTGAAGGAATGCACTCAGTGTCTCCATCACCAGCAGCACTCCCACCGTGGCGAATACGAAGACGATGATCCCAACGATCAAAATCAACCAATTGTTGTATCTGTTTTTGTTTCAAGTGCCAAAACAAAGATCGATTATTTGATTTGCTACTATTAATTAGACTAAAGAAAGAGAGTTAGAGGAGGAGGATGCGCATACCCCCAAGCGAGAAGGAGGACCTTCTCATAGAAGACTGACGATAGCTCTGAGTGTGCAAGACTGAAACACACACACAAAGGATGACGAATATTATTAAAGCCATGAGTAGTATATATATATATAGCTTACTACTACTCGATGATGAGATGGATACCTGAGAGCCCACAGACGCAGGTAAGAAGCGGTGTTGGAAACAGCTCCAAGCACAAACTCTATGGTGTGAATCAGCTGATGCACAAATATCTCGCTGAATTCAAACTCCTCGTGGCCATGTCCTCCTCCGCTTGTCTCTACATGAAGACTCTCATCCGTCTCTTCAAGAGGTGCGTATGACTGACCTTGATGCCTCTGGATATGGAAACCATTTAGCACGAGCAGCAAAGGCAAAAGAAAAACAAGACCTTTATGTAGAAACTAAAAGGGAAAAATGAAAGAATCTCACAGCTTCATGTTGTTTCTTCAAGATGAACGGCTTGGGAAGCAACATACAGGGAACAGAGACGAGAGCCAGAAAGAGAAGCACAAGCTGAAAAAAATGGGAAAAAGGAATGATGAGTGAAACAAAAAGCACTATTCTTATTGATCTCGTAACAGTAATTACTAGGAAGAGATCCTGACCTGCACTGTTTTTTGGTGAGGGAAAAGTTGATTCTCTCCTAACTCGTCGGTTGGGCTCAGGAACATGTATATCATTACATGATACAAATCTGCTTGAGAACCAGTGCACCACTTTATGATGATGAGGACCGATAGATACCCAAACAAACTGTTCAAAAATATCATCTGGGGAATGAACTGGAACCTGAAAGCCCCCCCAAAATTAGACATCGTGATGTAACATATAATATTGGAAACATAGCTGCTCTGGTAAAAAAATTATCAACTGAACATACCATATATTCACACTCGATTTGAAGAATCTTGCATTGAAGTAGCTCATTATGATCCCGAGGTTCATCTGAGAAACTCCGAGAAGGATTGACATTTTCATCTTCAGCGAGTTCAGGAACGGCAGCTCGCTGCGGGTACCATGCCACACAGGATCTAGACCAAATGGATAGGTGTCCCGGACCTTTATCAAACCAATTGTTGTAGCCTCGCTGAACGTAGAGCATAAGAGAAAGGGAAAAGTTCAGAAAAGCAACGTATTTGAGGCTACTAATATTCTTTTGTATTTATATAGATCCGAACTTTTAGAACTAATATGCATACCTGCATGAGGCATCACGGCAATCATAGGCTGATGGAGCAAACAACGGGTATGGAATAGAGAAGAACTCGTTGTAGATTAAACCAGTGTATATTGAGAAGAGTGACATCATCATAATGACATAACGACCGCCAAAAGCCATTTCCATAATATCCCCAAGTTTCTGTTGTCAGAAAGCAAGATTGAAAAGTTAGCATCTAAAACTTGCAAGAATTCAGTCTCGTGCTCTTAAGTCAAACATAGGCATCATTAATTGGGGTATCACCTGGCTGGCAAGTTTCTTTTCTCTCACTATCAAGTACATGGTTGCAAGTAGCAAGCATATTCCATGCCCCCAATCACCAAACATAACAGCGAAAAGGAAGGGGAAGGTGACGATTGTGAATACACCCGGATTAGCTTCCTGATACTTGGCAACACTGCAGAGTGGTGATCATAGAAGATTGATCAGAGTAAACTATAGCAAGCTAAATGCAGTCCACAGCACATTTTCTTATAATAACCAAAAGCTACTTCCTATGAGTCAGAGAAAGAGTGAAAGACAATTACCCATATGCATCAACAATTTCCTGGATTGCAGAAGTAAATTTGTTTGTGCGGAAATAAGTCGGTGGCAACTCTTTGGTCCTCAGAATCTGGAATATTGATCCAACTTGCGAATTGGAGTCAACTGCAGCACGCTCTAAAGCTTCTTGAATCTGCATAAACAAACCTTATTCTACTAAGTATTCCGAAATTATCAAAACCAGTAAACTCACTTTCACGCAATATAATGTTCTAAAATGCAATTCAGAGTGCAACAAAACGAATAACTCACTTCTTTTGATGCAAAGACAGGACTCCAGCCCTCTGCCACAAGGCACTTCTTAGTCACATCAAGACTAAGCATGTTCAAAGTATGATAGATAGCTTTCTCCTTGCGAACCTGCAATTGGTAGTTATAAAGTTGACGTCAACTTGCATGGATTAGAACAGATTTGTCAACACTCAACAGAGACCGCTTAGCATTGATCTGCACAGGATAATACCTTGAGGCTCCATAGCTCAAATTTATCTCCAATGGTCTGCAACAAAATGTTACGGTGACCTAACCCAGCATCTATGGTGGTTTTAAGCTCAGTTAATCGACCTGAAACCTGAAACGTTGTGAAAGAATTAAACATGGTTAGACAGTTTCTGGTTTTACGGTATCATCATTATACAATGTCATGATGAAATTGCTAGCCTATGATACATCATCACATGGATTCTACCGACTTTAAAACTAGCATCCACACAATTTCAATACATCAAAAGATCATGTTCTCATGCACTAGTTTCTGTTGGACATCTGAGTGTCAACATATACCCGAACTTTTGCTATCTATAACTCATGTCCAAGAAAGCCATGCACAAAGAAAGAACATACAATACAGGGAAGTAAAAGGTTTATCACCAAATGTGTATATCAGTATATATGAATTTTTACCCCCACACACGGTCCACACCTATCACCAGGAGCATTAACAAGAAAGATAATACATACCTCAGTTATCATTTGAGCTTGTTTTCTAAGATCCTCGCTGAAAGGATAACGATTGGCCCCAAAAGCTTCACATATCTTAAGGATTTTGCTTTTTGCTCTTTCCCCGGAGTAGAAGACAACAAAAACATTTTTCTCAGCCTGCCATTTTTTGAAGTTAAGAAAGTCAATTTCGAATTGACACAGCGAAAATTAAATTTGTTTTATAATGCATCATCAGCATTTCAAATGTTGAATGAACTCTTGGCTCTGTAGATCAAAAAGATAAACCACATAGGCAATTCTATTTTTCAAATATCTAGCATGTACATATGATGATACAAAAAAAGTTATTGCAAAAGGAAAGAACAACTGAACTCCTTCCTATGTCTGAGAAAATTTAAAAGAAAAGCAGAAGCATCTAACCTTCTCCCCAGAGTTGGGGTCAATGACCGTCTCCTCAACGACAGTCTGCCGAATATAGACGTTTCCCCTAGTAGCACGGAATAGAATCCTTTCAAACACCATCGACTTTTCACGAGGCACTAATCCGGTGAGAAATCCAAGCTTTACTTGCTTTGACGCATCAATGGACTTCTCCTGTTTAAAAGGAATTATCTTAACTGTTGGTGACTAAATAAGAAAATGCTAAAAAACTTTGATTAGGAGAATAGCTGCATCTGTCGTACTTCCTGCAATAAAGGAGACTCCAGCAGATCTTCAGACGCTCGTGGTGATTCTGTTTCTCTCTGTTGAGCCGTGGCACTTCTATGAGCAGAAGAAAAGAACTCACCAGCCTGAAAAGATCACATTCAGATTAATATCGCATAGATAGTAGATGCCCATTCAGGGCTCAACCATAATAATATCAGAAGTCTACTTATCACCATGAAAACCTTAGTATCCTCGGTTCAGCTCATGGAAAATAAAGATTCAAAAACCAATAACTACAATTCAAACAAAGAAAAAACATGCTACTCCTTTGCTTAATACAACTAACATCAACAAAACCCTGAATCAAGAAAATAGAAAAACATATACCTTCTCAAGAACCAACTTGTACTCCATAAGTTCATTATAGGATCGCTGCAACTTGTCATTGTTAGCATTGATCTCAACAAGTTCAGCTTCTAGCTCTCCAAGCTTTACCTGAAAAGCCGAAAAGAAGATCAGAAAAAAAAAGTAACCCAAAACATAGAAAATGAAAAGCAGCCAAGAAGGTATCTCCATTTTACCTCAACATCATCCAAGTCAATGTCATTCTCTTTCCCAAGCATCTCCTTGGGTAAAACTCCAGCTTTTGACATTTGATCCTTGAAGAAACGAATCTTCCTCGCCATCTCTCCGCATCTTTTGATCTTTAAATCCGTCAAAATCAAGAGAAAAATTATCAGAAAATGTACATTCTTAGATCGTATAGCATTCACATAAGCATGAATGAATTTACCTGAGCTGCATAAGTACGTTGAAACGGACTCTTCTCTGAGTTCAGCTGAAATCAACATTATAAAAAAAAAATGGTTTAATTCTGATTCACAACAAACGACAAAAAAAGCATTGACCAAAGATCTAAATCTCAGCATCTCTTAAGATCTAAAAAAAAAAAACAAACGTCAAAAGTCAAAATGATGAACAACGATAAAATCGTTCGTCAGAGATTGGATTGCAATGGATGATAAGGATCACGCACGTCTTTGAATTGGACGAGGCCAAGATCTCCAAGGTAAGAGACGGTGAGATGAGCAGATTCCATGGGAACGATGAGCTGAACGAGCTGCATCGGCTCTGAACGCATCAGATCCATCGGCGGACAACGTCCACCGCCGCCGTTTTCCGCCATCGATGATCGTCGACGATGAACTTGTTATCTCTATTAACCCCAAACGAGAAATCGAAAATGTTTGTCAGAGATGAGAGGAGGAGGGGAGCTGTAATTATTTGATCCTCTGCCTAGTCCCACGTTAGTATTGTGAAATCCCTAAATTGCTCCTCTTCTTTAAATGATTTTGTGTTTTGGACTCTGGCTGAAATCGAGTGGGCTTCTTGGTATGATCTCAAATAACAGATGGGCTGAATCAATCACAATAGTGATACTTTAAAAATTAGACCCATCTCGGCCCATGACTGATAATACTCAATTAAGAACCGCCATTGTGTTTTTGCATTTGTAATAAAAAGCCCGAGGAAATAATAATAGAAAATTGTACTATACGTATTAATATATACACTGAGATCCACGGAGTTAGAACGGACAGGATTGAAAAGAGCAAGAAACATGTCAGAAGATGGTCCCCATTCAAACTCTAAGACAAACGACGAATTAATACTCTCAATCCATAAAAGTTGACGCCCATCTAGATCCACCAGCAATAAACATAAAGGTGAAAACTAGGTTATAAATGAATAGAAATCAAAGGATAGAGTAAACAGAGTTTTCGAGTTGAGCACTTGAGCTATAGTATATAATAATAATAATGTAGACAAGGAAACTTTAGTGTATAGCAACTAAAAAGGGAAAATAATTAGCATTGATATAATACAAGGTCAATAATGTAGATGTATGATTATATCTTTGTTTCAGTATATAGATATAAAACAAATTTGAAGTAATTCAAGTCCACTAATGAATGATTGATGGGTATCAATTAATTGGTTAAGGTCCCATCTATACTTTATATATATTTTAAAAGGGAATGTTTGAAAAGTGCACAAGGAACCTTTTCAAAAAGTCCAGTAGTACATCCATGTGAGTTGATTGAGATCTACAGATATTATTAAAAATATCTATAATTATATAAGAGGATATAAGAAACCATGAAAAATAAATATTCAGAAATTGCGAACTTTCCTTTGGGAAGCATCTCGCCGAACTATAAGACTAAAAAAGTCTCACTGTGTCATCAATATGACTATAAGATGTGCAAGTATTTTGGTACTAATATATTTGTAAACTGGAAATTTATCAACGGAATATAACCCATATTTCATTTTTATATAAAAATGGGTTGTAGCTTATTCAGCGATTTTACCAAAAACGAAAAGAAAACTTTTTCAGCAAAATGGTTTTGACTTGACACACCAGCGATGTTATCTCCTCTAGTTCCTTCCTAATAAGAGTGCCTAGTTCACATTACGAAGCAACTTCGTTGACACCCAAAAACAAAAAAAAAATAGAGGGGAAAGATTCGAGAGAGATCATACCATATCTTGGCTCTAAAAAGTGTTTTTTGTCGTCTTCTACCTTCTAAATTATTCATTACCTAACTCTTTTCAAAGATCAGATCCACTATACCTATTTATATCAAAAGTATTTAATTCCGAATATCATTGCCGACATGACCGCAAATCCTTATACGAGTATGTTTGATTATTGTTTTCTTTTTCAATAACGAACAGAGTTCACCCATTAAAGGATGAATTAGGACTTAGGGAATCATGTCATGATCGTTAATCATCTCAACCATAATTAGCTCACCTCACAGCGATCGATAAGGTGTTAATTAGGACTAAATCTAAATCATTGGATAATTTACGTTGTGTTAATTATGATGATATTATTAATTTATAACTACTAAGCTACATTAATTGTTTGAGTCAAATAGGTTGAAGTGTGTGTTGTGAAGATTTGATCTCGATTTCGTTTCAGTGTGTAATTTTGTATTTCAACCAATGTTTTTAAACCAGATTCGGACACTGAATCAGACGATTTACCGGGTCGTCGGATCGACCGTGAATTAATAAATAGAATTAATTTTATTATATAATAATATATTAATTATGAAAATAAATTAAAATTTAATATTTTCTAACACATAAATCACATCAACTAACTTTTGTTTTCTTTACTTTCGTTCACTTTATTTTCTTCACGTAGTATAGTTAAATTTTCATTAAAATCTAAAAATAACTTTTTAATTGGAAACTTAATATATAAAACATAATGTAAAGATGTAATTAAAATCTAAAAAATGTAAAAATTATTTATTGGTTAAACCGATATCGGATTCTGGGTTGCGAGTTTCTAAATATTAGATTTTTCACAAAATTTAAATCAGAAATTTTTTGGATCACTGGATTTACCGGTTCAACTGTAGATCCGGGTCGAGTTTTAAAACATTGGTTTCAACTAATCCATAATGTATTTTACCAAAAAGAAAACTAATACGCAATGTATAATGAAATAAAAGAGCGGCGATAAGAGTTATTAAAAATACAAAGGAAGTAGATATTACACATGGATGATGGGAGACAAAAGCTGGCATGAAGAGCTGGCCATTTGTCAAATTCCTCCACCTTCCTCATTTATTTTAATATACTTCCTTTATTTTTGTATATTTTCTCCACAATTTAAAATCATTTCAATTTATTAGACTAACTAGCATCTGACCAAAAATGAATATATATTAAACTAAAAAGATCGTCTACACCTTCACTTTTGCACTTTTTCTTTCATCAAGAAGACCTACAAGGTTCCCACATCGAGTCCTTTAACTCTTTCGGGAAAAAAAAATCAAATCTAAAAGAAAACTAATTAATATGAGCTTCTTTTTTCGCACAATAGTTATGTTTAATGCAACACTTATAGGAAAGCTAGCTTAGGAAAATTTATCATTTACTATCAAAAAATTATGGTGCAGTAGTCCTTTTACAAACCATCTCATCTAAAAACAGTTAAACACAAGTACGTGTTACATTAATGTAAACTTGATCATGTATAGATAGATTGCTGAAACTAATGCGGAAGCTCGCTACTCAAACGGTCATCTCTCATTTTGGGAAACAAAAAAACAATTTGATCCACAACCAAATCTCAGTCCATGCTGCATCGATGTTCTATTTTATTGATAAGGAGATGAGAAACATTATCTCAGCAAGGAAGCATAGGAAGCAATTTCATTCGCTCATGGCCTGCTGATTGAGATGATCATGTTATGTGTTAATGTTTTAGTCAATTGGTGATCTATCTTGTTTTTTTTTCTTTTTTTGTTAAGATGAATCAAACTTAAGATCTTGTTTTTGTATAATTTTTTTTCATTCTAATGATATTTATAATTTAGAAAAAAAAAATAGATAGCTAGGCATGACATGTCCACTTTAACGCACGTTTAAAACGAGAGCTTGGCAACTAACCAATATTAATGCGTATTAGATAAAATGAAACTTAAGTGGCTTAAAGTCTGGCAACTTACTATTAATCCCTGCTTCCTTCTATATGAAATAAAAAATTCAATGCAAAACGCGACTGAAGCTTATGAAATATATATATATATATATAGTTCTTCAATGATATGGTATTGATTTGCAAAATGGCGAAACTAAACACAATAGTAAAACCAGAGAATAGATAAAGAGACATGTTAACATATCTGATCCCTGTTTGGAGATCGTTACATGTAACAATAAAGAGATGTATCCCCTATTTATTATTTGAGAAGCATTGCAACATTTTTTTGTAGCCACGTGTCATCACTAGAATGATTCTTAGAATCCTTAGAGAAATATGTTGGTCCATCTAAATATATAATAAACTTTTTATTAAACCACAATAAATACATTATTAATGTGCTTCGTTCTTTCTTTAAATAAGAATACGAAATTGCCTAATGTGGCTAAAGTATATATATGACAATTAATGATTTTAAATAATAAAGATTTGATAAAAATAAGTGTGTATTATAATTATATTTGTTTAATTTTAAGCTATTAAAATAAATTAAACAATCATAGTAACCATATAATAAAAATTAAAAAAATTATTTATATATTATATTTTGAATTTTTAAAAACGAGTATAAATTACTAAAACTTTTAAAAGTTTCACATTCTAATTTTGTGATCTATGATTTAAATTTTTTGTTATGACATGATACAAATAATTAAAAAATAATATAAGTTGAAAGTTTCATTTAATAAGTATCAAAAATAAAAGATATATAAATATATGCATCATTTTAAATTAAACTATATGCCATATAAAAAACATAAATATCTTAATTTTGAAATTTACTTTGAACATTTTTTTGATAAAAATTTGAAAAAATATTGACAACTTAATTTTAAAAAATATTATAAATTACTTAAACCATTAATTCCACTGTGAAAATTTTGTTATCACTAATTTAGACTTTTTGCTGTAACATATACAAATGATAAAAACAAATATGAGTAAAAAGCATCATCTAAGAAATATTAATATTAAAATATACCATATATATGTTACTAACATTTAAATTTATTTATATATCATATCAAATAGAAAAAAATATTTTTCCGATTTATAAAATTTATTTATATGTTCGTACCAATTTAATTATATAAGTAGTAGATAATGACTTTTTAATTATTCAATATATATTTATTATTTCATAATATGTTATAAACATATAATATATAAAATAATTTATATATATAATGTTCATCCCGTGCAATGCGCGGGTCTTAACCTAGTGTTCCTTACAACTTAAGCACTTTGACATCCAGAAAAAATGTAATAATAACATACAGTTGATGCAATATTAAAATTTAGAAGGGAAAATAAAGAAAATACAAACCGGAAGGAACCGGGTGTGAAAGCAAATCAATGTGGGCAATTCAAAGCTAGGGAGAGAGTAGCTATCAAGAAAATGAGAGGAAGTGTAAAAAGAAAAAGACAAAGGAAACCTAAGCTGCTTATCTATAAAGCCATCACATTATTCTTACCCTTTTTGCCCACACTCATAGCCCATCATCATCATCTCTACATACACCGTATTACATACACTCACCCCACATGAATGTCTTTATAAATACTATTGTATAGTACTGGTCCAAGGATCCAAGTTGAGAGAAAGATAGTGAGTTCAGAGCCAATCTTGTGAAATCTAGAAAATAAAAATCTTTTTCAGAGAGGAAAGAAAAAAAACTCTTTGTTTTTATTAAAAAGAAAAAAAGCAGAGTGAAAGATGAAGATTTGGTGTGATGTGTGTGATAAAGAAGAAGCTTCAGTGTTCTGTTGCGCAGATGAAGCAGCTCTTTGTAATGGTTGTGATCGCCATGTTCATTTCGCTAATAAGCTTGCCGGAAAACATCAACGATTCTCTCTCACTTCTCCTACTTTTAAGGATGCTCCTCTCTGTGATATATGCGGGGTAAGAACAAATTCAATCTCAATTCAAAACCTATCTCTCTTTTGTTTTTCAAGAACATTCTCAAACTTTTCCATGAATATTTGTGGTCTTTTGGATGTGTTACTATTGATGAAACCTTGATTTTACAAAATATTAGTTCACCTTTTTCTTCTTCTTCTGAGATTTACTTATTGGTTGGTGAGATGAGAATATGATTGATTTTCCTTTTTCTTTCCTGGAATTTTTTTCCAACTTTACTTACCTTCATAAAAACTGAAACATGATAAAGATTGAGATTACTAAATTCTTGATAAGTTTTTAGGAATTGCATCAAAATCAGGTAGTTAACCAATTGAATCGAGTTATTTACAGTATTTTAATATTACTTTCTTCTTTGGGAAGGTGAAGCCGTGAAGATAAAGATATCTAAAAGATATTCTTTTTCTTTTTTTTGCCTTTCTTTAAATAAAAGAATAAAGAGCAATATCTTTTAGGAGGAAAAAGAAGGTCAAATCTAAAAATAAATAAAATAATGCAAATACTTTTTAAAAATATGTGATTACAAAACAATAGTCTTCTCTGATTATCTATTACTATTATTAAATGGAATCAAATCTTTATCCATATGACAGGAGAGGCGTGCATTATTATTTTGCCAAGAAGACAGAGCAATACTATGCAGAGAGTGTGACATTCCAATACACCAAGCTAATGAACACACTAAGAAACACAATAGATTCCTCCTTACCGGCGTCAAAATCTCTGCCTCTCCATCCACATACCCGAAAGCTTCCCATTCAAACTCCACAGCAGCAATGAGCCGGGCCAAAACCAGACCTAAATCAGTATCAGGTGAGGTCCCGAGCTCGGCCTCCAGTGAGGTCTTTGCGAGCTCTCCTTCGACAACTACAAGCAATTACTATTACGGGCTAGATGAAAACAACTATCATCAAGTAAGCGACTCTGGTTCTGGATCGGGTGGTACAGGCAGTATATCAGAGTACTTGATGGAAACGTTACCGGGTTGGAGAGTGGAGGATTTGCTTGAACATCCTTCTTGTGTCTCCCATGAGGATAACATTATCAGCACTAATAACAATGAGTCCTATATGGTTTACGATGGTTCTTTACAGTACCATCATCAAGGGTTTTGGGAACAAAAACATTTTTCCTGAACCTTTTCATTTGGTTGTTGGGGTTTGAGATTACGAAGCAAACCAACTTTTGTTGTTTCTGTCTTTCTCAAAGTATAATTTTATATTTTTTGTAAGGAAGAATTTGTTTGTCTTTGTCAACAAAAATTCGGATTTGGATTAACAACTTTGACTACCGTCCAACTATTTTGGATGGTCAATAATATAACAAGTCACTGGATCTGTGGAACAACCAATTAGCCAAATATGAAATTATGAATTCTCAAGGGAATGATCAATTAAACCAACATCAAATGATTTTTTTTTCTCTTTTTGCTGCACAATGGTCATGATCGCGGCAATCCCATCTACCTTTTGCAGTTTTGGTGATATGCAAAAGAATCCCTTTTCCCATTTTAGTGATAAATATAATTATATTATCTTACATACAAAATGAGTCCATGTTAAAACTATTCAACCCCATCAACAAAATATATAGCAACAGGCTTCACTCACACTTCTTGACACCTGCAAGATCATCCAACCTGATCAATATGTTTACATCTTTTTGTAAGTTTATTTAAGAAAATCATCTAACCTACGAGGTGTCAAAGTAAATTAATGTGAGTGAAGATCATGATCTAAATTCCTCCAGTAATGAATCCCAACACTTAACCTATTAAGTTTAAATCGTTTTTTTTTAAAAAAAAAGGCTTAAATGGTAAACTCAGCTTCTAATAAATCAAAGAAACCAGGCCGAAACTGTGACGCACAGCTGTGACAGAGAAACTAAAACTTTACCAAACTCATCCAAACTAGGATTTTAGTTTCAGTTTGGTTTCAACATTTTCTATAACGGAAAAAGAACCCAAAATGGAATGTTACATAACAACATTTAGCTTTCACTTGTAAAAAGGTACCTTTGTTGCCTTTGTCAAGACGGAAACGCAAAGAGCCGATCAGAGATCTTTGTGCGGCAGATTGGGCATTCTAAGCACGCGAGGGAACATGATCTACATACTGTAAAGTGAAACATCTTTTAATTAGAATTTTTTTTTAAGATAAAAAAGAGGAAGCATGTTTCATGGAGATGAAGTTGTGACTTACAGCAGAAATGGCGGCAAGGGAGCAGAATTGCTGCCGTGGGAGACTCGAAACACACTTTACAAATGTGAGAGTTTGCGTCTCCATTTGCTTGTGATTTCATCTCTTTCTCCTTCATTTCTTGCATTCGTGCCTGTCTCATCGTTTCGAAATCTTGTTAAAAACATATGTAAAGGAAAGACTACTTCACAGGTAAACAATGTAGAAAGCTTATCACGTTATATTTACCTTGAGACGAGCAACAAGAGGTTCCTCTTTTGGTGTCTCTTCGGTTTTAGCTACCACAACTACTTCAGGCTGTCTCGGTGCATTCACGACTTGTCTCTCTTTCAGAACAATGTTGCTTTGATTCTTCTCCAATTCCCTTGCAGAGTCAGCGCCACTGACTTCAGATAGTGCACCATTGTCTTTCTTCAACTTGGCAACAAGTACCCACATGTTTGCCAAATCGTTTTCTAAAGCTTCCTCTCTTCTCTTTGCTTCTTCTGCCTTTTTCCTGTATTCGTCTTCTATGAACTCTTTCTCTGCCAGTGCAGACTCAAGAGCCGCCTCTCGCTGTTTCCTCGCTTGCAACTCCATTTTCAGATTCTCCGGGTCAAGATTCCATGAGTCAAACTCATCAACACTCGACCTGCCTGAAGAGATCCTTCCCTTTCTTCCTGACCTTACCCCGTCGCTGTACTTGCGATTATTAACTCCGTTTACTGGATTACGCGTTTGAGCCAAGTCTCTTGCAGCTGCCAATTCTTTGCCTAGCTTTGTGTTTTGCAGTGAGAGTTTTGTTACTTCGCTAGCCAGATTTTTCAGCTCAACAGCAGCAGCAGATGCTAGTTCCTTAGCGTATGAAGCTTCTTCAGCTAGTTTTTGATTTTGAACTCGTAAACCACTGTTCTCTTCTACAATCTGGACATGTTCTAGCTTCAACTTTTCGTTCTCTATCTCCTAATTACGGAACGTAAAAACATCCATGCAAAAAGAAAAGGTAATGTAAGTATCAAGAGAAGATCAGATTTCCAATAAATGTACTGTCTATGTTTACCTGCGACTGTATTTTCCTTTTTAGTTCGTCTGCATACTCTCCAGATACCGCATTATTGGAACAAGATGGTGATGATTTTTCACTAGATACTTCATTCAAACGTTGCTCTAGAAGGTTCACCTTTTCATGTAGTTCTTTGTTCTCGGCGCACTACATTGTTGAAGAAAGTTTGGTAAGAAGAATTTTTTCACAGAACAATGTTCAATGTATGAATCAAATAGAAGCAAGAAGAATGGAGCGAAAAGGATAAGAATTATGCACAATTTCGGAAGGAGGAAAACATCCTACCAACCTTTTTCTGTAGTTGTTCTTGGAGAATGCAATTGTCTGCTGATTTGATCTGTGCCAAAGTTAGAACCAAGTTAGACATATGGCTTTTGATTTGGTTGCTGTAGTAAGCAAGGCGATATTTTAAAAAGAAGAATCAATTTTCACCTCCAGCTCAAAGCTCTTCTCATGGCACTGGCTCATCAAACTCATAACTTTCTGAAAACAACAAAAGAACGTGATATATTAGCTGAAAGGCGCTGACCCTTGAACCAGTGACCTTAAAAGGGTCCACGATCATTTTCTCGCAGTGAATGAGATGTGGAGGTTAAGTACCTGTTGCATCTCAACCAATGATGCATTGGCAATTGAAGCTTCACCACTCTCAATTATGTGCTGCTCTAAGGCCCTCATTTGTCTTTGCTTTTCTTGAATCTCATGTTCCAGATTCTGTATCTGCATGCAACAATTTATTAGGTTCGTTATCTGAGCTAAAGGTAAATGAGTCACTTTAGGTAAACAGTCAAGTACTGTTTGAAAAATCACAAAACGTATCTATAAAACGGACCTTCAATGGCATAGTACAGAAATATCAGAAAGTATCTTTACCTGAGTTTGTGAGTTTTCTGGATCATCTACGGAATGATCCACCAAACGCTTTAGTGTGCTTGTACTGAATGCTATTTCACCAGCAAGCATCTTAATTTGTTCAACCAAAAGGTCGATTTCATCTGGCGTCATGACACCCTACAAAAGGTCATACGCCCACAACTATCAGATGCCAGTTCTGGCAATCAATACATACATTGGGGGTAATTTACTCACTTGAGTAGATTCTGCCCCCGGTGAGGTTTCGCCATTCAATTTACTGGAAGATCTCTGGTGGCTAAAACCTAAGGAAGCATCTGATACAAGAGCCAAGGTAGAAGATGGAGATCCCGGATTATCATTATCCAAGAGCGGAGAAGCCAATTTCTGAAAAGCAAAAAAAGCAACACAAAATGACCAATTGTATTTTAAAACAGCTTCTGAGATGTGGAGGCAACATGCAGCAGTAAAGGAGCTGATAGAATGATAAACTACTTGGTCTCTGACCAAAAGCAAAATTTATTCTGGTTAAATCAACAAAACCACCTATTTCCAGAACTTCTTTTGTTGGTTCACCTCACAATGGATGAAATAACTAGCTGAACCACTGAAATTATTATCATTTAGGTTATATCAGAAAGCTTACATCATCTTTACCCGCAGAGAGACTGCGCTGGAGAGTGGGTACATCGCCCAAATATCCAGGAATAGAATTCCTGGTAGAGACCAGTATGAGCTTGGTAAGCTTTTGGATTCTGCTCATTAGAGCTGCTTTGGCTTCTTCTTCTTCCTCCAATCTTGATTGCATTTTCACTTGACCTTCTTCTAACTGTTATGATAAATAAATAGATAGGTCAGTCACTGACTTTAGAACCCGTCAGTTTAGAACACAGCAAAATATATTCAGGATAACAGTGATCTTAAGAGAAGTCAGAACCTGTTGCTTTAAGCTCATTAACTCTTCATGATTGACACCAACAAGCATACCCTTTCTATACTGATCAAGTTCTAGTTTGAGGACTGAGATCTCTCTTTGATATTTCTTAATCAGTGACTTCTCGTCTATAATCTGCTTTTAGGACATTAAAAATAAGCATTGAGCATAGGTTCAAGATTGTACCTTCAGTATAGTGAAGTACCTTATTGTAAAGCATGCTAAAAAGATTACCTGATTGCGTGAAGCATATATTTCTATACTCTTTGCTCTGCTGGCAAATTTCAATGTATTATGAGTTTCCTCATTACTGCTTGACGCGGGAGTAATTGTACATATGAGCTATAAGAAAAGAAGGAAAACAAAATACTGAATTAGTTCTATGTTGTTACGGTGGAGTAGCGCTTATTACAGAGTCAATATAGACACGAATATAGAGTACAGCGAGGGAAATATTTCACCAAATACAAAAGATCTTACCGAAACATGCCCATGGCCACTTAGAGATGATTGCAGAAGACGAGTTAGCTTAGAGTCACGATATGGAATGTGAGTTGCCTTACCCTCACTAAGTTTTCCAATCACCTTCATAAATGAAACAGCAAGAAATAATTAAAACGCCCTACCATCTCAAAGGTTTAAGTGACTAATGATGCTACTATTGACAGACAAAAACAAAAAGGATGACATACTATTTATCAGAAAGTCAAGCATCAAGAAACACTAGGACACCAGATCAATGAAAAAAGAAACGAAATCATAATCCTAAGTATATTCCCAGTGGAACTGCAAATTATTTCATGATTCTTTAATGCCACCAATGGGATGTGGAAGCTAATTGAACTGTTCCTATTAGCAAATCCATCATTTTGCAGTAACAGTGTTTTTGATTGACATGTCATCATTACATATTTAAGAACAAATGGTAAATGGAAGGATAGCCCAAACTAAGAAAATACACTTACAGTTCCAAGAGTTAGAAGACTCTTGTTTATGTATGAACCTTCCTTCCTCCTCAATCCAGTTGTTTCAGTTTTGGAACTCTCAGATCCAGCCAAATCAATCAAATTCTAAACAAGAAATTATATAGTTAGAGCCCCTTTTGAAAGAAATAATCTTATACAATAGTTAAACAAAGAACACTTACGAGTTGAGAAAAAATAACTCCATCATACTCATCTCCAGTAGCACTACTTTCAATCATCTGCAACAGATACAAATTAGACTTAAAACATGTAGTAAGAGGCAATAAATTACGCTTTGACAAATTTATGGAGCTTGAAGAGATACCAGTGTAAATAAAGTGTGACTTCTGCTGCTCATCAAATTGAAATTATTTGAACCAACGTGGCGATGTTCTGCCATTGAAACAAGAGCACTATTAAGGAGAGATGGAATAAACAGAGTTAAGAATATGAAGACATGTTTCAGAGTTAAAAATTTATAATTACCTTCACCAGCTGCAATGAAGGATAGTGCGTGACCAGGAGACAAAACAACTTCTTCCTTGATACCCTCGACATAAGTCCCCTAGAAACAAATATTACACTTTGTACTTAACCAAACTGATTCATACAACAGGACGGGTGCAATGTGAACTAATATATAAGCGACTTCACATCATATAGTGATTCGAAACTAATACGTTCTTAATGTTTCTATTCCGACCACAATGTTATAAACTTGCACGTGTGTGTGAGAGAGAAGAAATAAGTTAAGCATTCAATAGTTGTTAAGCAAACCTGGGAATCCTCTCTAACACGTAAATTTTGGCCTGTTGGATCCAGTAAATCATTTATCACCTGATACAAGGACAGAGATCAGATAAACTGTAGACAGATGAAACATACAAACACTCAAGTAAAAGCAAAACAGTGATGAGTAATCACCCAAATTTATATATATACATATTTAAGCAGTATAGTTCCCAGTGATAAGGTATAACTTATAAGAGTAGGAAAACAATCCAAACCTAAAAGTTTATTTTCAGGGCTTAGCGAATCATATATCAAGGATAGACAACTAAGTACTAACCTCGTTGTATATTTCAAGATATGAAACACGGAGCAGGAACTCCCTTCCTGGAGTCTGAAATATCGTGACGAATCCAATTAGGAACATGAATTCATTGGAGAAAAAAGACGTGATAGGATGAGAAAAGACGTGAAGACCACTTACATCCTGGATGATACTGAACACGTCTTTTATTGCTAGCGGTATGATCCCAGGAGATTCTTGATCACCCTATGCATATTTGTAAGGAACCAAAAAAAATCAGATAATTAACTAAAGAAAAGCACGGCCAATCTAAATGAAGACCTTCAAATTCCGTTTCACATGAGTATTTCAAGTTCACGTAACCATCAGATATCAAAGGAGAACGAAGTTGCAGAAGAGATACCGACTCATAGTAGAGAAACGTATAAAAGGGAAAGAAAAGAAAACTCTTACATGCATTGTATGGGTCTTTCCACTACTTGTAACACCATAAGCAAAAACAGTTCCTGTCAAATTCGCAACACTGAGTCAGAAGATTTGCTGCAAGCAATACTAACATGGAGAGCTGAGATTTCGCATACCGTTAACACCTTCCATAGCTGCCTTAACTACTGGTCTTGCAGCTACGTCATACACGTCCATAGTATTTGCTTGTGGTCCAAAAACTTTATCTGAACATCAACAAAATTGGAAAAAAAAAAATATTCACTCAGCAAGAAAAAAATGATATGATCTCCACAAATAAACCATCATCCGAAAAAATAGAGTTAGAAGGCAATACCGAAAGCATAAGCAGTGAGAGGATTGTACTCGTGCCTAACCATAGTATCCCCATCAGGGTACCAAGCAACTTCATCTCCTCTCTGATACTCTCTATCACTGCAAACAAAAAACAAATCAAAAAAATAGAAATCAAATTACAAAATCCAAATCAATTAACCCGTGGGAGATCTGGTCCACGGCGATCAGATCTATTTGTATACCTCAACGGTCGAAATCGAACTGTGACGGAGATACTATCCCGCTCCGAGCTAACAGTCTCCTCCACAGGCTCGCCGAGAAGCTCCTCCGACGGGTAAGGAACAGGCGATGCAGTTCCGAAGCTCCCGGAGCCGCCGATTAGCCCCGAGTCGGAGAAGGTGCGACTAAGCGTCGTCATGGATCGTGAGCCGGAGTTGGTGAAGGAAGAGGCGGAGGTGGATGAAGAACGGGGGATGAGACGGCTGCTGAGATGAGAAGAGGAAGTCGAAGAAGCGGGACTTGGTGGTCTACGGTTAGAGAACGATGAAGCCATTCACTAGACCTAGAGGATCAGCTCCGGCGACTAGGTCACGGTGAAGAAGAATCAAAACTAATAGAAAATGATTTCGAAGAAGGTGCAGAGAATGTGTCAGTGGGAGCTCACATGGCTGGAGACGGAATAAATCATTGTAACCTCCTTCTCTCTCTCTCTCTCCTTTTAGATTCGGTTTTGCTGGTAGAGAGAGAAGGTGAGACCAATTGTTTCGTCTTCTCTAAGCGAATGTGCTGTAGAGAGAGAAAGGAAGAAGGTTGAATTGAAAGTAGATGTCTCTCTCTCTCCTCCTCCTGGGTGAAGAAACGAGGAGGCTGAGAATTCAGATTTTGAATTTTGTTTTTTTTTCTGTGCCTTTCCAAATTTGCATATATTTAATTATTTAATTGTGGTAGTTGAAAATAATTCAGGGAGGAGAACGACAACTTAATATTTTTCATTTATTTAAAACATTTTTACCGTATGCTGCTGTTACATTCACCGTGTGACCTAGTAGTAAAAAAAAGCGCGCACCAGTTTAAAAGTTTTTCAAGCCACCAGACGAGCGGGAATGACAATGGCTCGATAATTTCCCATTTTTACCCTTTCATTTCTGCATATAACTTGGCGAACTTCTGTCAGGCATTTGATTAATCAACGAGTTAGCAAGGGTAATTCCGTATATTCAGGTGTGAAACTAGGGGGTTTAATTCGTTTACAATCAGCAGAATATTAATTTATTGATATTGACTAACGCTAAATTTATTTATTTTCATTTAACACATGTAACGCTAGTTGATATACCAACAACAACACACAATTCAAATTATTAAACAAGATTATACCGTCTAGCTGGCCATATGATCCAAAACCAAAACCCAAGTTGTTTCGTTTCATTTGTTTTAGTAAATAGACTAAATCGAGTTTCTTTTGGTCGAGTATTCATTTTAGCTCGACATAGTGCTTAAGCAGTACCATGTTATGTGGAATCTTGAATAATAATAGTTACTATCATTAGCCATTATTATAAGAACAACTACGATAATTGGAAAGTTGTCTTGGCCTCTTGGGAACACGTAAGTTTGGATGATATTTTTGACCCCAACAATTAATAATGTTTGGAAAAAAAAAAGAACTATAAAGACAGAATGCGACATAGATTTTTAGGATTTTATCGAATCAATACGTGATAGATACAGAGTGTCTGCTTCTCGAAGCTAAGTAGTTGTCATATGACTCACTTTTTGAGCTTCATTGCGCAGCTGGCTCACGTGCATGCTTTTCCTTTTCTCACGTGTCATGTGATGTGATATTTGAAATACACTTACCATGTCGAAAAGGAAAAAAATAAATTTCATACGTATTGATAAATGATATATGTCTCCGATGAAACCTCCAATCTTCTTTCCTTTACAAGAATATCACTCTTGTATAAGACCTCCTTGATGGTCGCATTTTGTTTGCTTGAGTTGAGTTGTTTCTTTGTTTCTATTTCGTGTTGTAATAAATTGCTTGCAACACTCAAAAAATTCGAAAATGTATAAAATTTTAACATTTTACCAAAAAAAAAAAATTTATTCTTGTTACTTTCTCTATCCAAAGGTTACTAAGATTTTTGTTGTTGAAAAACGTTAAATGTTATTCTTTACTGATCTTGAAATTTTATGTTGGATTGATAACGTAGTTGCAGCAAATCGAATTAGGCACGCCTCAGCTTCTCAACTACTAGGGAAGATTTGAGCGGCGCGCTAGGGAAATAGATTATGGAGGCTGTTAAAGAGAGGGATGAAGTGCCGTTTGGATCGCGGTTGTCTCTTACAGATTGTAGAGAGGAGACTATGAAAGGTACAATAAGCTATGAATGCGGTGAAGCCAAGTTGCGGTTCGAGCTAGGCTCTGATCAGATTGGAAAACACCCAACTTGCTTCATCAAAGTGGTAAAAAAATATGTTTGCTCTTTATTGTAAGTTAATAAGTAGAGAAACATGACCAGACCCAAAGTATCACCAAAACCCACCAAAAGAATGACATTATATAACCTCTATGACCTTAGTGGCAAGCACACGATCCCTTCTCTCGATATAGTCATAAGGAAACCAACCTGCTTTGCCTTTACATTCTCCTTCTGCCCACCCACTGCTCGTTACCTGGATCCGCAAAAGAAAAAGAGCCTTGTAAATGAGTCCGCACAGATCATACATGTCCTAAACCATGAAAGACTGGCAATCTAATATGCTAACCTCTCTGATAACAACATAGTCTCCAACCGATAAGCTAAGCTCAAATTCTGAATCAGATTGATATGGAAACATGACCTGCGCCAAAAAAAAATTGATCGTAGGCAAATCAAGAGATTAAGTAAGCTCTTCTGAGTCTATCAAAGTTCACAAACCTCTCCTAAGAAGTACCCCATGGCATCGGATGTTCCATTATGCATCTGAGAAGCACTGACTCCATTACTAACTTCTTCATATGAAGGAGGAGGAGGCGAAGATGTGATGTTCTCTACTTGTGGCGTTTGAGGCGCTTCGATTCTTTGTTGCTCAACTCTCATCTATACAATTGTAATTATGTTTTTTTAAAACAATGAAGAAAGCTGTGAGTGACCAATATACTACTTATACCTCTCCTTCTAGCCTTTCAATAATCTCAAGGATCCTTTGGTGATAACTACGCTCTGCTTCAACCTTTTTATCATTTAAGAAAAAACATTTTACAAAACAAAACACAGAGTAAATGATTATGAAGACAACTCCTAAGTTAGTACCAAAGTTATTAGCCGCTGGAGAGTTTGGTTTTGTTGCTGCTCTTCAACAGCAGCCATGGCAGAAGCTGCTTCCTTACCCAGTATGGTCATATTTGATTTAAGATCTTGAAGTTTTGCATCAGCATATTCCAACTTCATTACTAGTTCTGGATTACCAGGATTCTCTCTAACCTTAGCTTGCCGTTTTGATACTTCAATAGTCTATGTAAGTTCAAGAAAAAAACATGTTTAAGTTTAAGAAAAAAAAAAAGAGAGCAATTAAAAAGAAGAAGCGCGGCATGAGTATAACCTGAGATTCAGTCTCTTGTCGCATCCGTTCATAGCGTTGTGCTAAATGTCGAGCATCCACCAATGGAGCTCCAGTTACCATTGCCCTTAATGGCTCAGCGACCTAATAACTTCATCATGTAAAACTTAGCTATAAAAAAAAAGAAAGTGCATCAAGTGAAATGGTTTTGTCTGAAACCTGTGTGCCAAGAGCCTTCAGGAGATTTCCGCGCTCTTTCTCCATTTGATCGCGAGCATTTGCGAAACTAAGTGAAGCTCTTGTTAGTGTGTTACCACTTGTACATGTATTTCCTGAACCATATCTTCTGCTGTCCTCACACAACTTTGTACCTGTAATCGCAACCAAAACAGTCACAAAGAGGATTTTATAAACCCTGAAAAATACAAATATGTGAGTGATGCATAAAAAAATTAAGGTCACCTATTTCGACTTGTTTGGACCCTGTAACGATGGATCCTTCAACACCACGAACAATGTCCCGTTGAAAATGCTGAGAATACGAAGAAGTAAACTTCAGTAAAAAACAGTAGCAAGAGAAGAGTATACTTGAAACAGGAGAAATTTGAAGTAAGAACCTTAGCAGAACGTGTTGAGATGTAAAGTTTCTCGAGCTTCTGATGCCTATGTAACTCTTCCTCATCAGTTATTACAGTATCTGAGCCTCCATACCCTCCTCCCCCAAACTGTCTCAGGACAGCCTTGAAACATAAAAAAAACAGAGAAAAACATCAACACATTCTGTATAATCGACTGTACACAATACAAAATCATCTTTTCAGATCAAGAACATGATTAATCCCAACTGAAAGCAATAAAGCTAGCAAAAACATTCGACTCTTAAAAATTAAATTTGATTTAGGGTTGTTATGTATCGATATAGAGGGAGTAGAGAACCTGTTGCTGTCTGGCCACTTGTTCTCTGAGCTTTGAAGCTTGTTTTCTGATTGCTTCCATTTATTATACAAACACTGTGTTTCTTCTTCTGATTCCTCTTCTAATCTCCTGATCTCCTCTTCTTCGGGAAGGTGATAAACTGAAGGAAAGGAGAGATAGAGAGAGAGAGAGAATATGTGTTTGAAATCACATCTACTGTTTGGTATGGTGTCACATCTTTTTGACTATTATTTTAGTCAATTCTCAGTTTTTTTTCCTCTCCCAATATTTTATAATTTTTTTTTTTTTTGGAATTTCTTAATTTTACTAACGAATGTCTGATCTGCTTCAGATTACTTTAATTTATTGAATTGTACGATTTGGCGTCAACTGAAATGGACCGAATAAGTCTGGAAGGTGAAAACAGTACCAAAGATCAGGATCTTCATGTGAAAGCCTTATCGAATGCTCTCTCGGTAAATGTTGGCATGATGGCTAGAGGTTTAAAGATAGACCCACCCTGTTAAAGATGCGGTATGGAGGGAGAGTCTATTAACCATGTGCTTTTGACTTGTCCGGCTGCTTGTCTTGTGTGGGCTCAGTCAAACTTTCCTTTCCCGCGACGAGGTTCTAAAAACATGACTTTGTTTGAAAACTTCAACTATCTACTTTTTCTGCCAAGATACCTCAAAGTTCCAGATGAAATTGGTCGCATGTTTCCATGGATTCTTTGGACTATATGGAAGAACAAGAATTTATTCCTTTTTGAGGGTAAGGAGTTTGCGGTGGAAGACACGATGGCAAAAGTCATTGAGGACTCTAGCCACTGGTTTGAAGCTCAGAAATGTAGGGATGAAGAGGATGAAGCGGGGAATAGAGAGCTTCGTGCTAGAGACAAGTGGGAGGGCCAAGCGCAGGCTTTCTAAAATATAACGTGGGCTTGCAGTGGTCAAAAAGGAATAAGACTCTCGGAGCAGCATGGGTTTTAAGGAACTGTGGAGGAGAAACTATGTTTTATAGTAGAAGGATGTTTGCAAATGTTGAATCGTGGATGCGAAATTCTTAGCCTTGTTATGGGCTATTGAATCAATGCAAAGTCATCATGTGACAAAGGTGATCTTTGAAGTGGATTTTGCAGATTTGGTCGGTGCGGTAACAAAGCCTAAAGCTTGGCTAGCTTTCAGATACCATGGAGTGGAGCTGAAGAAATCTTTGGTAAACTTTCAGGAGTGGACTATTTTGGTCGTTTCGTCGGGAGCTAATAGATGTGCTCAAGCAATCGCAAAAAGTGTGACAAGGGAGAAGAGGTTCTAATCTTATGTGGCGATGGGTAACCCCCAATGGTTGAAGGAACCTGTCGAAACTGATTTGCAGAGGATGGGACGACTGGTTTTTTTAGATGCTCATTGACCTAACGTTGGATCTTGAGGGTGGAGTTTTATGCTCGGTGCCCGCCGGAGGTTATTGCTTTATGTGCTTATTCTTTTGGTTGTTATGGTTTTGGGTTTTACACAGTTCGAATGTTCTATTAATAAAGTTACGCAAGAGTTAAAAAAAGAAAAGAAATGGGCCGAATAATAGGCCGATGCATGAGTATAATTCAAATTTTGATTATTCACCGGTCAGAGTTGGCGATGGACGATGGCAGACGCACATCCATTAATCAAACCTATTGGAAAATAGTTATCAAAGAATTTCAGTAAAGAGGAAGACAATTAGAAACTGATGAGATTAAACTTACAAATTTAAGAAGCAAATAACTAACTACACATACTCCAAAGTGGATACGTCTGACTCTCATTTTAAACGAAAAAAATATTCGGTAAAATTTTATTCAATATTTATTTTGGCTCCAACATTTTAAAAAGTAGTATATGTAATTGTTTGGTATTTAAAATATTAAAGTATTAAATTGTCTTTAAATGTTCATGATATCTTAAATTTCAGAACTAATTTTATTTATTAAGGCTGATTATAATAAATGACGATAATCAATAAATTTAACTTCTAAAATTTTGCATTTGATATACATTTGTTATTTCAAAAGTGTAATCAATGGTATCTGACATATTTATATCCAATGATTTTTCACAAAGTAATAACAAATAACTTAATACATTTTTTTTCTATTTTCCAATTTGATCCCATACATTATTAGTTCGTGGAGCTATTTACTCGATTACAAATATTTCTAATAGAGAGATAAAAAGTAATTTATGAAGAACTGCACTAAACATATGTATGTGTGGGCGTGGTTATGATCACAAAAATATATTTTAATATAAAATATATGTACAGATATAAAATTATTATCAAACATCTATATTATAATATAATATATTCTACACTAAATATATTTTACAAAACATAAAAATATAAATGGATATTTTATAAAATTAATGGTTTATAAATTTACATTGAACGCAAGTTAAATCCAACACCCGCGTGGAGGCGCGTATCAAGATCTAGTAATTATTTATGTTTGTTAGATCTGTATTTTTTTCATATATATAATGTTTTTGGCAATTTTAGTGAATAGTTGCAATCATTTAAATGAATGGTTGCAATTATTGGATGAATATTTGCAACTGTTTAAGTGAACCATTATAACTTTTATGGTAACCAACCATTATAATTTTTGGTGGTTAACTATTGTAATCTTTGATCTCTATATATAATAACCGGACGAACATCAAAACCACTAATGAATTTATGCTAATATTTTATTTATTCATAAAATTACAAATGTTATTAAAATAATATATTTAAAACCAAAATAGTCAATATTATATAAACTATAAAATGAAATCAACTTAAATTATTAAAATTATAGAAGCATGAAAAATTAGGATTAAAACATTAAATAACACTAATTTTTTTGACAAATACAATTGCACATTGATGTGGGTTATGATTGTTTATGATTTCCAGTGCTACTGAATTTCTTTGCAGTCCACAAATACAATGGGTAAATATATAAAAATTAAGCTTTTAATTCCAAATCCAAATTTCCTAATTTGACTATTACTATAAAAGAAATTTTAATCCAAAATTTACATCCCATAACAAAACTATAAAACAAAAGAATATAATTTAATATATCGATTACCAATATGAATATTGAAGTTTTATAATTATAATATTAATTTAAAATGTGTATCTAATTTAATAATTTAAATCTTTTATAAAAATAAACATTAAAATTAAAAATTATTAGATATATATATATATATATATATATATATGTTAGTCCGCACAAAGTGTGGACCATCAACTAGTTGAAAAAAATAAACATTAGCTAACTAAATTAAAACATAAATAATTGGATTTGGCTATGGCAGATATAAAATCTAAGTTTACACTTCAAAAAATCTAAAAAATATTTTGGACCAGTCCAATATATTTGAACCATGGATATAAATTACAATTAATAACAAATAAAAGGCCCAAAAATGTCCTATATCTATATAATTTATTAAAATTCTAATTATAATATTAAACTCCATTTTAATATTAAATTATTTTATAAAAATAAGAAAATATTAAAAGATATTAATACATATATGAAGGGGAAAATATCAATTGACTTTTTGATATGTAAGTGAAAATTCATTCATAAAAAATATATTTAATCTACTTAGATGCGCACGTCCAAATCTAGCATAGGTTTTGTACGCAAATGTATTGGTATTCATCTCACGTCTTTCAATATTATAGATTTAAAACTATTTTACTTTTGAATAAATATATAACAAACAATTTAATGAATTATTTGGAATTTTAGTTGAACAACACTAAACTCTGAATGTATAAAACATGTTAATTTACAAAACATGATAATGTAAGGTCTAATCAGGGCCGGCTTAGATAGGGGAACGAGCGGTGCGACCGTCCCAGGTCCAGTCTGTTGTCCCCCTATTTTTTAATACATAAAGGTTCGATTTAAAAAAAAAATACATGCATTTTAATATTAAAATCTAGATTTTGACCCGCGCTTGGAAAGCGCGGGGTTGTTGGATTATATTATAATACAAAATTTTATTATATCGAAAAACATAATTTTTAACAGCTATATAATCTACAAATTAGTTTATTTGAGATTTTATATGTACACTTTTACGTAAGTTTTTTTTCGACATGAGAATTATATCCGGATCAAAAAAACAAACCGAACCGACCCAAAATTATAGGTTTAGTTCAGGTCCAGAGAAGATAACATATTGGGTTTTTTTTTACTCGCAGGTCTTTGTTTGAGTCCGGGTCCTACCCTAGACCCGATCATAAATATGTGTTTATTAAGTATATTTGGATATTCCAAATATGTTTACGGTATTATGGATATTTTTTTTTAAGTTTTTGGTTTACGATTAGAGTTTTGATTTCAGGTAATTTTTTCAAATTAAAAAAAAATTGGGTGTTTGGATAAAATTTTGGGTATTTTTCAGTTCATCGTGTCAGATTTTGAATAAGATTTTAAAATTTTAGGTATTTGAATTTTTTTGGTATTTGTTTGGAGTTTCAAATATTTTTCGTGTTTCAGATATTTTTTTGAGTTTTCATATATTTCAAATTCTTTTAGAATCTTAAATACTCGAACAGATGTGGACATATTACGTCCATATCAGGTCCAACAACCTTTTGATATAAATTTTGAACGTTATTGTACAAAAACATGGTTGATGAAATATTTTTCTGAGTAACGGTATCATAAGAAATAATATTAAGATCTGTTAAAAATATTTAAAATATTGTATGTTTAGAATGATTAATGTATTATCAGAAAAATAATAAATAGTTATACATAACTCCAACAACTTTTTTATATTAGATTTTTTAAAACTCTTTCCTTTTTAATAGTATTGATTCGTTTTAAGTGAAAAATATATAAAAGTATAATATCTAAATAAATAATTTTCAAAATCTTGAATAATCAATATTGATATCGTGAAGTCAGGTTAGCTTTAATAGAACCAATGAATTTCTTCATTTTTGTGAAGGTAACATGAATATTCAGAAAAATTATTTTTAAATATGAAAATATTATCAAACTATAAACGGTTGAAAGTTTAGTATATGATATGAGATTTTAGTGGGAAAGTTTATATATGATATGATTATTTTATTATAAACGAAAGAGGAAGTTAGAATGTACACATATATGTCTTGTAATTTATCTTACTTTAAATCATATATTATATGATAAAAGTGATAATATAAAACATTAGTTTCAATGCTTTTACGATTAAAAATCAAAATGATAAATATAGTAATAGTAATGATTAGGATTTAGGAGTGAGATTTAAGTAAATAAAAGAATTGACTAAATTATTGTTAGAGAAATATATGGTAATATATTGTTAGTATAAATTTAAGGTAAGACCAAAAATAATGAGTTAAATGAAAGGGTCCAAACAACTTTTATAGATAGATTTTTTTAGACTCCTTCACTTTTGATAGTATTGATAAGAGAAGGGGCCCATATTTTTTATTTGAAAGTGTTTTTTATTTCCACTGATTTATTTTTAAAAATTTTTCTGGTATTTTGAAAAAAAAAACATATATCTATCAGATTTTTTTAAAGAAAATAATAGTTTGAAATTTTTTTTTTTTACTCCAGGGTCCATGACACCATTGAGCCGGTCATGAGTCTAATAGTATCATCTCCCCATATCAACCTTCAATAAAGCTTTTCTCAAAGGATTTCAGTTTGTCATCATAAATTGCTAGCGTATAGGGCACGCTAATAACTGCGAGGTTTAGGATGAAAGCACCAATGAGTCCTGGTGTACATGTATCAAAATATAGACCGTTGATGCCCCATGCAGATCCAAATGTGGCTGTTCCAAAAACAAAGGAAGCTCCAAGACCATCAACGCCGTAAATCAATTGAACCAATGAAAGTGCAGCGATGAAGACACCTAATGTAAGGGAGAAAGACTCCCATCTCTGCCACTTGTAACATATATAAAACATAGATACGTTCACCATTAACGAGATGATGGTGAGCAAAGTTACTCGACCTTTGAAAGTAGTGTGCGGTGGATAATCTGAGGACATAAAACAACAAGCCAATCTGAAAACGTAAATGTACATTGAGAAGAACCCAAAATATCTGATAAGAATGTAGATGAAACTCATTTCTTCTTTGTATGAGATCACACTGTCCCATCCTCTTGCGATGCAATAGATCGATATGATTGCGCACTTAAGCAATAGTCCTCGTGTGATCACATCATTTACTCCTACAGTTTCTACTCTTTTTAAAGGAGTTGCCAAAACTTCATCCAACATCATTTTCTTATCCGACATATATATGTTTGTTGTTGTTGATTCTGTGTTTGGTGAATACTAAGAGAATACGGATACGAGGGTACGATGAGTTACTTTGAAAGACGTTTTATTGATCAATTTGATAGTGATTACAAGAGTGTTTGATCTATGAGCAAGAGAAAGAATAAGGTCTTCGGCAAGAACAAAAAGAGAGACAATAAACCCTAACTCTAGCCGTTTTGTGTCTTGTCTCGTTTTTGGATCCCCTTCCTTCCTCTCTCTCTCTCTCTCTCTCTCTCTCTATATATATATATATATATATATATATATATATATACTCGGTTCCTGGAAATTGAGGGTTCGCACTTGACCTAATCGGCTGGGCCGAGTTGTACTTGATTGCTGTTATCGGGACGAGCTTTGTATTTGTTGGACCTTATAAAATGTGTAATCCCTCTCCAACAGTTGTTCTCTAGCAAAACCCATACGATACAAATCTAGTTTTTTGTTTTTTTTTACTTTACGTATTTACCTATTCATATACAAGAGAAAAAACTCATCAATTATACCATGGAATATAAATATATTTTAGAATCTATAAATATTAAATACAATATCTTGTAATATATAATTATTTACAGAACAAATCGAATGTCTATATACCTACAAAAAAACATTATATATTTTAAATATTTTGTAATTGAATTATCCTAAGCTAGAACATTTTGGTTAAAAATTAAGCAATTACAACTTAAAAGATTCTAAACAAATGCTCATCAAGATTATTAGTTTCTTACACATGTCTATTATTGTTATACACTTTTAATTAAACATTAATATGTAAAAAGAAAATCATTTACTTACAAATAGGAAAACAATTCTTATTTATTAAATTCGTGATTGTATTATTATAAAATAAATTAAATTCCATGTATATAAGATATTTGATCATAAATTAAAACATATACTCCAAAACGCATATTAGATCCACAAGAAGGAAAAATGATATTATAATCTATATTTAATAGCTAGCGGATTTGGCTATGTCTTTGTGATTAAGTTTTAAGATTTTTTTTTTGTCAAAGTGTTAAGATTTTCTATATTTCCGACCTTTATCATCTCTAAAGATAAATGTAAGATTTAAGATTTTGGTCAAAGTTTTAAGTTTCTTTTTGTTCAAATTTATAAGATTTTTGTTTGGGTCAAAGTTTTGAGATTTTCTCTATCATATCTTCCATTTATCATCTTTAAATATAAAAGAAAAAATTAAGATTTTTGTTCAAAGTTTTAAGATTTTTCCTGGTCAAAGTTATTAGTTTTATACATATAGCTTCTTTCTGTAATCCAAATCTGGAAAGCAAACAAACATCTTTCCATCAGATACCCCTTTTTCTACTCCAATTTATCCCTTGCTTTATCAATTTAACCTAACAGATAATCAAACGAGTAAAGACCCAACGGTTACATCTGAAGCTTTTCAAAATCTTTTGCCAACTTGATGTAGAGATATAGAAAATTCACCTTCCCGTCCCTCCTCATCACCACACGGTCCACACCTATAATAACACATAGATAAATCAGTCTCAAAGCCAATCTGAAAACGTAAATGTACATTGAGAAGAACGCAAAATATCTGATAAGAACGTAGATGAAACTCATTTCTTCTTTGTATGCGATCACACTGTCCCATCCTCTTGCGACGCAATACATCGATATGATTGTGAACTTCAGCAATAGTCCTCTTGTGATCGCATCATTTACTCCTGCAATTTCTGTTTGTTTTAAACGAGTCGCCACAACTTCATCCAACATCGTTTTCTTACCCGATATATGTTTGTTGTTGTTGAATCTGAGTTTGGTGAATACTAAGAGAATACGAATACAATGGTGGGTTATTTTGAAAGGCGTTTTATTGTTCGATCTGAAAGTGATTACAAGTGTGTTTGATCTATGCACAAGAGAAAGAACAAGGTTTTCGGCAAGAACAAAAAGAGAGATGATAAATCCTAGTTCTGGTCGTTTTGTGTCTTGTATTGTTTTGAGACTCTCTCTCTCTCTCTCTCTCTCTCTCTCTCTCTCTCTCTCTCTCTCTCTCTCTCTCTCTCTCTCTCTCTCTCTCTCTCTCTCTCTCTCTCTCTCTCTCTCTCTCTCCGGCTCATGAAAAACTTCAATTCGCACTTGACCTAATTGGATTGGCCGAATTGTACTTGATTCTTCAGCTGTTATTGGTCCAAACTATGTATTTGTTAGGCCTTAAGGAGAAGATACAAACTTAGGGGCTTATTGAACTGATGATTTGAGAGGAATTCATTATATACAAAATTCAAAGGATTTTTTAAAAACTTGGGATTTATAAAAAAACGATTAAAAGGTATTTTAAAAGTTTTTAATGAATTGAGCACAGAAAAGCTTGAAACTAGAAACCTTTCTATCACGACTACACAAAATCTTTATTAATCTATACCCTTTGACACGTCCACATCATTCAAGCTTCAAGTGGAACTACGTCAACAAGAGAACCTCTCTACATAAATAATTCTTCTTTAGCTTCTGATTTATCACAGTTGAATACTTGTCCATTTGAATCATCATCAGATCAAGTAAACAAAATTTGTTAAAAGAACAGAACAGAATCATGTCAAGTGTATCTCTAGCGGTGGATCCAATAACCGACATGGACAAAACGTCTCTGACTAGTGAGAATGGAAGGTGGTCGGGGATGACAGACAGCTGGTGGTGGTGGCGGCGGGTTGATGGGATCACAGAGTATGTGCTTAATTTTTAGCCGACGCTCAAACTAATGAAATCCTTTTTTATTTTTGTGAAATACCATCTCATTAGGTGGTATTTCTTCCAACTGAATTTTGACTACAAATCATTTTTTAGATAATCCAAAATAATTTTTGATAAATATTATTGATGAAATCCCATTTTTTCAATAAGAGGGGATTTCATGGGATTTATACGAATGATAAGTTCAATAATCATGGATTTGTAAAAGGTTTCATAAATACTAAATCCAATAAGGTAAGATTTGCTAAAAAAATCAGAATTTTTTCAAACACCTAATCCAATAAGCCCCAATTAGTTTTCTGTTTTTTTTTACTCTATGCTATTTACCTTTTTTTTTTTTGTCAACTCGCTTATCATTAAAACTTATCAGAAGTAGGAGTACAAATAAAGTTTACAACATATGGACACAAGGAAAACACGCGTCATACAAAAATTTAAGCACAATCCACGTGTTAAAGAAGAAGCATGCAGATCGGAAAAGCTTTTTCTCCACCGCCGGTCAAGTTTCAGGCTGAAAAACGTCGACCAAGTCGTCAATATTCCTGCAACACTTCCATCTTCTTTAATTTGCATTCGCTACTAATCTCCCTTACGCTTTCCGCCGATGTTGATGCTTTGTAAATCTTACATCTCCGGTTCATAACGCAGGGACTGCTCAATCAAAACCCAAAGTAGATCCTTTGTTGGACCGCTCATATTAGAACGCCAAACTCTACTGAACCTCCTTTGAAGAAAACTGAGTTTAGTCCATCATCTTCATCCCCTTTTCCCATTAGAAAGCTCAACCCTTTGGCCAATTTACCGGCAAACTATGACGGGTTAAGACTGATTTCTTAAAGAAAAGGTTCTGAGCTTAACCTTTAAAGAAGAGAAACCAAACACCAACAGTCGGGATTTTGTATGAACTCGCGAAGAGAGAACAAAGTGTAAATCCGATCTACGAACTTTATTCAAACTCAATCTTGATTGGAGAACAAAAGAAAAGTCATGAAGCTTTGCTCCGATTCAGATTGAAACGTCACAACAAAATTCGCCATCGTTTTTTCAAAAAAAAAAAAAAAAAATTCGCCATCGCGAAGGAAGAGATTCGCCAAGCGAAGAGAAAGATCGATCAAGCAGATCGAAGTATTTACATAAAAAAAAAGTGGTAACCGGCGGCGGAAGCCTCCGGCCACCGAACAGTTATTGTTTTCTGGAAGTTCTTTCTAGTGAGAAGGTGGAGCACTTAGAGAGAGGTTGAGCTAATTTAGCAACTTCCGCTATTTACTTATTTATATACAAGACAAAAAACTCATCAATTATATCATGGAATATAAATATATTTTTGTCAATCTCTAAATATTAAAATCTAAGATCTTGTAATATATTTATATACAGAACAAATCGCATGTCTATATAGTACCTACAAAAAAAAAACAAATCAATATATGTTTTAAATATTTTGTAATTGAATTATTCTAAGTTAGAACATTTTGGTTACAAATTAAGCAATTACAATTAAAAGATTCTAAACAAATGCTCATCAAGATTATTAGTTTCTTACACGTCCATTATTGTTCTACACTTTAATCTAACTAGAAATTTTTTCCGCGCTTCGCGCGGATTGTATCTTATAAATTTATTTTATTTGTAATATTATTTGTCGGTTTTTTCTTTTACATTAACTTCTTATTTTTTCAATGTTATTTTTTCTTAATTTAAATTTATATGTTTATAATTTTTCATTTTTCTTGTTAAAAATAGAGAACTATATTTTTTATAGATGGTTTTTTGTATGTGACATAAACTTTTTGAAATTTTAAAATAATGTTATATATAGTACGATTAACACATTAAAGAAGAGAAACATATTCATGCACATTTTACGCATGTTTTATATGCATAATTTTAAACATTATATATGTATATATTATAAGTTTGAAACATGTAAATGCTTTCTAAAGCTAAATACTTGTTCTGAGTTTACATAACTTATCGAAAGTTTTATCTTTTTTTAAATTCAAATCACAGAAAAAAATATCGAAAAGTCAGTATAGATGAGTTTTTTGGGCTTTTAAATCAACACTGAAAAATTACATGAATCAGATAACAACAGTTTTATAAAGAACTGGATAAAATTTGACCGAGCCAAAGATTTTCACACAATATGTTCTTTCTTCTTCAAATTGCAAAGAGCTATAGGCACAAGAAAAAAAATCATAACTTTTGTTTTCATTTATATAACATTTTTTCTCCTTTACACACGGAGTTTATTACACTGTTATAAGCAATGGAGAACTCTATTCATATAAGATTCACATCTATGCATTTTGACAAAGAAGAATTTTAGCCATCTTTAGTTTCAGAATGGACCAACTTCAGTCATATACACTATATTTTCTTTATGATTCAAATCTTACGATTTTAATATATGTGCAGATTTCCATGTGAAAAAGAACGCACGCCATCTATCATTCAACCTATTACTTTTTCCAAAGTAAACACTATAATCCTTGTTTGGTTAGCTCCACAAATTAATCTCTTTGGATCAGTTTACTAAAAAATATAGATACTAATGTCAGAAAAGAATATAAACACTATCAACAACAAATATTGGCACAAGACTATTTGGTTCAAGGAACATATTCTACATAATGCGTTTATATCATGGCTGGCTTTACGGAGAAGACTGCCAACCAAGGATCGCTTGAGGCGTTGGAGGTTAAATGTCTCAGGAACGTGTGTCCTTTGTAATCTGGAAATAGAGACTCACTATCATCTCTTCTTTGAGTGATCTTTCTCTCGCTTGATATGGGAGCCTTTTGCTGCTGAAGTTTGGATTTCTCCTCCGGCTGATCTACACTCTATTGCAGCCTGGATCAATCAACCTCGCATCAACGCAGATACGCATGCTACTCCAGTCATCAAGCTCTACTTTCAGTCAGCCATCTACCTGTTGTGGAAAGAGCGTAATGCTCGTGTGTTCACAGCTGTCTCCTCACCTTCATCAGTCATCCTTGTCTCTCTCGACCGTATGATGCGTGACCGTCTCCTCTCTTACCCGGCAAGTTCTTCCTTCTCCTCTTCTTTACTTCTTTTTATCTTTCTTGTATAAGACTTCCTTAAGACTTTTTTTACCTTGAGTTGTTGTTGGTTGTTTTTGTTTCCTTGCTGTAATAAGTTGTTTAAAAACAACAGTATAACCTTTCAAAAAATGATAATCTTAACATCTTACCAAAAAAAACAACAAATATTGACTTATTTATGTGAATATGTATTTTATTTTAAATCATTATAGTGGACGAAGAAAGCACCATAATTTGTACAACAAATTTTTCTTAGATTCACGTCATCATACTCACCATTTTACCATTTTAATTATATAATTTTACATGAGCTTCTTCACCCTCCCCGGTTATTTTCTCTTAATTTATAACTACAATATAAAGTTATAGACTATATATATTATAAATTAATAATTTATTTACCCTTGAAGTCTAACGATTAAAAATAGAACATAATTCAATAGATATATGATTCTATTAATAAATTAGTAGTTACAAATTTGAAATTTCTAGAAATATCAAAAGTTGTATGTTAGTTAATTATCTTTTAAATGACATTTATTTCTAATTCTTTTTGGATGAGAATATTTTGGCTGAGGTGGATAGTCTCAAAAACCTTGAATTTAGTTCCTTTTATATAGTAGGATCTATTAATTTAGAAGCATATTTTTATTTAGCATTAACAAGTCATAGCACTTAGAGAATTAATTAATATGACAAATTTGATTATTTACATTAATAATAAATAAACTATAAATTTGATTTTTTTAATTACAACAAAATCTGTTGAGAAAGAATCTAACAAAATCTTACTTAAAATTTTAAATATTTTCATAGAATAACATATTACTTAATTTTGTAATTAATAATATAATATTATTATAAATCAACGTTAACTAAAATTTTATTATAAAACAAGAAAATAAAATTATATAATATTTTTTGTAAATTTTATAATTATATTCTGTATTATATAAATATAAAATGTTAATAACAAATCAATTTTTATTATACTTATTACTTAAACCTCCTTTCAAGCAGAAAGAAGGAAGTGGATTACCATTTCAAACTTACTCAGAAGTCTCTTGCTCTTAATGATATTGGAGTATTGATTACCATTTTGGGGAGGACGTCATTAGTAGGAAATAGATGGAGTGTGCACCAGCAGAACGCTTTTCGTCGGTGACCTTGCGTTATGTTCAAAGTACAAAGAATTAGAAATGATATATAAGGGTAAGGTTCAGAGGGAAGCAAACACAGCAAGCTTACCATAACTTAAGAGGGAAAAATTAGGGTTGGGCAAAAAACCGAATCTGATCCGAAAAACCGAATCAGATCCGAAAATGTAGAATTAAATCCGAACTGAAATTGGTTAAATATTCGAACGAATTCAGAATTTTGGTATTTAGAAAACCGGAACCGAACCACACCAAAATATTTCGGGTATCCGAAAATAGATTTATATAGTTAAATATATTCATTATTTTTAGATTTAGTATATAAAAAATATCCAAAATATATAAGATATTTTGAAGTTGTAAAAAATACGTGAAAATATATAAAATAATCAAAAGTAAATATCTAAAATATCTAAATAATACTCAAAACAAAAAATATTTGAAATATTTGTTGATTCTCTGTCCATATATTCAAGTCAAACCAATTTATATGTTAAGTTTAGGTATTTTGATATGAATTTTGAGAAATTTAAAATATATATGAATTTCAAATTTTTTAAAATAATTTCCAAACCGAATCGAACCAAACCAAAATTTATAAATACCAGAGTGAGGTATAAATCTTTAATCCCCGAAATACGAAACCGAATGGATCCGAATGGATACCTAAACGATCATCCCCTAGGAAAAATGATGGGCTGATAAGTGTAATTGCTATAATTGGTAAGTGAAACAAAATCACCAACAATACCCCATGAGAAGCAAGCGCAAAGAAAGTGCGACCAAGATTCATCTTGGTTATCTTGTAGTTTGGATCAAAGTTTGAGTTATATTTACCCAAAATATTTATTTTCTTAGACCATCTTTGAAAATTTATCTTGATACAATAATATACTAAAATGTTGATTCTTTTAACCAACATTAAATATATCACAAATATCTTTACAAAATTAATACTTAATTAATTAATTAATTTAAACTATAACTCAACAAGAATATTTTTCACATATTTTTCACATATTTTTCACATATTTTTTTGCACATATTTTTGCATATACATTTAATTTAATTATTAATATTTCCTTTTACTGTTTACAATTTTATTAAAATCAGTTCGCAAAAAGAAAACTAAAATAATTGATATCATTTTTATATTAAGCAAAAAAAAATATTGTTAGTTTATATATAAAAATATAATCTAAAACTAAAACAAATGATAATGTTTCATCTTACAAAAAAATGTTAGTTTTTTAGATTTACTATACCATTATTTGTAAATGTTTTTTATATTTAATCTCGCGCGTTAAAAGTTAGATTGGTTAATGTCATTGTTAATATTAATTACTAATTAAATTAATCATAAAATAATTGAAATAAAAAGTAGCCAGATAATAAAACAAAAACGTGCAAGCATAAAATTGGTAACCGCATGATTTATGTTAAACAAAATATGGTTATTTTTGTATCGAAATCTACAGATCTAAAGTACAAAATCGTGGAGTTAAAAGTAATCACGTAGTGTTGCATAAGTAATTCATAGCAAAAAAAAGAGTTATTTTTAGGTTGAACCTCTAGGTTCACCGATCAATAATATTTCATTATTTCAAATTTAATATCTTTTAAAATAGGAAACAAAATATTGTCAAGTTATATTATGTTTTTAAAATAAAAAAGTAAAAAAAAAATAGTTACAGAAAAAAGAATAAAAAAAATATTTTTAACGTCGTCAGCAAAACACTAAATCTTAAATTCTAATCCCTGAATCATAAATCCTAAACCCTTGGATAAATTCGTAATCCCTGGGTAAACCCTAAACCCTTGAATAAATCCTAAACTCTAAATAAAAAAATACTAAACACTAAAACCCTAAATCCTAAACCTTTTTGTGTTTTAGTGTTTAGTGATTTTAATTTAGAGTTTACGATTTATCCAAGGGTTTAGGGTTTACCCAAGGGTTTAGATTTTATGATTTAGGGTTTATGGATTAGGATTTAGGGTTTAGTGTTCTGCCGATAACGTTAAAAATATATCTTTTGTAATTACTACTATTTTTTATTTCTTTTTACCTTTTAATTTAAAAAACATAATAATTTGTCAATATTTTGTTTCTTTTTTAAAGGATATCAAATATAAAATAATACAATCTTATTAGTCGGTGAACCTAGAGGTTCATCCTAGGGAGTGAACCCAAAAATAAGTTAAAAAAATCATAGCAACATTTAATAGTTATATAAGTTCATGTATGGAAATTTTTACGTTTACTTTTTTGGTACAATTATTCATGTTTACCATCATTAAAGAGATATTTTCAAAATGAATTCCTCATTAAGAGGCAAAAGACTTTTATACCATTGCTCTCTATATATAATATATAATTATGTAAATAAATAAAATAATAATAATATTTGTAGTGTTTTTGAATTATACTTTTTCAAATTCGAGTTTTTTTCTAATTTTTTCAAAAAAAATTTCAAATTTTTTTTTTCAAACTTTTTTTGAAACTATTTTAAAATTTTTAAACTTTTTTAAGTATTTATTTATATATTTATTAGAATCCTAAATTTCACATTCAAAAAACCATACCTCATACCTCAACTATAAATCCTAAGTCTATATTAGTTAATCATATGGTTATAAATATTATTTCCTTTTTTTAAAGGTGAGGGTAAAAGTGATTAGTATAAACATGAAAAATAGTATTATGAAAGTAAAAATAAATGGATATATTTAACATTTACTATGCAATATCATCAATCACGATCCTATTTCAAAAGTCTGCTACTTAAAAGATACTACAACTTGATCCGTGCCTATGCATGAATGTTTAATTTAACTTGTGTTCAATGTAAACTCATAAACCAATGGTTTAAAAAAAAATCATGTTTATTTTTTATGTTTTGTAATTATGGATATGGCAATAAAATAATATTCTACTAATCTTTATATATATAGTTGTAATTTTAATAATGAAATAATAATCCAAAAATATATATACAGAAAAATATACAAATACATGTGAAAGTTTGAAAAAAATCTATTCAATGAAAAAAATATACCGTAAACGTATTATGTTTTAAAAATTGATATACATATATATATTATAAATTGATATACATATATATATATTATAATATATACCAATTTAGAATTGAAAAAAAATTATAAAAAATAATTGAAAACAAAAATCCACGCGGTTACACGGATCGAGATCTAGTCTATATTATTAAAACTGAAATAAATTTTAGTACTGTTTGGAAACATGAATAGTAGTATAACTGAAAATCGTTTAGAAATGATGATAATAGTATTACATTAATTGTATTTCCATACTTCATTCATATTAACAAATTTATTAATTATATTACTTAAACAATATTTCACATGATTAATTATATTACCATAATAATAATAGTGTAGAAATTTATTTAGTAGTTAATCAATATTAATTTTGTGCCAATTATAAAATCAAAAAGTAAAATAATTGAGTTTTACATAAGGTTAAACGTTTGGTTTAGTTTGTTTTTTAATTTCAATCGGTAGAAAATTACGTAATCAAAAACATAATTCAAAGACATGTTTTATGAATAAAATCATAACTTAAATCAAAATAATAAAAATGAATTACATTTTTTTTTCACTTAATTTTTCACTCAATATGTTTTACTAAATTAAAAAAACTCTTTCTACTTCACTTAATTTGGCAAAACACTTAGAAAATGTCATTTTTATTAGTTTATAAAATCAGTTAATTTTTCACTCAATATGTCTTACTAAATAAAAAAAACTCTTTCTACTTCACTTAATTTGGCAAAACACATAGAAAATGTCATTTTTATTAGTTTATAAAATCAGTTAGGCATGAACACTAGATATCCACTTAGGTACGAATTGTTCCTTTCAGATATCAATTTTTTTTTGTTTTAAAATTACTCCCTCCTTGAATATTATGAATTTATGTGTAGGTTTTGAGTTTGGTCCTTTTGAGTCTAGATGAGTTTGATTCTGATGTATATGACCCTAAAAATATCTAAATAACCAATGTATTTGAAACATGTTTGGATATTTGTACCAAAAATAATCATATTATCCTATTCGATCCAGGTCTTTTGAATACAATTAGTTATATTACGACATATCTAAAATATAAAATACTAATTATGAAAAACAAATATTAATGTATAAAATATAAGTATAGTGTTATTTTAGTAATTTTATTAATTATATTACTTTAACAATACATCACATCATTAATTATATTATACCATAAAAGTAATAATGCATAATTTTTATTTATTAGTTAATCAATATTAACTTTGTGCAATTATTAAAAACAAAAAATGTAAGATAACCGAGTTTTGCATATGATTAATAGTTTGGTTTAATCTGTTTTACTAAAACTTTCTTTTGTCTTAGTTCTAATTGGTAAAAATATACATAGCCAAACACATAATTCAAAGGCATAGTTTATGTGAACAAAATAATAATTTAAATCAAAATAATTAAAAAGTATTACATGTATTGTCACTTAATATTTCACTTCATATAACTATTTTACTAAATAAAAAATTCTTTCTATTTTTCTTATTTTGCCAACTATATAGAAAGAGTTTTGTTTTTTAATTTATTTGCAAAATTAGTTAAATATGGACATTCGGATACTCATTGAGGTACAAGTTGTTTCTTTTGGGATTTTTTTTTTTTTGGATTTTGAAATTAGGCACCACTTGGATATTATAAATTTATGTATGAGGTTTGAGTTGGGTCCTTCCGGGTCTGAATGATTTTGATTCTGATGTGTAGAAACATAAAAATATCTAAATAACCAATGTATCTGAAATGGGTTCGTATATTTGTACCAAAATAATCTTATTATCTGATTCAGTCCAAATCTTTTGAGTACAATTAGTTATACGGCAACACATCTTAAATATATAACACTAATTATAAATTAACAAATAAAATTTATAAAACCATAAAGTTAACACCCGTACGGGCGTGCGGGTCAAACTCTAGTATCTTATATAATAAAGCTTGATTTTTCAAAGTTATTAATTAACATAATCGTGACATGTGCAATCACTATTTTAAGATTATGACATATCAAAAAATCTATACTAATAAAAGAGACTATCCGAGGCTTCAGGAGGTGTCCACATCAGTGAAAAAACATCTTCCAAAATATGACACAAAATATGACACGTGGCATAAATAAATCATATTACCAAAAATATTAAACTAATGTATAGTTTTACATTTAAATATTACTGATAAATATATTTTCGATAATAATAAATAATATGTAAATATATAACATAAGAAATAGAAATATTACATTAAAATGTAACATTACCATTTTAGTTTTAAAAAATTACTATTTTACTTAAAAAATCGTATCACTAAAGTTTTACATTTTCGAAATATTGATATAGTGTATAGTTTTACAATTTAATATTACTGATAAATATAATTTCGAAAATTATAAATAATATGTAAATATATAACATAAGAAATAGAAATATTACATTAAATATGTAAGATTACCATTTTACATTAAAAATTACTATTTTTACTTTAAAAACCAAATCACGAAAATATTAAACTAATGTATAGTTTTACATTTTGGAAATATTGATATAATGTATAGTTTTACATTTTAATATTAGTGATAAAGATAATTTCGAAAATAATAAGTAATATGAAAATATATAACATAAGAAATGAAAATACTACATTAAAAATGTAAGATTACCATTTTACATTTGAAAATTACCATTTTTACTTAAAAAAAATCATATCACCAAAAATATTGATCTAATGCATAGTTTTACATTTTTGGAATATTGATATAATGTATAGTATACATTTTAATATCACTGCTAAAAATAATTTCCAAAATAATAAATAATATGTAAATATACAACAAAATAAATAAAAATACTACATTAAACATACGTGAAATTACTATTTTACATTAAAAAAGTTACCCTTTTTCACTAAAAAAAAAACTTATCTCCATAATGTAAAATTTCCATTTAATTAAAAGAGCAAAAATCTATATAAAGAGAGACTTATACCTCCCTTTCGAACACAACATCAACATAGACTCACACCATTGCCCAACAAATCGCTAAGGTTATCTATCTTTGAAAAACCCTTGCAGCAACGTCTCACCCACTAGGTATATGGAAACCCATTTTCGCTTTTGCTTAAAGCACCGAACTTGAAGCTTAGATTTTGTGGTTACCTTTCTGAAGGTTCACAGAACAACGTAACGGAGAGCCGTGCTTCAAGAACTGCTTTACAGACTGTGCGAGAGCTGTTCTTGCTGGTGGTGCAGCTGCAAAATCTGAAGCACTAAAGGTATAAAATCTTAGCTATGAACCATATGTTTTAAGTTTTCTTTTATATTCTTTGTATCAAGTCTTTAGTAAGAATTGCTGCTTTTGACTTTTCCAGGAAGAAGTATTAGCAACTGGTCTTCTCGAGGACAATCCCTTGGCGGAGGTGATATTAACAAACAAGCTACACTATGCTTAAGACTCCCTTTGCGTAATTAACATAGCTCCACTTTCATATTGGGAAAGCGTTATTGGTGAGCTAAGTGCAATCAAAAGCACAACAACGACAGCTCATACAGGACACACGGTATAATGGTAACTCTACGTATCGAAAGGTACTTTCCACGGTTGATTCTATAGTGTCTGTCATTTTCTACTACTTTGTATGTTATTTTGCCCCTCATGATTCGATACTTTGTGTGTTAGTCTGTTTGATGGACTCTTGCATTCCATGGAAAACTGGAGAGCTACGGGTCAGATCACAAAGTTTTACTAGCTACCAGCATAAATCCCAAAATAGTTGGAGTTAAGAAAACTATAGCATTCTCATCTCTCTGACATTTAGGAATTAGGAATAATTTTTAGCCATTTTAAGATACACTGGTAACTGTTATATTTCACACCCTCTCTATTTTCAGGTTCATCAGAAGATTGATAAGACTAACAGAAAGAGGTTATGCAGAATCTTGGACTGTAAGAAACTATCAGTAGACGCAAGCAAGAACGCTGCACAGAGCCAGCTGCTTCCACTGAGAGCGGTGGTGCATATCCTTTTTGATGGAGCAATCACGAGCTGCGATATCTACAACAACAAACACTATTACTACAAACAAAACAGTAGTTTTGAGAAGAAGCTTTACAAGAAGAAGAAGACGTAGAAAACGTTGAAATTAAACCTAACTCAGACTTGCACTCCTTTGAAGTCTGAGTTATGTTAATCATTTAAGAAAGATCTTAGAGAAAGAGGTTATGCACAGTGCAGAGAGGTTTATGTTAATCATTAAACATTTATCTTAAAATGTTAATAAACAATTTAAAAAATAGAAAAGGTACATTAAACCTTAAACATTTATCTTAAAATGTAAAATATAGTTATTAAGTAAATATATAATATATACAAAATAATATTAATAAGTAAATACATAATATAAAAATGGAAAAGTCCATTAAGCGTTAAACATATATCTTAAAATGTAAATAAAAAATAAATAATAAAAATACTGCATTAGACATGTATCTTAAAATGTAAAAACTAAATACATGTAAACATATATTTAAATATGTAAATATATAATATACAAAAAGTAATAATAAGCAAGTACATAACTTAAAAAATACTAAATTAAAAAGTAATGTATAATATAAAAATGTAAATACTACATTAGTCAAAACATAGTTGGTATAAATTAATCTATCAATAACATGAATCCAAAAAAATATGAAAGAATTATCTTTTCATTGTAAACATTGCATTAGTTTTTTATAAAATTGTTAAATTTATATGTATTTATCACTTTATAATTAATTATGTGTTTTATATTAAAAATTGTGTGACTGGTGAACATTTGAGGAACACTAGAAACAAATAAAAAATGAATGAAGAGAAATAAAATTAAAGAAATGAGTGGGAATGATTGTTCCTCCTCAAAAATAATAAGGAATAATTTTGCTTTGTTACTCTCTACAAAAAAAAGAATGATAAAGAATAGAAAAAAAAATTAATTCCTCATGAATGGTGTATTTTTATGGGAACCATAAAAAATTGAATGTTCATTCTCATTCTATTAGTCACCAATCACATCCTAAATGTTTTTCAAAGACCATCCACATAAATATAAAAATCGATTTTTCAAAAGAAACCATGTGGTATTAATAATAGATAATAAATAAACATACAATATAGAAAAAATAATAAGTAAATATATAATATCAGAAACAAAAATATTACATAAAACTTCTATGGTAATATTATCATTTGATATAAAAACAATATATACAATAAGTAAATATTCAATATAAGAAATATAAATATTACACTAAAAATTTATCTTAATATTATCATTTAATATGAAAACAAGAAAATTAAAATAAGTAAATATACAATATGAGAAGAAATAAACAATAAATAAATATATAATATACGAAATATAAATATCATATTAAAAATTTAGCATAATATTAGAATTAGTAAATATACAATATAGAAAAATTAAAAATAAATATATAATAAAAAAAATAAAAAGGTACGTTAAAGATCTATCTGCAAAATGTAAAATAAAATACACAGTAAGTAATATTACATTACAAATCTATCTTAAAATATCATTTAATATAAAAATAAGAAAATTAGAATAAATAAATATACCATATAAGAAAAAATAAGCAATAAGTAAATATACAATATAAGAAATATAAATATTAATTAAACATCTAGCGTAATATTAGAATTAGTAAATGTACAATATAGAAAAATAGAAAAATAAATATATTGTGTAAAATAGAAAAATTAAATTAAAAATCTATCTGACAAATGTATAATAAAAATAAATAATAAGTAAATATTATATTTAAAATTTATTGTAATATTATCATTTGATATAAAAGCAATAAAATATTATAAATAAATATATAATATAAAAATAGTTAGATAACTAACATTTTAAAATCAATATAAGAACAAGAAAAAATAAATAATAAGTAAATATATAATATAAAATATGGAAAAACTAAATTACACATCGATCTGAAAAATGTATAATGAAATAAATAGTAAGTAAATATAAATATTACAATAAGCATCTTGCTAAATATTAAAATAAATAAATATATAATATATGAAAAATTAATAATAAGTAAATATATAATATAAGAAAGATAAATAATATATTAAACATCTATCATAATATTATAATTTGATATTATGAAAAAAATTTGAATATTGTATATATACAATATGAGAAAAATAAAACATTAAGTAAATATAAAATATTTCAATAGAAAATCTAAATTAAACATATATTTAAATAATGTATATTAAAAATAATAAATAAATTTACAATATAAGAAATAGAGATATTACATTAAACATCTATCATAATATTAAAATAAATAAATATAAAATTTAAAAAATATAAAAAATAAAATAAAATTACATTAAACATCTATCAAAAAATTGTATATTAAAATAAATGAAAAGTAAATATACAGTATAAAAATAGAAATCGTACATTAAACATTTATCATTATATTGCCATTACATATAAAAGTAAGAAAATTAGATTAAGTAAATATTAAATATAAGAAACAATATATAATAAAGTCCTTTCTCAAAAATATAATAATAATAACATGTAAATATGCAATATAAGAAATGGAAAAAATACAATTAACATTTATTTTTAAAATGTATAATTTTTCATTTTTATTATTTCCTAATATTTTTATAAGTAAATGTATAATATAAAAATAAATAATAAGTAAAATATACATGATAAGATATAAATATTACATTAAACACTTAAACAAGTAAAATATCGTAATATTATCATTTAATATAAAGAAAAAAATAGAATAAGTAAATATACACTATAAGAAAAATAAACAATAAGTAAATGTACAATATAAAAAAAATTAAACATCTATCTGAAAAATTTATAATAAAACAAATAACCTGTAAATATTCAATATAAGAAATATAAATATTACACTAAACATCTATTGTAATATTTGAATAAATAAATATGCAGTATAAGAAAAAACAAATAATAAGGAAATATCCAGTAGAAGAAACACAAATATTTTGTTAAACATTTATCGTAGTATTTTTATTTATTATAAATAAAAATATTAGAATAAATAAATATACAATATAATAAAAATTTAAACAATAAGTAAATATACAATATATTAAATAAGAATATCACATTAAACATCTAGCGTAATATTAGTATAAGTAAATATACAATATAAAAGAAATAAATAATAAAAAATATAGTATTAACTATCTATTTGAAAAATATTAAATAAAATAAATAATAATTAAATATTATAATAAATATCTTTTAGTATTATCATTTGATATAAAATATTAAGAATAATTAGATATTAACATTTGAAAATCAATATAGTTCTGCGCGTAGCGCGGATTAATTTCTAGTATGATACAAAAGATTGTTTGTTTAAGATTTAAAAAAGATTTAGAAAAGAAAAATTATTATTACAAAGATATTTTATCTAAAATTTTAGAAAAAAAATTACGATCAAATAATTATTTCCAGTTATTAAATAATTTTAAATATTGGTATTTACAATTCGTTTTTTAAATATAACTACTACTTTTACAATTTGTATTTGTTAAAATAATAGAAATATACAATAATAGGATTTAAAAAAGGAAATATACTATTAAATAGTTTTGAAAAACATATATCTAAAAACACTATTAAAAAAATACTATTATAATTGACTCATTATCTATTAAATAGGAAATACTATTAAAAATACTATTAAATAGGTTTATAAAATAATATATTTACAATAATAAGATATATGGTGGGTTCATATTTAATAGAATAAAAGATTTCAAATTATCTAATAGTATTTTCTATAGAAATTTTCCTTTCTAAAAATCCTAAGCAAAAGATGATTTGTAAAATAATAGATTTAATAACAAGTTTCCTTTTCTAAAATCCTAAGATAATTGTAATATATTATGTGATTGTAATATTTCCTTTTAAATTTTTAACTTGTGTTAAAATATCTCATGATTAATAAAAATAGATATAATAACAATCAATTTTAAAAACAAAATATTTTAGATATTATTTAATATTATTTTCTAAGCTTTTTTATTTTTTAAAATATAGTTAAAAAAATTTGTAAAATATTTTATTTAATAAAAAAATTTATTTTCTAAAATCCTAAAGATTCAATTATTTGATAGTAATTGTCGTTTTCTAAAATGTTAAACATAAAAAAAATTGTAAAAGAGTGTTTAATAGTAGATTTACTTTCTTCAAATCCTAAACAATAAAGATTTCTAGAATAATCATTTCAAACTCTTCTATGAAATACTTTTATAAAATAATAAAAATAATAAAATACTTTCTTATCAAATACTGTTCACACAATCAAGATTTGAAGACATGTTTTCATCATGTACATATATTTTTATGGCTACAATATTCAAAACAAAATCTAAAAGCATAAAATATAGATAGTTTTATCACCTATAAATTATATGATGAAAAGACGATCAATAACATTTTATATTAAATTATTAATTGAGCAACTATAAATATATAGACCATGAAAACCAAAGTAGATAGATGATAACAAATGCAAATCAATATATATAGAAAGTAACAAATGCACAAATTAAAGTCTTATAATGATTATAAAAGTACACTAAATGACCATAAAATATTACAATAGGACAAAAAATAACATAGCAATCAATACAAACATTAAAAGATGAGATAAGAAAGTGTTTGATGTTGTTATTGATTTGATTGGCTTGGTGCAATTTTAAAATTCTTTGTATTTTCTTCTACTTTTGTTTTCGGATTAGATTCGATTTTTTTTTTTTTGATCAACTGATTAGATTCGATTTAGATATTAAAATATGGATATTTTATCTAAGCCTAGGTACAAGGTAGCTAATAATTCCCATATGTACTTTGGTTATTGAAATATAAAACGATTCAGAACTTACATGGCAACCAAATTCTTATTCATAAAATAAGTTTCACACACAATATATATCCAAAAAACATAAATTTGTAATAATTTTTTTTAATGTTTTCATAAATTGAAATATCAAACAAAATCCGTGTAACGCACGGACCCATATCTAATCTAGTGTATATATCATTCATCATCTAATTAATCTAAAGTTATTAATATTCACCGAACACATAAATTTTCCAACAAAGAATTGACTCTTCCGAAAAATGTAAAACTATTCAAAACTGTATGGTGAATTTAAGTTAAAACTGGAAGCAAACATCAGCCACGAGGAAGAGGTGATCACTTCAACCAAAGATACGTACTAAAATTTAATCACTAATCACTAAACTCACATACTATATAAACATATTTTTGATATTCAACAAATGATATTTTCTTAAAACTTTTTATTTACTAAATTTAGAAGAAAATGCTTTTAAAGCTATTCAAAGATGTTTCTGATTATTTATTACCCATAACTAAAAATGTAAAAGCCACATGTAAATGATATTTTTTTTATTTTATGCATATTTTCATATGACAAATAATCCAATGGAAATTTAATAAGATAAATATATTATAAGAAACGAATAATACAATTGATAGTTTGAAAAAATAAATAAAATTACACCATATAAACTATAAATTTGTTGGGTTTCAAAATATCATAATAAACAAAGTTTAATATATACAATGTTAAAAATATACACTACCAATTATATAAAACAAATACTAATCAATATAAAATTAAATACAAAATTCACGTGGTGCACAGATCAAGGTCTAATCCCTTATATATTACTTGAAAAACATTACAACATTATTTTGTATCCACGTGCCACAATGAGAATGAAATTCAGAATTTTTAGAGAAATATGTTGGTCCATCTTAACTTATATTATATTTTTTTATTAAACTAACCATTAAATTGATAAATAGTGTATAAAAGAATATACTCGCACTTTTCTTAAATAAAAGCTATGGAATTGTCTAATATGATTAACGTATATATGACAATCAATGATTATGAATAATAAATATTTGATAATAATTTTTGTGTCTTACCTTTTTTGTTTAATTTTATATTATTAAAAGATATTAAACAACCACATTAATCATCTAATAAAAAAATTAATTTGTTTCTTATATGTTATAAATTACTAAAAATGTAAAATGTCTCACACTAAAATTTTGTGATTAATGGTTTAACATTTGTTTGGTAATAAAAAAATACAAATGATCATAAATCGTATGAATATGAAGTTTCATTTACTAGAAATTCATATTATATATATATATATATCAATATAGTTTAAAATTACACTATATAACATAGAAAAATATTTAAATATGATAATTTCTAAATTTGTACTCAAAAAGTATTGAAACTTTAATATTTTAATTTTGAAATTTGCATTCAAAAAGTCGCACATTAGAAATTTTGTGTTTATCATATGAATATGATTTCTCAATAATAAATATTTACATTAAAATATACGATATATCTATGTTCATGCTTATATACCATATAAAATAAATAAAATGATTGTTTTGATGTATTGTTTTGATTTATGTCTTTACTCTAATTTAATTATATATATAATAAGTAAATAAATACAAATAAATAATAATAGATAAAAATTAATTTTATATATAACATTCATTCTGCGCAAAGGTCCTAGACTAGTGCTCTAGTTAGACTCAGAGGCGTGCCTACGGTGTATTGAAAAAGGCATTCGCTTTAGGCCCCCGATTAATATGAACTTTTTAGGGCCCCAAAATTTAAAATAGTTTCTAATCTAGTGATTTAAACTTATTTTTTTTAAAACCCTTTTCACATAGTAGACTAACTAACCTTCTGAATTTATATGTTTTTTTACTATATGACATAATATAGCATAAACTTATTTTTTTACAGTGTTAAACTTACGTATTTGGTGAAAATGATATATTATATTGTAAAATTGTTTTCATTTTAGTTGTAAATAAATTTATTTTTAAAATTTGACTTAGACCCCTAAAACTCTTCGCACGGCACTGGTTAGACCGCTTACAAACATTCTTACCCCAAAAATAAAACCCCGTGACTAGAATCAAATGAGTAACGTAGTGAGACAAGACTGGCAAAGCCCAAGAGAGTAATGGTAAATGTGATGCGAGACTGAAGATGGACAACTAGAAGCCCATAGGGAAATAATTGAGTAAGAGCCTGGACGGCCCAAAAACGTATATTTGAAGTTGGTTTATAAATATAATTTACATTTGATTATAAATATATAAATCTGGAATGAAGTAAGATGAGAATTTATAACAATGTATAAACTTATATTTGAAGTTTGTATATAAATATACAGTGTTTGTACATTTATACACATAAATAAAATGTTAAGTAAATATACATATGATCAGTAATATAACAACCTTTTATATTATGTGTATAAATGTATAAACAGTGTATATTATGTGTTAATAGAAGTTATAATATCAGAACTAGATTTTGACCCGCGTTTTTAATTTTCACTTATTGATTTAAAAATTATCATCATTTTTTTGTTTTGAATCTTAACAATTGAGGTTTATGTTTTTATCATTTGTTTTTTTCTTTTGAAAATATGATATTTGTTCGAAGTAGATTTAGAGATAATATGTATGATTTAATAGTATATATATTATATATTAAAGAATAATTTGTTTTCCTTATTGAAATATTATAATATATGAATCGTCTGTTTTAAATTGAAACTGAGGTTCTCTTGTCATATATTTGTTTATAGCTCTAACCATCAATATATACTAATTGTTTTTATCTCTATTCAGTTTAGAAGTTACTACTATTTTATGGTCCGTTTTTAAAAGACATATATCTTTTTTGTTGACCATATTAGTAATTTTTTCATGAATAATAACTTTTTTATTAGAAAACATGTAATTTAAAATTTGTTTTATTATAATGTTTAAGTTTCAAGCAGTGTTTAATATCTAATTCAGACTCGTGGTCGAACCGGTAGGCATGTCGCTCTATATATAATCCGGTTTGGATTTAATGAAAAACTTGTAATTGTAAATCTAATATAACCGATGAAAATCCAAAACCCCGCTATTAATTAGTTAGAGGAAAGATTTGAATCTAGTTAAAATTATAAAGAAACAAACATGTTGCCTCAAATAAATGAATATGATTTTTTAGAAAATTACATATATCATGCGGTTGAATTTGATATGGTCCTGATAAGCTAATATCATATTGTTGTAGTACATTATTGTACGGTACGGACTTCCCATGATCTCTCACACTGTTTTTGGAGCCCTTGGACTTGGCCAACTCCTCCAAGGCAGCAAAGATATCGCAAAGGTGAAAGACGACCAGAAAGGCTCTTTCTAGAACTGGACCTGTCTATGCTTATCAACCTAAATTCACTTCTATCCAAGACGAGCTCAAGGTCACTTTTATTTAACGCAAAGCTTTGATGAAGAACACTAAACCGGCTTTTGCATACTCACTGTGCAGGCTATGCAAGGGAAGGTGGACATAAACTCGTACGAGTACAAGAAAATTCCAAAGCTATAAACGAAGTCAAGTCCAGTTAATGTCAACTCTTTTAAAGAATCATTTCATGTATCAGAGCTTTTTTCTTAGATGTGTTTCTGTGTTAGCTTTTAAAGAACTCTTCACATAAACGCTCAGGTAGAATGCCAAGTAAGTTTTGACTTTCCTAAACCATTGCGTTGAAAATACGGAAGAAGAAGCTTGCTCCTCCTCGGTGTCGTGTATTTGTGGAGGCCCAGATAAACTTAGTATGACCTGAAACCCACAACGAGTGTACGAATTAGTAACCCATTAGATGCTTACTCTAACCAATCGCTAGAGATGATATTGTCTTGGCTGTTCAAGCTTTGACCAGTAAATAGATGGTAGCAGATTAACTTACAGGTAAGAAAACGACCCAAATGCAAGAAGCCGATGATAACCAAAGCCAAGTACATTTGAAAGTAATACACCTGTATGCTTCCATACAATATCCATTTGAACTCAAGCAAGAGACCAGAAAACTCCATAAGGCAACGTATTTGGTGGGTGTCCTTACCACAAATATCTCCGATCGTGCGAAGCAAAGCACCATCACTCCGACAAGTTTTGTGAGTGTGATCCCACTGTCACCCAGCAAAATATTTTCATTCATCAAGTCCCACAAATTTGACTACCAAACCAATTAGACTAACAAACACCTTTGCGTACAAGAAAAAGAAAAATGATTTGGAGAAAATTTAAGCTTCATCACCTGAAAACTGAAGCTCCCATGGTTTCCAGTGCCTTCCTCGCTCTTTGTTCTCTGTTCCCATTACTCATCTGCATTTATATCAGTGCAGGAAACAAACATTATTTTTCAGACACAAGGTGGCATGGCTTGTAGAGCCAATATATGCAGTGTAGTTTTCGGGGAAAGGTTACAAAGGGAGGTGACATGTTCTTACCAGGAAGGCATGTGATATGTGCACGCAGAATTCTACAGCAATCCCGATTGACATTATCAAATTCACAACAGAAACCGCATTGAGTTGAATTCCCAAAACCACCATTACACCCTGCTCAATCATATCAACGATGATTATCTTTTCACTATAGCTACATATTAGCTTCCAGAATCGCATGAAACAATAATCTATGGATATGTGTCAATAAAACATGTACCATGAGGTCAGCGAGTATCATCACTAACACAAGAACAATGATGGCTGAACTCCAGGCACTGAAATTGACAGGTTAAATAATCAGAATCCAACATCAAGACATCTCCACATATTTGAATTTTAGCATAATTTATCGAGAGAAAACTGACCTGGAAGTGATTAATAAGCAAACAACAAATATAGCACCTGCCACAACAATATGGGAATTAAAGAGTTGTAAATTTCGTACAAGCTAGCAAAAAATTCAAAACACTGTTTTTGGATAGACGGGAAGCAAACCGAGTGCTATAGCGAGGTTTGTCAAAGCTACGGTCCAGATATTCAGATATTGCTCAAAGAAAATGTAGAACACAGAATATGGAAAGATGTCAATCTGCATAAAATAAATACAGCTTGTTATATAGGAAGCTTAGCAGAAGAAAATAGACATACGGTGGACCATCCTCCTTAAAGCAAAGCCACCTACTAATCTAAACTTTTTAAAGCAAAATTCATCACCAGATTCAAACCTTCAGCAAATTAGACATTCTTGAACTGAACTCCCGGGCAGCTCGCAGTGAATTAACAGTCACCCTGAGGAAAATTTTCAATGACGTCAGGATATCTCAAGTGTGAGTTTTCATTAGCAAGTATCTTGCCAAAATCAATAGTGGCATACTTTTGTGTTAAGTGGAGTGTGGTATGTACGGAACTCAGATGCATGTATAACACCAGCCTCATACCCTGAAAAAAATCAAGCGTTCCACAAAAGAGGTCAAGACCAAAAGCAAATAAAATGAATCAAAGTAAAGAGAAAATAGATTTTATCTTAAGCAAATTCTAGAGTACCTTTCAAATCCACGCTATTCGTATAAGCTCCATGACCACCTTTTGCACAGTCAGCCGAAGGCAAAGCATTTAGAAACCAGGGTAGTTTCTCCCTGAACTGAGCTGTAGATGGGCGATCCCGAACCAAATCTGAGTGTCGAAAGCACTGCAATGGACTAAAGAATTACTTCTACAGAGACTAAAGGAATATTCAAGTCACCAGATACAACAGAAATGCCTCCAATGGCCCACCGAATTAAGAGAAAGGTCAAAGACGGAAATATAAACAAACATAACCGATAGCTTGCCTGGTGAAGAAAAACAAAAACATATCACTGGCATGAAAATCTTGGTAAGAAGATAACTCTCAAAGATATTTGTCATCGTACAGCTACTATTATAACATCAGCAGTGCTTTCTCTTTTCAGCTCTTCCTCTATTGAGCTTTCAGATGAAAAAATATAGAGAGTCAAATTCTTGGATTGCACCATAGATAGCCGCTCCTCCTGGCAAGTGTAAGTAAAAAACGATAACGACAACCATGTCAAAAGACTAGGAGCCCTCCCAGTTTTGGGATCAGGAACAGTGGCCAAGATAAGCTGTCATGCCACACAAAGAAATTGTGAACAGGGGTTGTCTATATTTTTGAATTAAAAAATGGAATAGAGAAAAAAGCAAAATATAGAAAACTACCTGCTCGATTCTGTAGAATGGTGAAAGGTGGCTATCAAAGAACTTTTTCTCTTCTGCTGCTTTGCTTGAAGGACCTACCCACAGCTACAAAACATCGGAATTCACATGAGCAATCGTACCAGCTTTTGCATTGGCTTTGCTGCTGAATCCATGTCATAAAGAGTTTGTATAACTATGGTACTGGATGAGGTAATACATACCTTTTCTGGTCGTGTTTCCACCTTAAAATGAAGGAGACCTGAACTCAGCGCAAGAACTATAGCCACCGAAATGAAAAGAACAAGAGATGGATTTCTAGCAATCCATGACCCGTATGATCTGAGGCAAACAATTGGAAACAATTCCATCTCATCAGTTTCTGGTTTTTCTTGATACCTTGTGGGAAAACTCTAGACGACATAAAGAAAAAAATCCTGGAGATTTACTTGTAAAATGTTGCCATGTATCTCTGAACAGGAGAGAGGTGAGCATGTCTTTTCCCCTAAAAAATAGAAGTCAAGTTATCAACTCGCTCTTTCCTCTAAACAGAGAATAACCAATCAGCTTGTATCTTCAAGGACAGTTCAGCATATGTGTATAAATGTATTATATACTATATTCCCCTCCCCTGGCATGTATTATACGTTATATATACATACATACATACATACACAGAAGAACTACGATTTCTAGCCAACAAACTCAATATACCTTGACACCAAGAGTGCTTTCCTTCAGTTCACTATTGATTCCATCTCCTTCCAACAGACGCACTAGTGACTCTGAGCTACCATCAGGCTGCGTTATATCCCTAGTTCGACTGAAAACAGCCCATCCAAAGAAGCTAGAGACCAGCAAGATGTATAACAGTGCCATCGATAACTCAATGCATCTAACCTGAATATGAAAAATCAATACAATCAAATCCCAACTCGTGAATGTTCTCAGGCGGTCAACAATATATATATTTGATAACACTTACCTTAAGAGGACCGATTCGAAATGAGCAGGAGTCTTCTTCATGTGGGGGAGGAAGGGGTTCGGGACTAGAGCAAGCGGGTGAGGAAGGGCAGTCACCACAAGAGCATCCAAGTGATGTGTCGCCACAAGAATAAGTAGATAAGTTCATCGGCGCCATTGCAGATAACTCAGGGGTACTCGATTTGAAATTGATTGCATATGGTGAACCAGGGAAGCCAGGTGGTGCTTTCTGACCGATAAACACAAACCACTCTGAAAAAGCAGAAGCAAAGATGAAGTGTGTAACTTGTGAAACAAGATAGAAACAGACTGGGGAGCACCTCTGAAGTTTTGAGCGCCACCACCAACGAAATTAATGGCACGTGTGTTCATAGTTCCAAATTTCACTTTTTTACAGGACTCGTAAAGCCTTTCCCCAAAGGCGTCAGTTAAGTGATATTATATACCATCCACTGTCAAATTCTCACCCACCTCCTGCCACCTAGAAAAAATCAGAAAAATCCAAACTTAACAAGGTCATTCTATAATGCTCTATTACACACACATCACACACACAGCCTAGGGGAAGTGAGTGAGTGAATCATCAAGCAAGCACGCACCTTATCATGGTGTTGGATGTTTCCAAGTATAAGCAGTAGTTAGTGATCAATCAAGCTTATAGAGAACTAAGGGGTCGTAGATGGATCACAAAAGACTTAAACGTTCAAGGAGATTGCCAGAGAGAGATAGTACCCACTGTTCATTAGACAGATATGAAGATGCATATGATTTTCATGATTTCTTATTCCAAACAGAAGAATAAACCTTCATGTTAGCTTTGCTTATTCCAAATAAAAGTAAAAAATTGCAAGAATTGTCATTGGCAGATTTGAACAAGATGCCAAAGTTGAATACTTTTTTTTGGTCTGCAATCAATCAGAGGAGGGGTCGGAGTTCACCAGTGAGCAAAGCAAACTTGCGGTGCTGTGACAAGACAGAAGCAACTCGGCTCATCTGAATCCACTCTGCTAAACCACCATCTCCTCCGCTATGTTGCTTTGCTGAATGCATTATGTTCTGCAACATCTGCAGTGGATCTCCATGGCTCACCACCAGAATTGCGCACCTTTGAAATTCTGCTTCCATGGATAACATGGCAGTGGCGAGTCTGGATACAACATCATCAGCGCTTTCACCTCCTTCTGGTCCCATGAATGGATCTTTCTCATCAAGATCCCATATCTCCGGGTACTGGTGCCAAAATCAGAAAACACCAAACTTGACAAGGTCACCCTCTCCGTATCTATAATGCTCTATTAGGGAAGTAAGTGAATCCTCAAGCAAGCACGCACCTTATCATGTGACTTGAGTTCAAATGTAGGTCCAAAGTAGCGTTCTCGCAGAGTTTCCATCATCTATAAACATAGTTTGTGCAAATGTAATGTAGTGGCATTGGAAAAGGCATCAAACTGATGAAATACCTCGAATACTACATACCTTGCATTGAGGGGAATCAAAAGGGAGATTGAGGACCTGAGCGACAACCTTAGCGGTGTGGGTGGTTCTAGAGAAGGGGGAGTAGCAGATGCGGACCTTGTCCAGTGATAACTTACTTTCCTCGAGTTGCTGCACAGAGAGATAAAGATTAAAGACACAAAATGAAAGGCTTGAAGAGTTTTTTACTTAAGAGGATATCTTAAAAGAGATGAAAACCTTGAGGAAGGATTGGCCAGCGAGCTGAGCCTGAGCGACACCATCAGGGGCTAACTGGTACTCTGGGAGCACCCCATTTTCCTGCCATCAATTAAATATTATTATTTGATTGATTCATAAGCGACAATGGATTGAAGAAGAATTAGAGGAGGGAAAACCATTGAAGAGACGATGAGGCCTCTCTCGTTCGGAATGCTCTTTCCATGTCGGAGCACCCAATATCTGTTGCCTACAAACGACGCCGACGAATCTTCCATCTTCTCTCTCCCGACAAAAGACAAGACAACAAGCTGCGGCACTAACCTCTTTTTTCCTCTAGAACAATGTTAAAATTGTCATTTACATTATTCGAATACCATGAATGAAATTAACAAAACCTTTTCCAATAAAACAGGAAAAAAATTTATTATATTTTCTGCTTCATTGGTGCAAATGAACTTGTACACCGAGTCAAAAAGCATAAATGTCGACACGTGGCTGAGGAATATGGGGTTGGCTTTTTATTTGCCGCATTTTCATCGAAATTTCATAAAAGCTAATAATATAACACAATACTAATGATTTTATTACAAGGACGAAATCGAAGAATGAGTGTCTTGTCTAACCAACAAAGCTAATAATGAGAGAGTAAAACAAGAAAAAAAATTGGTTATCTGGCTTATGATATTATTGTGGTGTTCTTTGCCATACTAATGAGAGATGTATTTTCATGTACTTACAAATATTAATAAATTTTAAGGTGAGTAAAACAAGAAAAAAATATAATAAAAAACTGTTGGAAGTAAAATAGTCCTATTTTGTAATTCAGTTAAATAATATAAATATATTTTATTTCTGTTCTTTTCTTAAAGGTATCTCTACATTACACCATGACCGATTAAAAGCAACATCTAATTGAGTCTTACGAATAAAAATAAACAAACTAATGATAAAACAATATAAATATAATTATATATTCAGAAATGTAAGCATATAAATTGTAATGAATTATAGTTTTTGGACATACAAATTGGATTCAATGTGCAATAGATATTTGGTAATCATAATTATATTGTTTTTAGTTTTTTTTATCACATGAATGTTGAAAATTTCATGGATACATATGATATTTTGAAAATTTGAATCATATGCGTAAAAATAAATATAATTCATCTTATAATAACACTAAATTTAGTTAGAATTAAAAATTTAGTTAGAATTAAATTAGAGAATCAATAATAACTAAAGTTTTTGAATAACAAGAGATTCAAATAAATTTTGAAAATTCTTTAAACAATAACAATTCATTCTATTAAAGAAATTCATGAACCAATAACAATAGAATCTCAAAATTTTCAAATGAAAATAACTTGATTGAGATCCTATTCCTATTAATCATTAATTTTTAACCATATTGGTTTATATGATTTTAAATATTTCAGTTATTGGAATATGTCAAAATATCTTCATGATATATAAAAAGATTCTAGTTATTGTTTAGATGTATAATTTTTTTTTATTAGAAAAATATCATATACAATTAAATTTATGATGTTTTGTCAAGCTGTTAATTAATAACTCAATTACGATTTCTTAATAGTATTTTTTGTAGTCTCTTTTAATAGAGAAGATATAGATGACCCTAGACTCATGTTCACTTTGTGCAAGCTCTCTTCCATCAACACATGAATAAAATGCTATTATCCAGGTGAATTAAAAGTATTTATTTTACTTACTATTAAAACATTTAAGAAACATGAGTTACATATTTGGCGAAGCCAGTGCAGTGATTAAGGGGGCACATGCACCCATAATATTTACAATATCTAATATTTTAATATGCAAATGAGCTATAGATCAGCTGAATAGATGGTTTAAGTGCTCTTGTGCACCCACCAATGGTATGGGTTCGATGCAACTATCTCACTTATTTTATTTTCTATTGGATATGCACCCACCAAAAAATAATTCTATATTCACCCCTTGTAATAGCTATTTACAAGAACTCAAGTTTCAACTATTTTTAAAAGAGTTAAATGTGTTTACACTTTTTAACAGAAAAGGATTGAACGCATAACTAAATCTACATTAAATTCTATCATTTATTTTTCTTTAAAAAAGATTTTTAAAAAAACATAATCACTTTTGTGATACCTCACATCCATAAAACATTGAACCAATCATATATAATTTGATATATGTTTTTATGTAAGAAACATATTTGATTTACAGTATATATATATATAGATTAAATTTGTGGATACAATTTTGTTCTTATTAGATTATTTGGTATATAAAAATATTTACGGTAAATGTATATGTATTTTTAGGCGTAAATGACATTACATTATTTTGAAGTGTTTAGAGAAAACAAAATGGACTTTACTCTGAATAAAAATAAACTATACAGTATATTATCTATATTTATATGAACTTATATATATATATATATTAATTATTTAAAATAATAATAAATTATTATAACCTCTATCACATGTCATCGATATTTCTTTGTAACTATACGTTTTTTTTTCCAAAACAATGAACAACAAACTTCTTTTTTTGTCAAAAAAATACATCTAACAGAAGTCTTTACATCTTCTTTTTTCCTTTTACCAATCCAACTGCCAAAAAGGAAGATCACTTTCCTATACACCTTCTTACTCATTAATTTCTCCAACCGAATTAAGCTAACCTAGTCATAAACACCTAACTAATTTTAACTTAACAGAATAAGCTATAGCAAAATGGGCAAATTGGTCTAAATACGACACTGGGTTCGAGAAATGTGCCCCTTCCATCACATTGTTGACTCTACATGAAAAGAATCATAAAAAGTGTCTTAATGTAGTGACTCTTATTCGAAATATAACTTCAACATTCGATGTGTCAGATTCGACCAACGTCAAATTACGTCATCAACAAAAACGAAGTCACCTTTGAATCAGATCATAACGCATGGATCCAAAAAAAAGAAAATAAAATAAAATAAAATGATTTGCTTTAGTCACTTAGTTTACTCGATTTCTTTTTAGTAAAACACCATGCATCTACCATGTTCATCTAAAACATTCGATGTGTCAGATTCATGTGTCGATTTCTTTTTAGTAAAACATCATCAAAATATAATATGATATATTTCCTTTTTAGTAAAACATCATTTACCACAATGAGTGACAACATCTATTATAACCATTGCATTTACGTTAATCTTCAATAACAAACAAGATAATAATAAATAATGATCAGCATATATCATATTCTATTTTTTTTTTTTAGTAACATCATCATCTACCGATGATGAGTGACGACGATATAATATAATAGTCCTTGCTTGCGTGTGACGCAATCTTCAGTTAGGGCTTGAATCGTATGCTGCCCACCTGCCCGGATATTCCCCGCTCGTTAAGGCTTTCACAAATCTATTCCGGTTATCTTCTTCGGTCTCCTTGTCTGTGAGCTTTCGGGCACGGCACTGGACGCAGCAGTCCGCGGAAAGGATGCTCTTCAAGAAGACGAGAACGGCGGTGATTGGGACGACAGCTAATACTTTAAACCTTTTCTCCATCACAAGGATGATCACGGTGGCCGTTCCGTTGATTGATCCTGTCGGAACAGAGAATTAACTGAATTACAAACTCAAGCCAAACAAGACATAAACACATATCAACTCAAAAGTACATACCTCTATCCTTGATTCTCAGTAGCTCACAGATGGTGATGATAATATAGTAGACGGAGACCACGATGATTTCTAACAAGAGTGAGCCCTCTTGTACGGATATTAGCGCCTTCGCATGCGTAATTACCAACGCTATAAGAACTTCCACAATGGAAATGAGAAACATGTAATGGTGTTGATGGTTCGCAAATATGTTGGCTATGGTGGACGATATGGACGGTTCGAAGATAATGAGGATAAAACAAAAAGGGACAAGATAGAAAATGGGGCAACATATGCAAGCAAGTGTGAACGAGATGTTAGAACGCAGGATGCATACATATGCAACTATAGACCAAACGGTCGTTTGAAGGAAGAGGATATCTCGTCGGTTGAGAAATTTCGAAACTGGCTGGAACATCTCATCGATGAAAGACGCAAACTTGAGAAAGCTAACAAGAATTCTCCACATTTTGAAAGTAATAAGTGCAAAAGCAAATTTATCAATTGAAGAAGAATGGTAAGAGATTGTTAAATAGCCAGTCTTTATATAGACACACTAGGTAGAGACCCGCACGGTAAAACTACTGTGAAATAAATATAAGGTACATTATATATTCATACTACATAGTTTGCATAATACATTGTTGATAACATGTATAATATAATGTATGACAAAATGTATATCTTATCTATTTAGATTGATATGTTATATGGTATTTAAACCAATACATATATTGACGGTATGTTACCAAAAAGTTATATTCTTATATAGCAAACTTCAATTTCGATTTTTTTTTTTAAATTAATAAATCTATGATACGAAAATGGTATATATGCGTGTATCTCTCTGCTAGTTTATATAACTATATACCTTTTGATAGTGATTTACTCCTCATTTACATTGATCTGACTCACAACTTTCCTTTTGAACTTTTTTAGAAATTAGAATATAACCTCACGTTTTATATGATATGCTACATTACACGATTAACAATGAAATGTATGAGTTCCATACTTAAGTATTTGTATTCTATAACCAGGATAAAAGAAAAAAAAAAACAGAAGAAGAAGAAGAATAAATAATAATAATACCTTGATAGATTTTTTCCATCATGTTCGTTGGATTAGCAAACGTTAGTTTTTTCTCGAATCATGCAAACGAAGAAACATAATCATCATCTCATCATATAAGGAACAATTCTTCATGCCACCAATGGGTTGTTAATGGGACGTCATCCTTACTCATTTAAGAAAAAGTTTGATTGCTTGTAGAATATTTGTTTCTAATAACAATAAAACTGTTAACGAAGTCTAAGCACTATAGAGATGAAGTGGGGATCTTGATCATGAGAAAAGAATATGCTTTTGGATAAAAATAAACTGTTATAAAACACAATTAAGTTTTGTATGTCTCTTTATTTTATTTTTTTAAACAATAAACTTTATACCATAATAAAAAAAAAATTAATGATAAAATTAAAATAAAATAACATCATTTTTATTAAATTGATGTTAAAATAAATATATATATATTACATTATTTGTATTAATGTCAATTTTTTATTGATGTAAGTTTTGTATTGAATTAATAAATGATGTTAACAAAAAAAAAGTAAGTACACCAATTATTTAACTGATACAAATGTATATAATAATATCAGTTATGTTAAACTGATACAAATGAATAAAACGTATATCATTTTATTGAATTGATGCAAAATAAATCAATAATAACAGTACTTCTTATAATTGATGCTGAATTAGATATATTTGTCTATTTTGTTAATAAGTAATTCAAAATAGAATTATTTAGTTTTCTGATACAATTTAAGTGATTTAACTCACCTCTTTTTTTTGTAGTGTACATATGAGTATAAACAACAGTGAAAATGCATATTTTTAGAATTACTAATATCCAAAATTCCATAGCATCTCGCTAGAAAAATAATCAATCTGTAAAGCACTGATTTTTTTTTTTAATTAAGAAGAATTATATAGAACCACAATGTATAATATAATCAACACATGTCATGAAGAGAAAAAAAAAACCATGTCCTATAACATGTGTATGTATAACTGGAAGAACCCATCTCTGCAATGAAAAAAATTGATTTGATAATTTTGATACATGAAAGGATAATGAATTAAAACAACAAGTGTTTCAAAAAAAGAAAGGATAATGAATTGCAAAATACTTATTTAAAAACTATGTTTAGGTGGCAAGGTGTTGAAGGAGAAAATATAGAAACAGAGCTGTTATGAAGAAAGAGAAAAACAAAGCAAGTAACGTAGACGAAATCGCGCTGAAAATTCAAGCCAAGACATTAGTGAGTTCATACAGCAAACAGCTTGTCTGAAAACAAACTCGTTAGTTAAGCCAAAGCATAAAAGTTTCAGCTTTACAAAAAGAGTATATAAGACAGTCAAAGAGTCTTCCTTCTGACTTGAGATCACAAGAACACATCTTTGCAACTCATGATAAGAACAAAGGCCACTGGACTTAGACTCCAATCTCACATAAATAGTGGAATTGAACTCTTTAATGCCTTTGAGACCTTGAAACTTTCTCTCGTATCAACAAAGTGTAACAGTTTCAGCTTTAAACCACAGAAACATTCAGTACACAGATAAGAATTGAGAAGAATCAACTCAAAATGTGAGGGAAGTATAATCCTTCATAAACCTTTGAAAAGAAACTCAAAATACAATCAATTTTAGCCATAAGAAGAGAGACTTCAATCTCACATAAGTTGCTAGATTCCTCATTCTCGAATGACTTGCTATATCAAACGGTGTATGATGTTAAACTAATCTAGTCGAAAAGGGAAAGATGATAACGGATTTGAGAGGGAGAGATGGCTTACTTGTTTGTTCATCAACATCGGTCCATTACATACTCCCATAACTATTTGATCCATGGCTAGATCCACCGCCTGTTTTCTCCATCCCTACCAACAAGTATTTCGATAGATTAGTTCGATTCTTAAGAAGAAATCACAGAGAAAACAACAATTAACATTGAAGTCTGATGTCCATCATGCAATCGATCAAATGTACCACCCAAAACGACAGCACCGAACGAATCCGCCGTAGTAACCTTGAAATTTGACTGCTTGAGTCATCAATTTAAATTAATACTATTATTTGAATTCTAAATATTTTTCTCCATCATTTTATGTATAAATAATGAAAAAGTAGAATTAAGAGTTAAAACATAATTCTAAGAATTATCTTCAAAATTCTAATAAGTAGAATGTGTTGTTTAATGTTTTAATATGTATTTGTTTATTTTAAATAGTTAGTTTATATTTTGATATAATGAACTTAATATCATATTTGGTTGTATTTTACATGGTTTTAATCTTTATTAAAATATGAATTTGTAACTATAAAACAAACGTAAATTATCTATATCTAAGTTTATAGATAAATTTTGATTAGTACCCTAACTTAATAATAAATATTTGTTAAAATTCTAAAATAAATTTACATTACTAATCGAAGTAATCTAACAGAATTTTTTCAAACTTACTATTTTCTGAATTTGGCATAAATACTAGATATAACTCATATATGGTCGTTTTTTCTTTTTTCTTTTTATTTTTTCCATAACAATGATATGCATGTGCAAAGATAATTAATATAATGTAATAAAATTTAATGGTATTCTTTTATTATCAACCGATTAGAATTTCTCTAACAGATTTTATTAACAAATTTAATTTGCCAAAATTATTATAAATTTCAAATATATATAAAACTTACTTACTGTAAGTAATATTTAAATGATATCATTCCGCGATATCGTGAGAAATTACTTATGTGTTTGGATTCGGTTTTCCTTTTTGGGCATGCGAAAACTCAAACCAATATCAACCTATATTAGTTTGGTTTGGTTTTAGTTTCGTTTGGTGTGTTTGGTTTTGATTATGTTCGGTTTGGATCTATTTTAGCCGGTTTGGTTTGTGTTCGATTCAATTTAATTTTGTTTTATTTGTGTTTTTCAGTTTAATCGAATTGATTTTTTTAGTTTTGTTCTAATTTACTTACAAACTATAATTTATAAAAATATAAAAAACATTTGATACTAAATTATTATTTTCTTCATATTTAAGCGTAAAGCCAACCATAACAGTAAAAATCATTAAGTGATATTTGATCAGTTATTATAATCAAAATAATAATTTAGTGTCAAATGATTGTTTTATTTGTGTTGGTTCATTTTAATTTTGTTTTGTTTGTGTTTGGTTTGGTTTAAGTTCAGTTTAGTTTAATTTTATTTTGTTTGTGTTTATTTCAGTTCAGTCGAGATGATTTTTTTGTTTTATTCTAATATAGTTACACGATATAATTATAAACCATCATTTGACACTAAATTGTTATTTTCTTCATATTTAAACGTAAAGTCAATCTTCACAATAAAATATAGAAGACATAATCCAATAATTTTATATTACTATTTTCAAACCAAATATAAATATCATAAGTAATTTTTGATTTTGGATATTAATGGATGAGATGTACACTCTTTTGTTTTATTTGTGTTTGTTTTATTTATTCATTTATAGTTAAAATTTATAAAATTATATTCACTTGGGTTAAATATATTAAATCTTACTATTAATGGTATATTTAATTAATTTAATTAAAAAATACTTCTGTTTTTCGGTTTGGTTAGAACCAAACTAAAACAAACTATTTGTGTTGATAAAAATATGAACCAAATACTTTGGTTTGAATTTGGTTGGGTCAGTTTGTTTTGGTTCGGTTTTTTGTCCATCCTTACACAAATTTACAACAGCGAAAGTTAAAAGTCTAAATAATTATCTTATATATTAAAACAGAAGTCACAACTTTGATTCATGTGTGATTTTTTTAAAAATGGACCTAATGGACCTATTCATAGAAATTCATACTATATTTTAATTCAGATTAATAATAAATATAATTTTTAAAATATTTTAATCATAGTATCTTTTGATATCTTTTCATTTTAAATATAAACTAGATTTTGACCCGTGCAACCGCACGAGTGTTTATTTTCACATTTCTATACATAAATTATTGTTTCAGAACATAAGTGGTATATATTTTTAATGTTAATTATATACTTAAATATTTATATAACTATTTCAAATAAAATAATTTTATAATTTACATGTTATAATTAATTAATTGTTTAAACCGTATGTATTTACCACTTCTTATTATATATTTATCTTATTGTATTTGCATTTAGTTATTAAGCAAATTAATATATTAATGAAAAAATATATTTTAAAATTATTTTGTATTTAATTATGCTAAATTCGGACCCGTCTTTCAAAACTGTATTTCTTTTTACCAATATTTGTATGCTCATTCATTTTAGATAATTTATTATTGTATATATAAAAGTCTAAGATATGTTAATTTTTAGACATGTATTATATAGTTTGTTAATTTTAAGCTGTTCTATCATCATATTATATTTTAAATAAATAGTTTATATTTATGAAAATAAAATTTATAAATTTATCAATTGAATATAATTTTATCATATTTATTTTAGTATAATAATTATATTTTAACATGATCATGACTATAAAGTAGATAAAATATGATATAATTTATTTATTTTCATTTTTAAACGATAACTTAAAATACATTAAGTTATTGTTTAAATATTTTTACACAGATTTATTAGAATTTTTAAAATATAATATATAAATATATTTATATTTAAAATAAAAATATATTATGATTAAAGTAGTTACAAAGATTTTATATTATTAACTTTAAAGAAATACATGTTAATTTTTATACATGTATTATATAGTTTGATAACGTTAACCCATCTTACCAACATATTAGATTTTATTTTTGAACATAAATATTTTATAATTACGAAAATAGAATATATAAATTTAATACAATTTTATTATATTTAGCTAAATATAATAACTTTATTTTAATATGATTGATTATGATTATATAATAAATAAAATATTATAAATTTTTTTTATTTTTTATTTTATATAACTGAATATATTAATGTATAATAATATTTTAAACTAATTTCGAAATTAGCAAAAATATTTAAATATAATTTTGAAAATGAAGATCTTGTAAAAATCTTTTTAAACAGATTTGTTAGTATTTTAAAATAAATATATTTATATTTAAAATGAAAAGATATCAAAAGATATTATGATTAAAATATTTTAAAAATTTTATTTGTTATTAGTCTGAACTAAAATGTAATATGAATTTCTATGAATAGGTCCATTAGGTCCATTTTTTAAAAAATCACACATGAATAAAGGTTGTGACTTCTGTTTTAATATATAAGATATATTTATTTTAAAATTCTAACAAATCTGTTTAAAAAGATTTTTACAAGATCTTCATTTTTGAAATTATATTTAAATATTTTCACTAATTTCGAAATTAGTTTAAAATATTATTATACATTAATATATTCAGTTATATAAAATGAAAAATAAAAAATCTATAATATTTTAGTTATTATATAATCATAATCAATTATATTAAATTAAAATTATTATATTGAGCTAAATATAATAAAATTGTATTAAATTTATATATTTATATATTTTATTTTCGTAATTATAAAATATTTATGTTCAAAAATAAAATCTAATATGTTGGTAAGATAGGTTAACATTATCAAACTATATAATACATGTATAAAAATTAACATGTATTTCTTTAAAGTTAATAATATAAAATCTTTGTAATTACTTTAATCATAATATATTTTCATTTTAAATATAATATATATTTATATATTATATTTTAAAAATTCTAATAAATCTGTGTAATATTTAAACAGTAACTTAATGTATTTTAAGTTATCGTGTAGAAATGAAAATAAACAAATTATATCCTATTTTTTCTACTTTTATATTCATAATCATGTTAAAATATATGTATTATATTAAAATAAATATGATAAAATTATATTCAATTGATAAATTTATAAATTTTATTTTCATAAATATAAACTATTTATTTAAAATATAATATGATGATAGAACGGCTTAAAATTAACAAACTATATAATACATGTCTAAAAATTAACATATCTTACACTTTTGTATATACAATAATAAATTATCTAAAATGAATAAGCATAAAAATATTGGTAAAAAGAAATCCAGTTTTGAAATACGGGTCAGAATTTAGCATAAATTAAATACAAAAATATTTTTAAAAAATATTTTATCATGAATATATTAATTTGCTTATTAACTAAATGCAAATACAATAAGATAAATATATAATAAGAAGTGGCAAATACATAAGGTTTAAACAATTAATTAATTATAACATGTAAATTATAAAATTATTGTATTTGAAATAGTTATATAAATATTTAAGTATATGATTAACATTAAAAATATATACCACTTATGTTCTAAAACAATAATTTATGTATAGAAAAGTGAAAACAAACACCCGTGCGGTTGCACGGGTCAAAATCTAGTTTTAATTAAAACACCATTTTTCGCCATATGTTTAAGTTTAACATTAAGCTATAATAGTTTTCATCTCTATACTAATACAACAACAGAAAAATATTTTTGTGGGTTATTTTGATCTTCCCTAATTGTTAATTCGTATACCCGTCTTTTTGGCTTCCTTACACTTGACTTCTTCAGTGAAGATGCTTGGATTTTGGGAGACAGAGAAACATTGTTCAGTACTCAAGACAGGCATCGTGAAGCAAGGGAGGGATACAATGGTACTCTTTCGTGTATAATTAGTTGCTGTTCCGTGGGAAGATCTTTAACCTGAAAATGTGATTGAAATCAGTGTTGTCTGCGATTAACTGCCTCCAAATGCGCAGCCAAGTGGCAAATTTAGAAAGCCTTTTGCAGGACACCGACTCGCAAAGTATCTATTGCAAGTTATAAGCAAATTTATTCCTACAGAAACTGGAATCGATCAATAAGAAACATTGGGAAAAGATTATTACCATATTTTGGGAGTTATCTTTTCATCTCTTTCATCTGTCTGATGTGAAGATGAAGAGCTCGGGTTACGCCAAAGACGACACCATACTCAACGGCCGGCCACGAATTGAAGGAAGAATACACGTCTGAAAATACCATGCAGTCATCGAGATACCATTTCACATCATACTTGAAGGGCTCAGAGGTGAATTTTGCGGTAAAGGCTAGGTTCTTCGTCTTCTCAGCCACCAGCTACTACAGAGATGTAGATGAGGAGGAAGAGACGGTCATAAGAAGTATAAACTTAAATGCAGTGTTGATCAAACGATTCAGCTGAGCTCTTAATTGAATAGAAAGGAAGTTAGTATTAGGAAGAGGTGGGGAAGTTGATTCATGACTTGTAAACCAAAGTGATGTGTCATCTTTTTAGGATGGAGGATATCCCTCTATTATGTTACTACTATACTATACTACAACTAGGTTACCACAACTAGGTTACGATCTGCGTCTTGCGCGGAATGAACATTATATATAAAAATTATTTTATGTATTATATGTTTTTACATATTATAAAATAATAAATATATATTGAATAATTAAAACTCAGTAACTATTATATATATAATTAAATTGGTGCAAACATATAAATAATTTTTATTAATCCAAACAATAATTTATTTTTCTATATGATAAGATGTGTAATTAAATTTAATTGATATTAACATACATAGTATATTTTTAAAACTAATGTCTATTAAATAATGCTTTATACTCATATGATTTTACTGATCATTTGTATATTTTATAGCAAAAACTTTAAATTAATGATAACAAAATTTTCATTATGGGATTAATAGTTTTAGTCATTTATAATTTGTTTAAAAATAAGCTGTCAATGTTCGTTCAAAGCTTTTATCAAAAAAAAATATTCAAAGTAAATTTCAAAACTAAAATATTTATGTATTTTATATGGTTTATAGTTCAAATTAAAACGATATATATGTATATATATATATATATATATATATATATATATATATATTAATCTTAATAATTAATTAAATTATACTTTTTAATTATATGATTTTGTAATCATTTATATTTTGTCATAACAAAAATTTTAAACCATGGATCACAAAATATGAATGTGAGACTTTTAACAATTTTAGTAATTTATAGTCAATTTATAAATTCAAAATATAACATATACAAAAAAATCTAAATTTTTATTATATGGTTATTCTGCATGTTTAATTTATTTTAATAGTTTAAAATTAAACAAATATGATAGAAGATACACTAATTTTATCAAATCTTTATTATTCAAAATCATTAATTGCCATATATACTTTTACCACATTAGGCAATTCTGTAACTTTTATTTAAAGAAATAATAAAAATATTAATAATGAATTTATGGCTAGTTTAATAAATAGCTTATTATATAACTAGATGTACCAATATATTTCTCTAAGAATTGTAAGAATTCTAAGAATCATCTTAGTGATGACATGTGGCTACAAAAATAAGTTGTAATGCTTCTCAATTAATATATAGAGGATCACGTGCAGGGCATACACATGAATAAAATCGAGGATATATAAGATTTTAAATTTTGTTAAACACATAAAATCTTGCTGACCAATATGATATTATTATTTAAAAAAATATTAATAACAAAACAATATAGCAATAAAATTAGTTAATGTGTTATCTGAAAAAAATTACGTATATACACATTTTAATTATTAATTAATGAAATATTAAAAAATTAATGGCATGTCATTGTAAATAAATTTAAAATCAAAGACATGGTTATTTTAAAGATTTTTTTCAATAATATCGATTTACACTCAGTAGATTACTCATCTTGTTTTTTTAACTCATCAATACTATTAAAAGGGAAGGATTTTGAAAAAATCTACCTATGAAAGTTGTTTGGACCTATTACTTTTAAATTTTTTTGGATTTACCCTGTATATTATAACAATAATTGACAATCTTTTTTACCTTATAGACCCCCGATTATTACTCTAACCATGCAAACTGTATACATTATTATTTATACATAACCACTAAAACCGATTGCTAAACCATCCTACCCAAACAAAATACATTATATGAACCAAAACCAAAGCACAACCTATTATAACTGTTACGTTAACGAAATATTCATTTCCCTCACATACTACCATCGACTACAAAACACGTTACATGTAAGACACTACACTACATAGAAGCTTTATACAAGATTTGGATGTAAGATTATATGATTCAAACACTAAATTTCATTAGTGAAATAATCTTCAAGCTTATATGATTCAAACACTAAATTTCATAATTATGAAAAGCAAAACAAAACCAAACCCGCGCTTTCAAGCGCGGGTCAAAATCTAGCCAATCCTATTAAAAGAGAAAGAGTCCTAAAAAATCTACCTATAAAAGTTGTTTGGACCTTTTCATTTTTAAATCTAACCTATAATATAAAATCAAATATCATAACATGCCTTTTTTATAGCAACATAATTATGGGACCCTTACATATATTAAATCGATTACTATTCATTTGGTTTTACTTTTTAACCGATCACTACTCTTAAGGAATAAGTTATTACTAATCAACGTGAAAAAGTCATAACAACAACATTGAATTTTTTCTCTACTAATTGCTTCTTATTTTTTTTCCTCAGATTACCTTTACAAAACATGTTAGAAAAAAATATGATACAAGGCAAAAAGGATACACTTTTGAATGTCATACATAATTACATTATCTATCTCATTAATATTTTAAATATTGTATGTCAAAAAATTAATGGTTTAAATACCGCATACAATATTTTATTTTCTAATTCTTATTAATGGTTTAAATATCTATAAATTAAAATGCATAACATTAATACAATTAGTTTACTTAATATGAAAAATCAAATAATTTATTCATTTTATGTACTATTATAAAGTATAGTAGAAGTTTAATCAATTAAAAAAATATTATAAAAATGTTTGGGTTTTTCATGGGTGAATCAGTGCTGGTTCACATGTTAATGGCTGCTTTTCGGGGTTTACCATATTTTGAATTAATAGGTTTTTATTAAATCCGAATTTTGTAGAAATATATCAGTTGGTATAACCTCGAATAGAATACTACATGAAGAACACAAACCAAACTTGATTGTACACAGTCACCGAATTTATTGGTTCAAACTGCCGGTCCGGATTGGATATAAAAACACTGCTTATATTGTAATTCATCTATAAACCAAATATTTATCCACTAAAAGGAGTTACACAATTTTTAAAATTATAATGCTTTCCTTGCACCATTTAAAGTTAGATGCACTATTAGTCATGATCATTCGGTTTTGGGTTGAGTGTTTTGGTTTTGGTGTTTTGGTTTTAGAATTTAGGAACCGTTCATGTATTTACAAAGTTTAGTTTGGTTTCAGTTGGGTTATTTTGACTTTTGGTTTGGTTCAGTAGCAAAAGTTAGGAACCAACTAATATGTAAAAAATTGGGTCCAATTCAGTTTCGATTGGATTCTGGTTGTGTGTGTAAATACTGATTTATAGATAAAAAAAAATATCAGATAATTTGGTGTTTTCAGTTTAAATATCAGGTAATTCGGTTTTTTTGAATAAAAAAATATTGAATAATTCGAATAATTTTAATATTTTGAATAAAAATAATATTTTAAGATATTTGGTTGTTTAAAAATTAAATATAATTAATATTTCTAAGTACATTATTTTATTTTAATTATGTGCCAAATTTTTGGTTCCAGAGATATATGATCTGCTCGGTTATTCAAAAAAAATCCAATTCAATTTTTTTTTTTCAGTTTGGTATAATTCGGTTCGTGGTTCTGAATAAATATGTACAAACCTTAACACTATCTTATAGAAAAATTTATTTAATTTTGAAAACAAACCCGCAAAATCTAGTTAATAGGTTATGACAAGTGACTTGCGCGAAATACGTATTGTTATACAAAGATTCATTCCATTCATTTTTTTAACACTGGAATTTCATTAATTCTTTGAGGAATACATTTGTGATACATAAAGCTGGCAGATTCTAAAAATCTCCAGAGTCATAGCTCCAACAAAGGAGAGACAGAGCCCGATGATCGGGAAACCAAAGAAAACAAAGCGAAGCTACCATAATGACCAAGAACAAGGACTGTAGAAAGTAATAAGAGCCAAAAAAACACCAACCCAGAAACAAGCAAGAGCACCTAAACTCCAAACGGCCTTTGATAGAAATTTACCACAATGGTAACTGAAACCTCCTATAGTGAATAGCGCATAGAAATAAGCCCGGAGACCATAGCTTTAAAACCGATACGTCATACCGGCAACAGCGGAGTAAGCTGAGAAACCGGAAACAGCGGAGTAAGCTGAGAAGCGACTCTAAGAACGCCAATAAACAAGCTAGATCATGAAGGGAGACCTCGAACAAGTCTCTTGGGAAATGACAAGGAGCGAATCAATTCAACTCAGCCAATATCTAATCCCACGAAACAGATTAGTGAAGGAACGAAACCGAAGAGAATTCAAAGGCGAACACCATGGAGTCCAGAGACATGCAAGCTTAGAAAGGAGTCACAATCACAACCGCTCAATCAAAGCTGACTACGAATCAGAGAACATGCAGACAGATCTAGAACAGAGGAAGCAAAACCAAGGCAAAAGAGAAACTTTGATATGCAAAAGGATAGAACACAGCTAGATCTGAAGAGAAAACTCGCATGCACCGATTCAACCTTGAAGCTTGATCCTTCGCACCACCCGAGAAACAAACTAAAGCTTAAATAAGAGGAGAAACCAGCTCCGGTGCTGAGAAAGCCACCGGAGCCAGTCACCGGAAATGACAAAGCTTGACTAAGATGAGAGGATTTTAGACAGATGTATTTTAGAGATTTCATTTCATTTATAAGTATCATTGTAGAGTAAAATTTTTATTATAAAATAAATATCATTTTAAAACTTTGAGACAAAATTTATTCACTTTATATGTTATATGACTCTCTATATTTTCTAGTTTATTTTTCAATTAATTAAAATATGGTTAGTTGTAGAATAGCTAATTACCTTTTTTTATTTTAAAATATACAAAGTTAAATATTTTGTTAATTTGAATGTCCAAATCTAAAACAACTCTTAAATGGAACTGAGGGCGTATTATTTATTTACGTTTCTTACTTACTATTATTTATTGGGTTCTTTACATATTGTGAAATAATAAAATAAAAATATATTAAATAATTGAGAAATCAATAATTATTATGTACATAATTAAATTGGCACATATATGTGTGTATATATATATATCAGAAAATATTTGTTATTCATTTACAATCATTTTATGGTAAATAAATTCAAAATCATTTTATATGTTTTATTTATTAAATTATTATATTTACATAATATTCCTTAAATTATATTTGTGAAGTGACTTTGCCACATGTCATCTCTACAATCAATTTCACAAAACAAATATGACATGGCTACTGAAATTGATGACATGGCTTCCGGAAAACTATGACATGGATAATTTCATTAATTGTTGATTTATATTTTTGGCAAACTTACTAGAATATGGTAATAATTCATATATTATATTTAATATTGATATTTCTTTTTGGTAAACTTTTTTAAAATATGGTAATATGGCATACATCATCTATAAAATAAATATATTCATATATAAAATTTTAAATTTCGAAATGTTATTATTTTTGTTAATTATACAATTTGTATTACTAAGGCTTTCAAAATTTTCTACAATTTTTTAAAAATTTAAATATCTAGTCGTAAAATCATTAGTTTCTTTTATATCAACAAATTTTATAAATATTATTTAGGCTAAATTTTTGATAATTATACAATTTTATATCATTTTTATTAGTTTTATGCAAACTGATTTAATATATATCAAATCTATATTAAATATTAGTAAGAAAATAGTAAAATATATAATATTTAATAAAATTTAATTTTAAATATATATTAGATTTAAAAAATTCTTACACCTAGTTAACATAAATATATAATTTCCATGAACCCTCAATTCACATCTGACCTAATCGTTTAGGCCGAGTTGTGCTTGATTCTTCTGCTGTTATCATGCCGAGCTCTATATTTGTTGGGTCTTATGCATTTGTTTTCCCTCTCTAGCAGTTGTCTTTTTAGGAAAACTAGGTATGGGCATTCGGAGTTCCAATCGGGTTTTGGTTTTATCCATTCCGGTTTTGGTTTTTTGGGTTTATCAAAATCAACCCCATTCGGGTTATATAAAAGTTCGGTTCGGGACCGGTTTGGGTTCTATCGGGTTCGTGTCGGGGTTAGTAAATCCTCAAAGAACCGGTATAACCCATTGTACTTTCGGGTTCGGGTCCCAATCGGTTATTCGGTTTAAAAATACCTGATTTGTACCTACTTTGTAACTAAAACATAAATAAAATCGGTTTTTCGGATTTAAAATACATGATTTGTACATATTTTAATAGCCAAAACATAAGCAAAATCGATTCAAAAATAAGAAAAAACATCAAACGTGATCATTCAAAATCAAGCAAAAGATAAACATAGTTAGTGACAGAAAGAAAACCAGATAAATGAAATCATAAAATAAAAACTAAGTTCTTATGAAATGAAATGAGAAACATTATTCATTTAAAACAAAACCAAAATCTAAAAACTTCAGGCTTCAACCGCCACATTCCACCATCAACCTTCGTGTAACAGATAATTATTTTAAAAGTTCAATAATATCTTAAAGTATTTTGGATATATATTAAGAATTAAGATAATATTCAGTAGAAGTTCTTTTTGTGATTTTAAATGTTTCGGGTTCTATCGGATATCCATTTAGGTTCGTGTTCGGTTCGGATAATATCTATAACCCAAAATACCAAAAAACAGGATCCATTCGGTATTTATGTTGGGTTTGGATCGGTTCGGATTTATTTTTATCGGATCGGGTCCGGTTTATTTGCCCAGCCTAAGGAAAACCCACAAAATACAAACTTAATTTTCTTTTATTCTTTTACTTTACGTATTTACTCTATAAATTAATAATGGGTAGACTTACGTGTCCATTTACCTACAAAAGAAATAAATATATGTTCTAAATATTTTGTAATTGTATTATCCAAAATTAGAACATTTTGGTTAGAAATTAACCAATTACCATTTAAAAGATTCTAAGCAAATTCTCATCAAGATTATTAGTTTCTTACACATGTATATGCTTGTTCTACACTTTCAGTGAAACATTAATACCTAAAAGGAAAAGCATTTATTTACAAATAGGAAAAAAAATATTATTTATTAAATTCGTGATTGTATTATTATAAATAAAATGGCATGTATATAAGATAATTTATCATAAATTAAAATATTTACTCCAAAAACTTATATTAGATCCACAAGAAGAGTTGACAAAAAAAATCCAAAAGAAGAAAAAATTAATGTTATATTTTGGTCAAAGTTTTAAGCCTTTGCTGGGCTGTAAATTGTAACTTTTCTTGCTGAAATGGACTGACATTGTAGAATGGTACATCTGAAGTTGCGTCGAATAAGATTGAAGCTAAGAGTTGAAATGTATGTAACTTTCTTTCTAGCCTTTGTGATCAACGTGTGAACTGTTGTGATCTTATGTTTGTATGTGTAGTCTAAGAGAAGCATGGTTGATCTGCGAAACGTGTTTGGAGAAATGAATGATGAGAAGATGTGGAAGTTCGTATCAGTAAAACTATCTTATAGTTAAGTCTTGTGTTTTGGTTTAATTACGATTTAGACCTTTTATCTATTCTTCTTCTTTCATGAATTTTTTTTTCATTGAATTTTTGTTGCATTAGTGCTAATGATATCAAAATATAATAACATTGACGCCAATTCAAAAACAGTGTTAATGAAACATGTACACATTAATATAACATATACACAGAAATTTGTATTTTTATATTTTCAAAGTACTGAATTTTATTAATAATATTTTTATTAGTTTAAAAAAAAACCAAAATTTTTAACCACCATCCAATCAAGTTTTTATAAGGAATGGATTCTTTAAAACATACACAAATAAGTTTTCATAAAAATAATTTGTTAACATATATAATATGAAAAATTATATAATAACATATTTTAAAAATTTGTCAAAAAATTAAAATTAATTATTTAAAAAAAAATTAAAGTAAAGTTTACATATTTGTTTTAAAAAGATATTAACTGATAAGTGAAGTTCTGAAGAATTTAAATAAGTTCTTAAAATACTTATCAAACTTTTAAATTATATAAATTACTAATCAAACTTTAAAGAAACCAAAAAGTGCAGCAAATTTTGAAATTAAATAAAAACAAAAGCCAAAAATTAGAATCTAGAATCACCCATTCATGTTTTTAAAAAAACTAAAAACTACTAGAGACTAAATAATATATCCAAAATTAAAAATCAAAATCTAAAGACTAAAAACTATAAAATAAACCAAAAACCAAAAACCAAATTTAAAATCTAAGTAAACAATCATCACTAAAGTCTTTTACTTTTTACTGAATGGAAATAACAAAACTAAAAGGTGAATAATTTTCTTACTATTTTGTATATATGTTTACCCCGCGCAAGGCGCGGGTCTCTACCTAGTTAATACCTAAAAGGAAAAGCATTTATTTACAAATAGGAAAAAAAATATTATTTATTAAATTGGTGATTGTATTATTATAAATAAAATGGCATGTATATAAGATAATTTATCATAAATTAAAATATTTACTCCAAAACTTATATTAGATCCACAAGAAGAGTTGACAAAAAAAATCCAAAAGAAGAAAAAATTAATGTTATATTTTGGTCAAAGTTTTAAGATTTTCTAAATCATATCTTAACTTTTTAAAAAATATGATTTTGGTCAAAGTTTAGATATGATATAGAAAAATCTTACCTATATCATAAGTTTTAAGAATTTTTTTGGTCAAAGTTATAAGATTTTCTATATCATATCTTACCTTTATCATTGTGAACAAAATTATTTTTTACCTTTATCATCTCTAAATTTGTAGAAGCTTAGATATATTTTATACACTTCTAATGCAAGCAAATATGAGTCAATTTGGTGAGGAATCAACTATAAACATGGAAGGTTGGCTATTTTAAAGGTCATATCTTAACCCATTCGATTACTCATCTTGCTCATTAACTCATTACTTGGTTAACATATGCGTCTTGCACATGATGAGTATTGTATATACAAATATTTTTACGTATCTCTTTCTGTTTCATATTAACTATTGTTGTAGAATAATTTTTTGTGATAAAATCAGAGATATTTTATAATTCCAATACAAAATTTATTAACTTTGTATGTTATATAAATTTTTATATTTTTTAGTTTATTTTTATATTAGTTAAAATATGATTATGTGTAGAATATGTAATGATTTTTATTTAGAAAAAATAAAAATTATTTTTAAACAAAAATTATGTGCACAAATCTAAAACGACTTATAATGAAATGGAGGGAGTATTATTTATTTATGTTCTTTACGTAGTATTTATTATTTGTGTTCTTTACATATTGTGAACTAATAAAAATACTAAAATATATTGAATAATTGAGAAATCAATAACTATTACAAACATAATTAAATTGGCGCATGTATATTGATCAAAATAATCTTTTTTTTTTCATTTTCCCAAAAATAAATAGATGATTTTTTGTTCTGTGTACAAATCAAGTGAAACAAATCTCTACTTATAAAGTATGAAAAATGATAAATTTTGGTGTAAGAATATTTTTTTTAAAAAAAATATAAGATAATTGATCTCAAAAATTTAGACGGAAAAACAAATAAAAATCTCATTGGTCAATAATTTAATGATAAGTGGTCTTTGAGAGCTTCACTTTATAAATTTAACATTATTGAATTCTTTCAATTTTATTTTATACACGTAGGATTCAACTTTTGTTTTAATAGCCCATTGTACGTTTTCAACTATTGATTTTTTTTTTTTAATAAACCATTGTTGATAGTCTTATAGACAAATGCATTGGGATTCATCTAACGTATTTTAATACTATAGATTTAACTATTTTAATTTTGAATAAATATATAACACATTTAATGAATTATTTGGAATTTGAGTTGAATAACACTAAACTTTGAATGTATAAATAATGATAATATAAGGTCTAATAGTATCATCTCTCCATATCAGTCTTAATTAAAGTCACTAGTTCTTTCTCAAGGGGTTTCAGTTCGTCATTGTAAATCACTAGTGTAAATGCCACGTTAAGATATACGAGGAACAGGATGAAAGTACAAATGATTCCTGGTGTCCATGTATCAAAATATAGACCGTAGATGCCCCAGGCAGATCCAAATGTGGCTATTCCGAAAACAAAGGAAGCTCCAAAACCATCAACGCCATAAATCAATTGAACCAATGAAAGTGACGCGATGAAGACACCTAATGTAAGGGATAAAAACTCCCATCTCTGCCACTCGTAACATATATAAAACATAGATACACCCACCATTAACGAGATAATGGTGAACACAGTTACTCGGCCTTTGAAAGTAGTGTACGGTGGATAATCTGAGGACATAAAACAAGAACCCAATCTGGAAACATAAATGTACATTGAGAAGAACCCAAAGTATCTGATAAGAACATAGATGAAACTCATTTCTTCTTTGTATGCAATCACACTGTCCCATCCTCTTGCGACGCAATACATCGATATGATTGCGCACTTGAGCAGTAGTCCTCGTGTGATCGCATCATTTACTCCTGTAATTTCTGTTCTTTTTAAAGGTGTCGCCACAACTTCATCCAACATCGTTTTCTTACCCGACGTATATATATAAATATATATATATCTGTTGCTGTTGAATCTGTGTTCGGTGAATACTAAGAGAAAACGAATTCGATGGTGGGTTATTGTGAAAGACGTTTTATTTGTCAATCTGAAAGTGATTACAAGAGTGTTTGATCTATGAGCAAGAGAAAGAACAAGGTTTTGGCAAGAACAAGAAAAGAGATGATAAACTCTAGTTCCAGTCGTTTTGTGTGTTTTGTCTTGTTTTCGGATCCCCTTCTCCTTGTGCTCCTCTCTTTCTTTATACTCAGTTCATGTGAACTCTCAATTCGCACTTGATCTAATCGGCTGGGCCGAGTTGCACTTGATTTTTCAGCTATTATTGGGCCGAGCTATGTATTGTTTCTCTAGGAAAACCCAGAAGATACGAACATAATTTTCTGCTTTTTTAATCTACGTATTTACCTATTTATATCAAGAGAAAAAACTCATCAATTATATCATGGAATCTATATAAATATATTTTTGCCGAATCTCTAAATATTAAGATCTAAGATCTTGTATATATATTTATACACAGAACAAATCGCATGTCTATGTACCTATAAAAAAACAAATCAATATATGTTTTAAATATTATATAATTGAAATATTCTAAGTTAGAACATTTTGGTTACAAATTACGCAATCAATTGAAAGATCCTAAACAAATGCTCATCAAGATTATTAGTTTCTTACACATGTCTATTATTGTTCTACACTTTCAATTAAACATTAATATCTGAAAAGAAAAAAACATTTACTTAAAAATAGGAAACAAATTCTTATTTATTAAATTTGTGATTGTATTATTATAAAATAAAATGACATGAATATAAGATATTTTATCATAAATTAAAATATATACTCCAGAAACGCATATTAGATCCACAAGAAGAAAATTTTAGTGGGTTGTTTTGTTTAGTTTTTATAACTAAATTTGATTAACATAATTATTTTGTTATGAAAATATTTTTTATTAGCATTATTTTTATTTTTTATCAGTTTAGTAAAGTGATGTCAACAACAAAGATAAATGCATCATTTATATAATTGATATAACTTAATATAATAGTATCATTTTTGTCGCAGTGGTGCAAGTTGCAACAAAATATGTCATTTCATTGAATTGATGCCAAATAAATTACAACGATATCACTTAATTTTATGGTATAAATTAATTAATACAATTCATCTCTTTTTGTAGTGTATTTATTTGCGTAAAGTTCTTTACGGACTATTATTAATTTGCGTTCTTGTGAAATAATGAAATTATAAAAATATAATGAATAACTGAAAATTCAATAACTATTACATATATAATTGAATTGATATATATATATATATATAATCAAAAAAAAAATCATTGCTATTTATTTACAATAATTTTATGGTAAATATATTATAAAATTTACATGATATTAACATATATATAGTATATTTTAATATGATTATTTATTAAATGAAGTGTACTACGCATATGGTTTTATAATCTTTGTATATTTTTTTATCACAAATTTTTAATGTGGGATTTAAAAAAATTATTAATTTATATTCGTTTTAAAAATTTTAAATTTTCTAGTGCATTATTTGTTGGAAGACTTCACTCATCTAAATCCTAAACTCAAAATAACTAACTAACTAGAAACATACACTTCATAAAACTTAAAATCAAATTTTAAAGTGTTTAATAAACACAAAATTAAACCCATAAAAGTCTAAATTTAATTTTTCAAAAAAAAGTTAAGCTTCCAAAATCTAATCTTAAAAATACATAAAAAATATTACAACATATGTTATCAAACCCTTAACCAAAAAATACTACATTCACTCATCTATGTTGAAAACACTTTAATTTAACTAGATCTGAATTTATATAATTTACAAATTTTTATAATTACACGATTTCGATTTTTTCTCCATCAAAATATTTTTTATAAAATTTGTAAATTTGTTTAAGATCTATTATATTAGAAGACTTACATAACCTCATAAGACTTACAAAACCTCAAAAGACTTTACAGGGACATATTCATAAATATGAATTCTGATTTTTTGTTCAGTCACAACGGACTGGTTGTAATTTTATTAGACTTTTGAGCTAGTTTTATATTTGCTTCAAGTTTGGGTATACTTTTGGGGTTAAAATCAAGTTTAGATTAATATTTGCCAAGTTCCCCATAATTTCATGATTAATTTAACGAACATATAGTATAGTTTATATGGACCAACTTGATTTTCTAATAATTCTAAAAATCATTATAGTGATTACACATGTCATATTTTAAAGGTCGTAATGTTTCTCAAAAAATATATAAGGGATATTAAAATATCCAATCAAAAAATTAAACCACATAATCTCTTATATATTAACTTAGAACATCCTTTAAACTAGGTGTTTTACCCGCACATGCGGACATAATCATCTTACGAATACTTATTAATCCAAAAATCGGCATAATAAAACTCTAATTGGTGAACATGTTGAAGGAAAAAAATTATGGTGAATTCTTTGTTCCTCAAAATTTATACCAGTTATGTTGAAATTTTAGTCAAATTATTAAAAGGTAGATCCCACTTTTTTCTTCTAAATTCCTCGTGGAAGAATAAATTTATAAGAAAAAATCTCGCTATGCAATTTTTATAAGAAACAAATTGAACAAAAATTCATTTTTTTTAATTTCAATTCCTCAAATGAAAATTTATTTTTTATTTTGTTCATTTTTTTCATTCTTCTAGTGGTCACCAACTGAAACTATAGTGTTTCACGGATTAAATTTAAACTGGTGTAAAGTAAAAGCAATAAAATATATTTTGAACTCAGTCACAAGTTAAGTTATTATTTAAAATTTTAAATAGTTAAATCAAACATCAAATTATTTATATACGTCAAAAAACGTTCATCAAACTATGTACTTATTATTGTGTTAAATTTTTTAAAACATTTATATATTAGAAATAGTTTAGAAAATATCTTTATATAAATATTTTTGTTTGACTAATATTTAATTATAAATTGTTTTATATCTTAATTTTTTAACTTATAATAAAAAATATTGTTTTCAGATAGCAACACAATATATATAAAAATTCTCTTAATTTTTAAATATATTTTCACAATTTTAATATATTAGTTTATAATTAATTATTTAATATATCATATAAATTTAATATTACTAAAATAAAATTCATGATTTATTATATATAAAATTCATTACGGGTTTTATGAAAATTAATGAATACTCAGTTAAAAACTAATAATAAATCAATGACCTGTATAAAAGCTTAAAACCTAATAAAATATGATAAATAAAAAAATAAGAATTTTAATATAACATATAGATTTAAATATTATTAAATCAAAATTGGTTTTTAATTATATATAAAATTCATTACATATGTGTTTTTTAATTAATAAATTAGTGATTCAGCTAAAAATTATTAATAAATCAATGACTAAGCTAAAACCTAATAAAAACATGACAAATAAGTAAAATTAACTAAAATCATAAAACATGACAAATAAACAAAATCAAAATAATTATATATATATCTAATTACATATTTTATAGTTATATTATTTAAATTAGTAAATTATGGAGTCAACTTAAAACTATTAATAAATTAATGATTCACCTTAAACCTAATCAAAAACATGACAAATAATCAAAATTACCTAAAATCATGAAAATTATGACAAATAAGCTAACTCACTTCATAAATAATAGTATAGATAGATGGAAAAATCGCCAATCAAAGTGTTAGTGAATACCATTCTGAAGGTTTTTTATACAATTTTTTTATAAAAAAATTGTAACATTGATGACAATCTTTAAGTGTATAATTAATTGTATTTTATAATAAAATCTTAATAATAATTTGTATATTTTTACAATTTTATTTAATTTTAATTATAATATATTAAATAATCATATTATGTATTAACATTTATATTTTTCGTATTTGTTTTTGAATTTCTTAAAACGATTACAAATTACTACTGCTAAAGTATCTAAGGCCATCAGCATTGAGAGTTCTATTGGGGTTCATGGGCTCGGGTTCATAGGCCCGAAAGCCAAAAATAAATCAAAAATTGGGTTTATTTCCCCGACCCGCCTCTTAGTACTGACCCCGTATGAGCCCGGTTCATGCCAGGTGTCACCCACCCATTGGAGACGCGTTCGCGAGTTCACGAGGAGGAAAGCGGAGAGAAAGCATTTTCTCTCATTTCTGAAAAAAAGATAGGGTTTCTCTCCGAAAGGCGATTTTGGTGCGATGCTGACCGTTCTTCACTTTTCTCTATCTAATCGACGACGGAGTGTCTCCTCTACGAGCCCAGGTGAGTATGGAGTGGATTCACGGTTAAATCAAGCGTTTTTGGTGTCGAAACCGATGTGGGAGACTCGAAATAGATTTTGTGGTTTCGAGTTTGGCTTCGAAATCGGAAAAGGGGGTTTCGCTTTATGGTTGTAAAACCTCATGCGGGGTTCGATTTATCGAATTTTAGGGTTTGTTTATCTGGGATTTGAAATCGATTTGGGGGTTTCGAGTTATGGTTTTAAATCTGCATGTGGGTTCGATTTATGGGTCGTTTCATCATAATTTTTCGTGATTATGTCGTAATCTGTTTTATCTTTGTTGTTTAGATGGATCCCGTGGAAGATAGAAGAAATACAAAGAGGCAAGAGGAGTACTACAACAGGATGGGAAACGTGGCCGATTCAGAATATGGGATTCCCAGAAGGTGTCCCTGTGGTGGGAGAATCCGAGACGAGGTTCGCGTGAAGGAGGAGTACGACACTCTGCCTGGGAAACGCTTCTTCACGTGCATCAACTACGAGGTAAGAGATACAATGCAGATGGGTTTGAAGAAGTATAAATTATGTTTTAGTGACGCGAGTCTAATGTGTTTATGTTGTCAACAAGGCTGATGGGTTTCATTACCGTCAGCCTTGGGTTATAGGTGTGCAGGAGGAGATCGAAAGTCTGTGTAGGCGGGTGGAGAAGGCTGAGCAGGTGATCAAGTTGGTGCCCAATCTCAATAAACATATCGACACAGTTGAGGTTAGTGAACTTTTTAAGAGTATCAAATAGGTAGTATAAAGATTTGTAAAGTTTGGTTCTTTTTAAGTCCGTAACACGGTTTGTTTGTTTCCATCTGCAGGCAGAGGTTAACCGCCTCAGTTTGGCGGTTGATAACCTCACTGCTGAGATTTATTCTCTCACTGTGCAGGTTGCAAATCTGGAGAAGGTCTGCTTCGAATTAAAACCTTAAGGTAAACACTCAAGTTTAACTAAGCTTAACTGAACTGAAGTATTTAGCTTGCTCTGCTGAATGCTGTGATGAATGCTGAACTAGAGGTGAACTGAACTAGGTAGAGTAGGTAACTGAACTAGAAATGAAGTGAACTAGGTAGACTAGGAACTGAAAAACATTAATTATCAGTTGGTTGGTTGCTCTGATGAATGCTGTGTTGAATGCTCTCTGTCTACTTCTTGTACTAGTTTTTTAAAACAGATTTGATGTGTAATGAATGCCGTTAGAGAACAACTTGTTGTGTAATTAACTTTAATGAATTTTGGTAGTTAGACTTACTTTAATTGCTCTCTCTTATCAAAGCACAATGGTAGTTTAAAAACATAGTTAGAAGTAAAAAATCTGAAAACCAAAACCACGTTTAAAACACCACCCCAAACCAAAATGGAACCGTTTTCTCTAGATTCTCCCGGGTTTATGAACCTTTTATCTTCCTAGACCAGTCAACCCATAGACGTAGGGTCCATAGGCGTAGGGTCTTCTACTGTTCCAAAACCGTTGGAGAGGAAAAAGTGGACAACACAAGAAGACATTGTTCTGATCAGTGCTTGGTTGAACACCAGCAAGGATCCGATAGTTAGTAACCAGCAGAAGTTAAGGTCGTTTTGGAATAGAATAGCAGAGTACTTCAATTCAAGCCCTCAGCTGAGTGACTTCGCTCCTAGAGAGTGGAATCAGTGTAAGCAGAGGTGGGGAAGTGTTAATGAGCAGGTCTGTAAGTTTGTGGGAAGTTATGAAGCCGCATTGAAGGAACAAGCTAGTGGTCAAAATGAGAACGATGTCATGAAGTCTGCCCATGACATCTTATTTAGCGACTACCAGCTCAAGTTCACACTCGAGCATGCGTGGCGGGAACTGAGGTTTGATCAAAAATGGAGATCAAACTCTGTTTCCAGAGATGGCCCAAAGGAGAAAAGGAAGGAAGCTGCGGAAACAGAGCCTGAGTTGGAAGAGGTTAGGCCTCCTGGTATTAAGGCTTCCAAAGCTGCAAAACGAAAGAAGCACGGGAATGAAGCAGCTCTTGATCAGATAGAGAGCATACTAGCTAAGAAAACTATCATATCAAACCGGAAAATCCTTGATCGTCTCTTAGGCAAAAATGCAGATACACTTTCTGATCAAGAAAGGACACTCAAGAATAAACTGATATCTGAAATGCTTTGAGTTGGTCAGTCGGTTATTTTTGTGTGGTTTACAATGTGTTGTGTAGACTATTGTCTAGAGTGATATGTGATTTCTTGAGTGTTGTCTAGACTTTTTGTTTAACTTTATTGATTCGGCTCTGTTTTGTGTTGCAGGTCACGGGTTGCAGGAGGTGGAGGTGGATGCTTGACTTGTGGAGGTGGATGCTTGTACGTGTGTTGCAGGTCACGGGTTCACGCTTTCTCTGTTTCTTTTGTGTACCTGTCTTTTAGCTTTATGTATCTGTCTTTTAGCTCTATGTATGTCGGTTTCAATCACGGGAAAGTGTAGAATGTTGGATATTTCTACACTTCTATGTGATGTAATCACGGGTGTATGTACCCCTGATAACTTCATTCACGGGTGTAAACATTGTCTCCCTATATATATTATGTTTGTCACTTCTCTTTGGCTATCATTTATAAAATCTCCAATGCAACTTCTCTTTCTTTCTCACTTGACTTTGTGAAACACAAAGTATTTGTGTATCTACCCACTCCTTTTCTCATCCTCCTCTACACCAACTCTCTCTCCTTGTATTCAGGTATGTATGACACATTTTAATTAAGGTTTGTATGAAACAAAAGATATAATCACATAATATCCAATGCAACTTCTCTTTGTTTGCGTGTACATTTTAGAAATATATTTGGTGAACCGCCATGTGATGTGATTATATCTTTTTTTTGGCGACATTTTCTTACAAGTATTATGTATCTTTGTATGAAAAAAATGATATAATCACATAATATATTTCTAATGAACCGTTGCTTCTTTTTTATATGAAACACCGAACATTTTGTTGTCTTAAAATACAATTTAAAGAAATATATGAAACAAACAACATTTTGGTTAATTAATATGATAATAATTTTTTTTTTTTGAATATGTACAAAGGATGTCTTCCTCATCAAGTGATGAAGTAGATGAAGCTTTAGATGAAATTGTCGACGAAGTAGTCGATAATTACATCGACCCAATGGTTAATGCTCAAACCAACAAGCCGAAGCGACGAAGTTATATCGAAAGAGAGCGGGAACTAGGACACAAACAACTATGGAAGGATTATTTCGCGGAAAATCCAACATACCAACCGGAAATGTTAAGGCGCCGTTTTCGAATGAACAAAACATTGTTCCTTCGCATAGTCCAAAGCCTAAGTACTGAACTACCATACTTTCAGCAAAGAAGAAATGCTCATGGAAGGTTGGGGCTATCTGCACTTCAAAAGTGTACGGCAGCAATACGTATGCTGGCATACGGACAATCGGGAGATATGTATGACGAATATCTCCGACTAGGTGAAAGTACTTCACGTTTATGTTTGGATAATTTCACTAATGGGATTATACAATTGTTTGGAACTGAGTATTTAAGAAGACCTACACCGGCGGATCTTCAACGATTACTCGATGTTGGAGAGGCACGGGGGTTTCCAGGGATGGTAGGCAGCATCGATTGTATGCATTGGGAGTGGAAAAACTGCCCAACGGCTTGGAGAGGGCAGTTTACACGTGGTTCAGGAAAGCCGACAATTGTCTTAGAAGCTGTGGCATCACAGGATCTTTGGATATGGCACGCATTTTTCGGTTTACCAGGTACTCTCAACGATATCAATGTTCTTGATCGGTCACCAGTTTTTGACGACATTTTACAAGGTCGAGCACCTAAAGTTAATTTCAAGGTCAACAACCACACCTATCATATGGCATACTACCTTACTGACGGAATTTATCCGCATTGGGCTACATTTATCCAATCCATCCCACTTCCTCAAGGTCCTAAAGCAGTGCGGTTTGCTGAACGCCAAGAAGCCACCAGAAAAGATGTCGAACGTGCTTTTGGAGTATTGCAATCAAGATTTGCAACAGTTAAAAACCCAGCTTTACAATGGGACAAGGAAAAAATAGGAAGGATTATGAGATGTTGTGTTATATTGCACAATATGATAGTCGAGAACGAAAGAGACGAATATAATCAAATTGATACATCAGAGTTCGAGTCGGGAGAGTCAAGCAGAAGTTCCCAGGTGCGAAGAAGAGAAAGTTTGAATGTCCATAATATGCTTGGCATTCGCACTGAAGTTCGAAACTCAGATAAACATAATCGTTTGAAAGCTGATCTCATCGAAAATATCTGGCAAATGTTTGATGTAGATGATTGATCGTTGTATGTTCATGAATTCTCAATGTATTGAATAAATTTCTTTTATAAATATATTGGTTAATGTAATCAATTCTTAATGTATTCAATATTTTAAAACTTATTATATTTTATTCATTTATTTTCAATATAGTGAAAAGATTTAAAAAAAAAAATATAATATTATTTTATTTCTATGAAGCCCTTCTGCAGGTTCACCAATGCAGGAACACAATCGATAGAGGTTCACAACTATTTATGGTCCCACCAAAAAAATAATAAAAAAACCTTATGAACCCCAAGAGGGGTTCACCAATGCGGATGCCCTAACTAATACTAAAAGGGATATATGAGGAGTAGCCACACTGTCCACGTCCTCATTTTAAATCAGCCAATAGGGTGTCTGAAATTTGCCACGTCAGATACTCGCCTACGAGGTGTTTTGATTTTAGGGTTGAACCCGTCTTCCATCTCCGCCATTCGTTAGCGTTGTTTCATCTCCTTCCCAACAATCCCAAAAGCTCCCGTTACAGATTCATCATTTTTTTGCATCTGCGTTTGATGATTCAAAATCAGATTTCTATTTCAATTCATGGATCTGAAAATTAATGAAGCTTTGGCGATGGAAATTTGTCTTGATCAGAAGTCGGAGTCTTGGTGACATTTATGGCTGCAGGTTAGCGTTTTATATGATTCCTCATATGTTTTTATTGTTCGTTGATTTGGAATGGGTTGGTGATTTACATGTGAAGTTGTGGCTGATGCTGAGAACCGGTAGAAGCGGACAAAGTCTCCTTTCACTGGTTTCATATGTTGTTTGCCTGTTTGGCATAGGGTGTGGCGTGGTGTCCTGTAAATTGAGCTTCTATGGAGCTAAATGGTGAACTCATGAAGGTAAACCGGATTATCTAATATGACTATTAGATCCGGTTGTGTCGTTTTGTTTGCTAAGATTGGTCATTTGGATATTCATAGCTTTGTTTATATTAGTAAGAATCTGAAATTATTTGTATTTTTGTTTAATTGGTTTAAACAGAATCTGAGACTGTAGATAACGAGATGCCGTCCGACATCATTATTGAGCATAATGAAGAAATTTTGGGAATAAATTCATAAGAAACTATCGCAGATGGAGAAAGCCGTGAAGACGTTTGAAAGAGTCAACATTTCTAAAGGCGGCCGAGCGATTCCAGAAGATCAGAGACCTGACTGTTTCTTCTTTGTTGCCGGTAGTGGTCCTTGGATTTACATTTTTACTGCTCTCTACACACCGTTTTTAGAACACTGACTAAATGTCATTGTTTTGTTTTGTTTTGGTTTGGTGCAGTGCAGTGCAATTTCAGATACATGTGTAGCCATGAAGGAATGAGTAGACCACCCTCACGCAGAGACAACACTAAGCAGCATCCTCCCATGCGTAGACGAGCAAACAACAAACCAAACTCTCGCTCAAATCAAAGTTGTCATCAACAGCATCGTCACCGTAATGAACACCTTTGTCACCGTAGTGAACACCTTCGTCTACGCCTTGGCCAACACAAACCCATCTCCAGGCCAAAACTTCTACTACAACCAGTCCAGACCGCCAATGCCTCCTCTCTGCAGCTCCTTCGACTCAAACATGGAAGATCGCGAGTGCGGCACCTGGGAACTGTCAATAGGAAACGCATCATCGGTACATACTTATCTTTGTAATGTATTAAGCTAAACAGCAAAGGTCCAAGGCATGTCTTAATGATTTTAGGTGTGGGAGAGCTACATATGCGAGGTAACAAAATCCAATGTCTGCACGACGGTGGGGAGAGTGACGCCTGAGATATACAAGCAGCTGGTGGCGGTTGTGAACGAGAGCTACGCGTTGGAGCATTACACGCCGCTGCTGCTTAGCTTTCGGGATTGCAACTTTGTGAGGGATACGTTTGAGAGTATTACATCGGACTACTGTCCGCCCTTGGAGCGTAATCTGAGGGTCGTGAACGCGGGGCTGGGAATGATCTCTGTTAGAGACTTAGAGTGTTGCTATGTCTGGTGCTGTGGGTATTCTATGTGAACCGCCCCCAAAGGGAGGAAGTGTTTGCGGATCCTCACCGGCCTCAAGTAAAAGATCTTCGTTATGGTAACTGCTTTGATAATGGTCGCTCAAATGATGAAACTAAGCGTTATGTGGAGGTCGTGTAGTATACAGAGGTATAGATATGTAGAATCATATGTTGTATTTTCATATATAAAAAAGAATAGATAATAAAAGTCATTTGTGTAGCGTTCATGTAACATTAGTAAGTAAGAGGAGATAGAAGTAGAGCGAAGTTTCACTTTCTGGCTTTTGTTTCAGGAATATGATTTTGGAGTCTTGATTCGCAAAAAGTAATTACTGATCAACACAAAGATACTGAACATTGTTCTTACTTCACCTGACACTTAATTGTTTCTGCTGTGAATATGATTATTGACGTCTACTTTCAGTATAGAACGGAAATGTCAGTTATTAACATTTTTTTATAAGACGTGTGATCACTTTTCTTTGCTCCAATATACATTGGATTAATAAAAATAACAATGTAAGATTTAAATGTGGGTGCTTACTTCTTTGTTTTTGTGAAGAATCATTAAAGAAAAACAAGGTTCCTATGACAAGGATGTGTATATGATTTTTTTCTTTATGTCCAAATCTGTGTTTACGATATAATAATGTTATATAAAGGAAAGACTGTGGTTGTCAAAAAACGATAGATAAATATAGTACAAAAACCATAGACAAAACAAAACAAAATAGGCCAATTGTTAGAAAGGCATCAAGCAATCGGTACAATTTTCAAAACCGGTATAACACATGTTACTACTACAGATGATGAAGTTTGTTTTCATAAATTGAGCAAAAGATATTTTAGCTCATGGTCTTAGAATAAAACCAAACTATTTGAAGTTCTTTAACAAATCAACACCGGATTACAACTTAAGTGTTGTCAAAGAAAATAAATCGAAACTTAGATATTAACAGTTGTGAAGTTTGTATGAAGACAATAAACACACACAACTATCCTACATCAAAAATAAACAATACCATATGCATATGTTAATATCCATCTTGCAAATTAGAAATTACACCACTCACAAAATACATATTGTGAAACAACCCGATGAATTTAGAAACAAACTTAAAATATATATTGGCCAAAATACCAAATCCCGCGCGAAGCGTTTAAGTCTAAATGACTAAAGAGCTCAGACTTTTTAGTATATAATCAAAATTAAAATTTAAACAAAAAGTAAATAAAAGGAGGATATAAGCCTCAGATAAAGTGTCTACGTAGGCAAAAATAATCGGTTAATAAAAAATTATATTTTTGCCATGTCACCTCCTCTATTTTTTTTACAAAATGATCCTTATTTTTTACTTAAACAATTATAACTGAAAATATTTTTTAATGAAATATATTAGTTATATAAATATAATTATTTTTTTATTTACATAATAGTTTGTAAAGAAATATTTAGTGTAAATAATATCATAATTTTATAAAATACTAAAATAAATTGGGATGGTTTTCAACTTTCACAAATAAAAAATATTATTTGTAAACTTAGAAAAGAATATATCAAGAATATTCCTTTTTAGGAGAGAAAATAGAAAAATACATCGGAGATAAATTCATCCCTATTATGAAATTCTTCTATAATAAATGAATTAAAATAGATTTTAGATTTTAAAGAATAAAAAATAGTTAAAATATATTATGTTAATAAAATAGATTTTAGATTTTAAAGACTTCTAATTCATGTAATATTACAAAATTTCAAAAAAAATTATTATAATTAATATTTTACCGTTAGATATATTAAAATAATATTCTAGATCGATATTCAATTGTCGATTTTCAACTATTACACGTAAAACAAATATTATTAAGTAAGTTTTTTTTTAAAATGAGTTTTATTTAAATTAGGTTATTGGAGTACCTTTTTGTGAATTTATTCGAGATGAGATTCCGATCTTTTAAACTAAGATAATTTATGTTCTATACACAATTATATTTTTTTTACTTAACTCTAAAATCTCGGACTTGATTCTTTATTTTTTATTAGTTAATTGTGTTACATATAATAGAAATACTTACTTCAAATTAAAAATATAAAAAATCAAATTTAAAAATTAGTTATATATAATTTAATATACAAAAATTTACATACAAATAAAAATGATAAATATAACAAATTTAAATATATTATCCGCACGTAGCGCGGAGGAAGGATCTAGTGACATTAAAAATATTTGGGATCTCTCCTCTTCTATGTTCTCTCGCTACCATCTTTCATGGAGGTTTTGTTTCTGTAAAATATTCGATCCGAGTGATCGACTTTTTCTTTTCGCTAGGCGAATCTCTTATTCGTCTCGACGAATTTTGTAGTGCTTCACTTCGGTGATTTTGTTGTGTTTCAATTGAAAAACAGAGCATATCTTCAAGATGATAATTTATCTCTGTTTTTCAGTTGATTCAATAAAGTATCCGATTAGTATTAGATTCAATGGTTAAATCTCTTCACCTTCTACTTCACTATGGTTATACTGCTTGATGTTGAGATTGAATTCTCTCTTGGTTAGAAATGATTGGGCCTTGATATTGAAGTTGTATCAATCTTCGATTTTGTGTTAAGACGAAATATCCATGATAAGCTAATGCCTATAAATGTGTTGAAGAAGGTGACTGATAAGGGGGTGAGAAACAAACTTAGTGTGATGAGAGCAAAAGGAGTAAAGGGTATGGAAGATGCTTTGCAACTCTGGTTTGGTACTAGAGTGTGATTTGCTTTGATTATTTTATAGGGGTTCTGTACAGAGTTTTTTAACTTTAGATTGATACAAGGGTAGCATCTTTTGTAAAAAGGCTTTTTTGAGGAATAAAATTTAACATTTTTTCAAAAAAAAAAAAAAAAAAAAAATTATCCATGATAGTCAAGGTTTGAGATTTGGATTTTGCTTCGGGAATCGAGTGCAGAACGCAGAAGAGTTGGAGCTGCTTAATCGGTGGTGTTCCGACAAAGTCATGTTCTTGATTCTCCGAAGCTTTTCTTTGGAGTTAATTAATTCCTGACGATTTGAGATGAAAACCTTATGATCAGCGGTGACTGAAGGGACTGAAGAGTGTGCAAGCAGATTTCAACTGAATCAGAGGCGGTGAGATTTCCGGCAAGGTTTCCGACACTGCTTTCTCTTTTCTCGGTTCCACAGAGAAGAACACGACAACAAGCAACGTGTCAACCATGCATTAAATCTTATCTATTATTGTTGGGTTTGTTTTGGGCTTAATTAAAAATGTAATAGTTGGATCTGTTTGTATTTGTGCCTATTGGGCTTCTCTTTTCGTTAGAGGAAGTAACAAAAAAATATTGGGATCATCTCATGATTTTAAACGTACCCAACTTAGAATTCAATACGATGTCGTTTCCCTTACGGTTCATCTCTCTTCGGTTGACTCGGAGATTTCGAAGCGAGGTTTTTTCTTACTTCAGAACTAGGTTTTTTTTCTGGGATCCTCGAATCGTTAAAAGGTCAGTCAATTTTAGTACTTATTGGATTGCAATCACTGAATTGGATGTTCTCAGTATAATTTCCGTCTTAATACTTGCGTAGTTGACATTCATAAACCGCTGATCTTGATCCGAGGCGTCTGATTTTCGATTTTGAGAAATTACGCATTTCACTTTGGTTAGTGAACTAAGCAAAGAACTGTGTATGTGTCTTAAAATTAAAGTGATGTTGATGTGCTTGTTTTGTAGCCATGTCTGAACGACAAGACAGAGGAGATGTTTCTCTTTCCGTCAAACACGAGGAAGATGTTTCGCCTGAATCTTTAGCTTGGGCTGATTCCTGCATCATCAGCTTCCCTGATGATTCAGACAACAATGACTGGGGGACGTTTAGAGATGCTTTAACAGAAATCATTGATATCCATCCACAGATCTTTGTTCCGACAGAAACAACAACAAGTGTCCGGTCTCGAGACGAGGTTATGACTGAAGCCGAGTCAGTTCATATGCAGAGTTTTGAACCACAAGCTGCTGACAGGAGTGATCAAGTCAGCGAGATTGTCTCTTTGCTGAACTTTGAATCAGACCCGTCCAAGAACTCTTTGCCAGATCATTACTTTCCGGCAGAGAGCAGAACAACCAATGGACCAGTGGACAATCATCATACCGCAGGTATTGAAAGTATAGAAGAGGATGGTTCTGTGAGCAATGTAGAGGCGGATGAAGAGCCAGTGTCAGAAACGCCCCAAGTCGTCAAGGATGATTTCATGAGCAGCAGTTACGTTGAAGACAACAACGCTGACGAAGTTGATGTTTTGGAGGATCCGGGTAACCTTACTCCACAAGAGATCTTCAAGGTGTGGGATCTTAAGATTGTGGGAGACGGTGATGAGGATGATGGGCTGGGGCTACAAGTGAAGAAAGCACTCGATGAGTCTTCCACGATCCAGCCACTAAATGATGATCATGATCATGTTGTTGTGGAGAAGAGTTGTATCGATGATCTGATAGCTGGGATAACGGATCTGTCTCTCACGGAAACATTTGAGTGAAGAACAGATGAATTCAAGTGTATTTTGTTAATTTGACATCAGTAACTCTCTTTTGTTTTACGTTTTTACTTTACCAGCACAAACCGAAACCTTCTAGGGAAGACCGAAGGTTATATTCAGTTCGGTGTTTCCACAACCCACTTGGCCACCTGCTGTGTGCAATGGTGACGATGAGATTGGACGGTGATGTTGACTTCACAATCTCTTAAAATCTTTGAACTTAAACCTTAGCCTTAAGAAAACTCAGGGATTCACGTCCTCACATACTCTCTCAGAACGTAACTTTCGTACGCATCTTTGGCTCTAAATTCTAAAAGGGATTTTGAAATGAATTTTCTTGTCTTCACTCGTCATGGAAGAACTACTTGCGTCTTTAAATCTTTAAAATGATTACTGTCCTCATGATTCGTGCTTCCCTTATCAAATCACCATTTTGTAAGCTTATAAGCTGTTGCCACTAGTTTTAGCTGAAAATGATGCGTTTGTTTTTTTGACCTCCACATCATGACAACATGTATTAGTACAAGAGACATAATTCAAGTAAAAAAGAGTAATAAGTGAAATATTATGGTCCACGGTGCTACATATTAATTTCAGAGGCTTTTATACATCTTTGTAAATGCTAATATGTTTTTTTTTGAAAAATCATTTTTGTAATAGCTTTTTTTTTGAGTAAAGAGTAATATGCTTCTTTTTTGTAATACCATTTTTGTACATGCTATTACACATTTTTTTCATGTATAAGAAAAGTAGCAAACAAAAAAAAAAACAAGCAAACGAGGGCATAAAAAGAGTATATAATGATTCCTTTGCATGGACAAAAAAGAAAGAAAAAGAAAAAACTAGTGTATATTCTTGAAATGTGAGTAGTACTTACAAGATTACCATCCACGTGGCAAAGTGTAATTGGCAAGGTCACAAGAACCTCAAATAGCTGATCTGATGAGTAATATAAATCCAAAAGAGGGAGAGTGAGGTTGTGCTCCTCCTCAGAGATAAGGTAGTGTGTATCATCATAAGCTCATCTACTGTGAGTCTCTCAAACAAACCAAAGGCAGAGAGAAGAGAAAGAGATAACATTAACAAAAAAAATGGCATCTACCTCACTCCTCAAGGCATCTCCAGTGTTGGACAAATCCGAGTGGGTCAAGGGCCAAAGCGTTCTCTTCCGTCAGCCTTCTTCCGCCTCCGTCGTCCTCCCCAACCGCGCCACCTCCCTCGCCGTCCGTGCCGCTTCTTCCTACGCCGATGAGCTTGTCAAGACAGCGGTTAGTACTCCTCCCACACATCTTATTTGCCACGAGTCTTAATTATCTGCATGATTCTTATTAGTTTGGTGTTGTGAGCAGAAAACAATTGCATCTCCGGGACGTGGAATCTTGGCGATGGACGAGTCGAACGCGACTTGCGGGAAGCGTTTGGACTCGATAGGGCTAGAGAACACTGAGGCAAACCGTCAAGCGTACAGGACATTGCTTGTCTCTGCACCAGGTCTCGGACAGTACATCTCCGGGGCAATCTTGTTCGAGGAGACTCTCTATCAGTCTACCACCGAAGGAAAGAAAATGGTCGACGTCCTCGTCGAGCAGAACATCGTCCCCGGTATCAAAGTTGACAAGGTATAACTAAATGTATGCTATTAGATTAGATTATATACCAAACATGGTGCTTGGTTAGAGGAATCTAAACGAGTTGTATATATGGAACCTAGGGTTTGGTGCCACTTGTTGGCTCTAACAATGAGTCATGGTGTCAAGGACTCGATGGTCTATCCTCTCGCACTGCTGCTTACTACCAACAGGGTGCTCGTTTCGCTAAATGGTACCCTTTTTTTTTTTTTTGAGCAAACTAAATGGTACCCCTCCATTTCATTTCTAGTATTGTTATAGATTTTATTTTATTATAAGTATCGTTTTATATTTTTAATACATATGTTTGATAGTTTGCTATTATCTTTATTTTTAGTTCATTAATTAACAAAATCAAATAAAAAAACATGTTGATTAAATATATAATAGAAAATTTAATGATTTTCTTAAGTGAAAAAACTTTAAAGAACATATAAAGTGAAACAGAGGGAATATAGAGCCGTCTTACTCTCTATCCCCTGCCCAACATGTTTCCTCTTGGGGTAGATTTTTAGTGACTTTTGTGTTGATGGTTGATTTAGGCGTACTGTCGTGAGCATTCCCAACGGCCCGTCTGCGCTCGCTGTGAAAGAAGCTGCTTGGGGCCTTGCTCGCTACGCTGCCATTTCACAGGTATAATACATTGCGTTTCCTTCAAGCAACACGTCAAATCGGATTCTTTTAAGCTATTTCACACGCGGATTGTGTGTGTTTTTTTTTCAGGACAGTGGATTGGTCCCAATTGTGGAGCCAGAGATCTTGTTGGACGGAGAACACGACATTGACAGGACTTACGAAGTAGCTGAGAAGGTTTGGGCTGAGGTTTTCTTTTACCTTGCTCAGAACAATGTCATGTTTGAAGGTATCCTCCTGAAGCCGAGCATGGTGACTCCTGGAGCCGAGTCTAAAGACAGAGCTACTCCTGAACAAGTTGCCGCCTACACCCTTAAGCTCCTCCGCAACAGAATCCCTCCTGCCGTCCCCGGAATCATGGCAAGCTCAATTCAATAGAAAATTAGTTTTTATGAGGAAAACCTAGATCTTGGTTGCTTGTGTCGAAAGTAAACTTATTTGTGTTTTTTCTTGCAGTTCTTGTCTGGAGGACAGTCTGAGTTGGAGGCAACGTTGAACCTCAACGCGATGAACCAGGCACCAAACCCATGGCACGTGTCCTTCTCCTACGCACGTGCTCTCCAGAACACTTGTCTGAAAACATGGGGAGGCAGAGCTGAGAACGTGAACGCTGCTCAGACCACTCTCTTGGCTCGTGCCAAGGCCAACTCGTTGGCTCAGCTTGGAAAATACAGCGGAGAAGGCGAGTCTGAAGAGGCTAAGGAGGGTATGTTCGTCAAAGGCTACACCTATTAAAGACAACAATGTTGAAGAAGCGATCATGATGCTGTGAAAGGAGACGAAGCAAGTGTCTTGGTTGCATTTGTTTGAGTTTGGTTGTTATTATCATGTCAAATCATTTACTTTCTCTACTAAATTTGCATTAGCTACTCCTTTTTAATAAGCTTTAATATATTGAAGTTATCTATCTTATCTTGATCTATTTTGTTCTTGAAAAATATTCTGTAGAAATAGTCTCCGTTACCTTTCACCTCCATATGAATATAGACACTATACATTGCGATATTTTCACTAGTCACACATTTCTAAAATGTTACCATGGTTGCTTACATAATCGTTTTGGTTTGTATTTTACCATGTCGAATTATTCATCGTCTCTGCTTAATTTGCATTAGCCACTCCTTTTAATATATTGAAGTTATCTATCTAATCTTGATCTGTTTTATTCTTGAACATTATTCTGTAGAAAAGGTCGCCGTTACCTATCACCTATAGACTTGCATATTTTTCATTATACTTCTCAGAAATTTATAATATGTTGCCACGGTTTCTTACTTAATCGGTTTGGTTTAGATTTTTCCTAATTGGTCTAATATAATATTCCAAAATAGTTTTAATAATAAGAAAAATGAAAATAAATAAGTTACTGAGAAATTTCAGATTATATTAGCTTATACATTCAGGTGAGCCCTTTCCTTTAAACTAAGATAATTCACAAACAAGACAAGCATTTCTTCTTTCTTCAACAACAAAGCTTCGCTAGAACCAAACCCTGCAACAAATCATAGAATCAAACAAAGGAAAGGGAAAAGAAAACATAAAATCTTTTTACCATCTTCTTAGACTGATTCACACTCTTACCTTATCACTTCTCAGACTCTCGTTTAAAGGGTCCAACACGTGCAGCCTCGTGATTGTTCGTGTTATTTACATCGATACCCTGGTCACTCATTTAAGAAACAAAACATATTGAGAGGACAAATATTTTTTTAAAAAGATTTATCTATAGATAGATATAGAGAAAGATAAAAGTACTTGGTTATTTGATGATGGCTCATGTACTCTCTGCGGGTTAGCATTTAGATCAATCATTTCATCGTCAGTCTTGCCATTAGCTTCACCGTTTGCACTTGCAGAGACTCCTTGGTTTTGCATATTGTCTCTCGTATTGTTTTGTTTAGGCTTGTCCCCTGGAAACTACAAAAGAAGAAGTACAAACACAATGACTAAAAATGATAGTGAGAGAAACAAAAAAAAGTTGAATACAAACTTCTATCCTCTGTCTGAGCAAAAGAAACCGGCCGTGCGTTCGCTTGCCACCAACATGTACTACCATGTCACATTGCAGACAAAGCGAACTACCGTCTATCTCACAGTAAAAGAAGGCTGCCGAGAAGAACCAAGAAAGAATGAGATCTATGCAAAAACACTTGAAACATGGGTGTGGAAAGTTTTAAAGCAAAATAGATCACATATACCAGGTGCATTTTCGCAAATATCACAGCAAGGGGCATTGCTTGGTTCGGCTAAACCTACACGTACATGCCGACTAGCTAGCTTATTGCACATATGTACCTGAAAAACATATTACAGTGTTTGGAATCAAGACAATCTATTTTGATCAAAAACTAAAATCTACTCAGAGCTATTGCAATTAAAAAAAAAACAGCAAATGACTCGAGAAGGACTGTAAAATGTTACCCTTATTAAGAGTCACCTAACTGATGTAAGGACAAAGAGCTATATTCTTTCTCCACAAGCTATGCTAAATAGTAAATACATACTTTGGAGACAAAACCCTTCCCTGCCAATGTACATCACATGGTAGAATCATTGAGACCCCAGCAGCAAATACTTTAAATCTCATGTAATCAACATGAATTCATCTTAATGAGAAAGCAATACAAAAGATTTAAACTTTTTTTCAGGTTTTCATAATCCATTCTTCTTTAGAAAGCAATCTAGTTAAAAGTCCAAGGACCAAATCTCACAATCTATACTTCATAACAATATAGATTAATAGATAACAAAGACTCTTTCAGAACCCATCATAGAGCAGTATCAATACACACAAGACACAAAAACTTTTTTAAAAAAGAAGAGAATTACTTACTTTTTCATCGCAGGGGCGGCAAAGGGCAGCTTCATCGGCGGCGCAGAAGACGATAGCGGCTGCGTTCTCGCATGCATCGCACAAAATCCGCATCTTTAGGCTCCAACAGTCGTTTTCTCGCTCTACAATGAATCACAACTTCAATACAGACTACAGAGCACAGGTTACGATTGATAGAGATGAAGTGGTCTGATTAGTTAATGAATAAGCGGGTTAAGGGATGGGATAAGGATAACACGTTGGTATCAATCAAGGAAGAAGAAGAAGAAGATGGAGGAGGAGAAAAGAAAGAAACTTATACGAATATTTTATCCCTCCTTTTATATCCTTTCTACGATGGAGGAGAAGCCTGAAGAGACAGAACCAAATCCCACGCGCCATGAATATCAACTGTTTGTTACTTACTGCTTTTAGTAATTAAATTATAGAAATAGTAATCGCCTAACAAGAGTGTAATAATGTTTGTTAAGAGAATGATTTTCTGTCTTCGCGATTTCTATAAATGGATTTTTAACAAACACTATTACAATCACCATATTTAATTGTCCAAATATCATTATGGAAATAGTAAGCGCCTAACAAGATTGTAATACTGTAAATGTGTACAAACATTCGATTGTAATAGTGTTTGTTAAAAGTCCATTTAGAGAGACAAAAAGAAGATTAGCTAGATTAGATAGATAGGGACCCTAAGACAAAAGACTCTATGCCATCTGGAAGGTCATTGACGTGTCCCCCTGAAGCAGACTCGCCTTCTGTTTCCTTCCCTTTTATTAGGTGAATCACACTCTCCGTGATAAGTTTTATTGTCATTCAGTTAGTACATTATATTATGGTTTATACTTTAGTTACAGTACTTATAATTATATGATGAATATTTTATCTCAACTTGCTGTAAAGATGCAATAGATTTAGGACGTGTGGCTATTTTTTTATAAATGAAAAAATTGAAAAAAATATGAGCCACAAGAGGAAAAGAAAGACAAAATGGTGGGTGGGGCCAAATGTCACCAAGCCATTTAAAACTGGTGGTCGAGAAGTAGTTGAAAGTAGCTCTCAAAACTCTTTTTGTGGCCATCATTTCAAGTTGCTTTTCTTCCTTACCCATATTCAGATTTAACTAAGATCTGAGTCACTATGTTAGATTTGCTTAAGATTTGTTCACTATCTTTTTATTTTCTTATTTCCATCGTGTTTTAGATTTTAGTTTGCAGGATTGTGTTGTTCACTTTTTGGCTGCATTCCTATGGCTTCTGTATTTCACTGCTCACATGTTTCTTTTGCGCTCTTCTGTATAGTATGCACACATGCAACGTCGTTTTATTGTTTGCGTTTGATACTATTGTAGGCTTGAAGCGCATCCTATCTCAATTCACCCTACACGTATTTATCTATATGCATTCTACACATTCATCTACCTACACGTTCATCTGAATATATACACTTATCAGAAATTTGGTGCAGTTAAAGTTGTAATACAAGAGATGGATTAGATATAGTATAGACAAGAGTTGAGAGATCAGTTCCAGATTTTTTTCAATCAATCCCTCAAGAGAATATTTATAAGAGAAGTTATAACCAAAAGAAGCTTTAAAAAAAGATCAAATCGAGTTTTCTGTGATTTATTGGAGTGATAAAAACATAAATCAGTTACATCTTGTCTACACGTAACAGAAGAGAGAAAACAAACAACAGTTTGATGAGGTGTGGTTTTTGTCTACACGTAGCAAAACCACATTGTGCCTCTACTAACCTGATAAAAAATAACATAAAAAAAGATCCCGGCTCGATGAAGAGTGAGACCGGTGGCAAAAACCAAAAGAAAGAATCACGCCGAATCCAAGAAGAAAGAATCATTCTCTTCCTCATTCGGCTCTGGACTGACCAGCTCGGGAGGACAAGATGATCCCCACGATGAGACCGTACAGAGCCAGAGCTTCAGCGAAAATGAGGATAAGAATCATACCAACGAAAAGCTTTGGCTGCTGAGCATTGGCCCTGAGCCATCAAAAGAAAAGTTGCTTATCATGTGCTATTAATTTGAGACTACACTTATTATTATACATTACCTGACACCAGCATCACCAACAATACCAATGGCCATTCCAGCAGAGAGACCAGCAAGTCCACAAGCGAGACCAGAAGAGAGATGTGCATATCCGTCGAAGAGGTAGTAAGATTTAGCCTTGGGGTTAATCCCGGTACTGATGATAACAGCAATAATCAAACCGTAGATACCCAAAACACCAGCCATAACAACAGGGACAATAGACTTCATCACCAACTCAGGTCTCATCACACCCATCGATGCCACTCCCACACCACTCTTGGCTGTTCCATATGCAGCTCCCATGCCTAGTCAAGATATTAATATTACCAGGCAGATCGGTTAACTTATCTCACAGATCTAATCTCAAGAATGTGATTAACACTAAGTCAAATCAAATCAAATCAAATCAAGGCAGATCGGTTCCAAATCGCAAAAGACTTACAGGAGAAGACGAGGGCTGCGGCAGCGCCAAGGAAGCCGAAGAAAGGAGCGGTTTCATCGCCACTGAACGTAGACATTTTCCGACGAGTTCTGGATCTTAAGATGTCAGACGCCGATTGAATCTGATATTTCTCCTCTCCTGACGCGTTTAAGGACAAGGACGATGATGATTGGTGAGAAAGATATATTATTACAAGAGCGAAGAAGCGCACACGTCGGGATCTGAAACCCGGGTCGATCCGTATCCGACCCGGACTATGGGCTTTATTATTTGGGCCACGATTCGGCCCATGATCTGGTTAATTTTTTTTTAATCCAATAATATCATAATTACCTTTTTCTTTAAAGAGAGTCGAACAGAAACGTTTGTGCACTGAAATGGAAAGAGGATATAATTGTCAATGACTGATAAGTGTCGTCGAGCTCTTCTTCTTCTTACACTTGCCACCTCCTACAGAGACACAAACCAATCTCTCTCCCGAGCGTGAGATCTTTCTCGACTTCCGCTGCTCTTTTCTCCTGCGAAATCCGTAAGCTTTCCGATCAAATTTGTTATAAATTGTGTACCTGCTTGATATACGCATAGCTTAATTCGAATATAGATTCTGAGTCTCTAGGGCTCATTTTCTCAGTTTTGATTTTTTTTTTTTCCCTTCGGATTTGTCGTCTTCTTGGAGCTCTCAACTTGAAATTCAAAGTCTTTGATGGACATTCATTTTTGCGTAGTGGTGATTTTTTTTCCCTTTAAAAAGTGAGGATTATTTTTAATCAACTATGATTTGAACTCTAATGCTTAAACTCATGTCCACGTGGAAATTATTGCTTATCCAATAACTAATAACCGTGAGCTACCAGCATCCCATAGCATTCATTAGATAGAAAGGGATTGAATTTTCTTTTGTGTTGCGGTGCGGTGCGTCTTTCTTGTATTTCTGTTTTGATGATATGTCTCTAGTTTATTTTGAGCCTAGTTTCAGACAATCTAATCACAAGCTATTGCATTTGAACAGAGGATGGAGAGTGGTGGTCAGTATGATAATGGGAGGTACAAGCCTGATTACTACAAAGGGACACCACCTTCTGTGGTAATAAGACCAACACTTTGATGAACATTATGTTTTTTTTTTCTTTGTTTTGCTTTGGTTGAAAGACTAAGAAGTAAAGTGTTTTTTTACAGTGGAATATGATGCCTCAGCATCAGATAAAGGAGCAACATAATGCACTCGTCATGAATAAGAAGATCATGTCCATCCTCGCCGAAAGAGACGCTGCTCTCAAGGAAAGAAACGAAGCCTTAGCTGCCAAGAAGGAAGCTTTAGCTGCTCGAGACGAAGCACTTGAGCAACGGGACAAAGCTCTCTCGGAAAGAGACAACGCCATCATGGAGAGGGAAACTGCGTTAAATGCTCTTCACTACCCTGAGAAAAACAACTTAAACTACATTCTATCATGCGCAAAGCGTGGTGAAACTGAAGGAAGAAGCCACCCACCGAACCCTCCCCCTGAATCAACTATCCCAGCCGACAAGAACCCGACAAAAAGGAAAAAAGAGAGCAAACAGGGGAAGAAAGTGGGAGAAGATCTGAACCGTCTGGCTGCTTCTCCCGGAAAGAAGTGCAGAAAAGACTGGGACGTTAACGAAGTCGGTTTAAACCTAGTCGCGTTCGACGAGACGACAATGCCTGTGCCCATGTGTACTTGCACGGGGACCGCTCGTCAGTGTTACAAATGGGGAAGCGGCGGGTGGCAGTCGTCTTGCTGCACGACCACATTGTCTCAGCATCCGCTCCCACAGATGCCGAACAAGCGGCATTCTCGGATGGGCGGTAGGAAGATGAGCGGGAACGTCTTCTCCAGGCTACTTAGCCGTTTAGCTGGCCAAGGGCAGGACCTCTCCTCTCCGGTTGATCTCAAGGACTATTGGGCTAGGCACGGCACGAACCGCTACATCACTATCAAGTAGACAAGCCGCTATTTTTATATATCAAGTATGGTTTCTCTCTTTTAAAAGCTAGTTCGAAAAGAGTGAAGCTTAGGCGGCTCATTATTGTTTTTTTTTTAATTGTCCATAGTTCCCGTAATGCAAAATGTTTAGTATTTGTCTTTGACTTGGTTTCATGTTTATGTAACTAATAATCAGTCTAGTGAACGATTTCAAATTACAAAATCTTAACTGGGATATCGCTAAATCGTAACTGTTTCAGCAAAAATGTAGGAAGAATTTTTTATATATATGATCTTGTTGTATTAGTCAAACGGCTATAAAAGTTCTTTAGTCTATCCTCTCTTCCACAACAAGAAAAAAAAATGGTCCAAAAGCCAAACACTGGTGCGCCTAGCCCATTGCAGCTGCAGCAGCAACCACCAAAGCAATGGCTCAACCGCAGCAAAACATTCTTCGACGTTCCTAATCCGAAAATCGTTACAATCTTTCTCATAAGTATCTTTGCCACGTTTTTCTCAGGCATTGCTTTTGTCTTTGAATGGATATTTCATGGCAAGAACCATGCCGGATTCCAATGGATCATCTACTACGGCTTGTCCTTAATCTTTCTTCCTGTTCTGATCCTGCTCGGTCTTGGTATCGTCATTGCTGTTACGACCAGGCACGAGTCAAAACAGGTTGCTAGCTCCATCGTGGAAGTTGAAGAACAGCAACATGTCGACCATTCTGCCGGTAAAGGTGGCAATGAAGAAAAAGATTATGATAAAAACTGTCAGAGTTTGGCTGTTGTGGTTGATGGATATGATAAAAAGAGCGCCGCGAAAACATTGGAGCATAAAACTTTAAAACTGAAACGCGCCGTTTCGTTCCCATTGCGTAGCCAAGCAAGATCATGCCGGACTAGGTGAGTGTTCCAGTCACTATGGATCATCTATCTTCCCCCATGTAATTTCTTTCCTTTATTTTTCGATGAGATTTATCTGCACTTCTGTTAACTTTTATTTAATTGTGTAATGCTGGTCTTATAATAATTATTTTGAAAAAGAAATCTAAACCAACCTAAAATGTCGAAAATCGATTCTCGACAAGTCAATTGTCATCTTAGGTACGTACAAGAAATCACGTTGTGATTGTCGCGACGTTTTAAAATTAGTCTTAAGGATGAACAGAGATGTTTTGATCTATAATTTAAATACGTAAATATAAATATTAGTTACTACGGTTTAGGAAAACCTAGGAATGTAACTTTTTGTCATGGTAATTTGAAATAAGTACAAATGTTCTTCATGTTCGTTTTACATTTTACTCATGTGTGCATGCGTCAATAGTCTCAAATGATTCCACTAATACAAATTTATGTATGGCCCTATTTGCTGTCCCATGTTTATTCTTCATTTTTTTGACAAAAAAAGTGTTTATTCTTTCTTTGCTATTTTTTCAAAGTTGTTGAACGTATTCAAAAGGAAGTTGATATTAGGTGGATTAAATATGCTTACCAAAGAGTGTATACTTATTTTTAATTTTTCAAAGAGCATATACTTTTATAGGAAAAAATAATATTCCAAAGGTTTGATGTGCGACCATTGGTTATGGCCGGATGTTGTAGCATTTGCAATTGTCAAGTAAATCTCAATTTACATATACCAAATTAAATCTTGTTACGTTAAGAAATAACCATGTACCGAGTTGTCGGTTGCATATACAAATCAGTCGATAGTCACACAATTTTTTGAAAAGGTTATTCAGGTTAATATAGGTGTGCGTTTTCTGTTGATTAATTTTAACAAGACCATTTCTTAAATGATTAAGACTTTATCCACGTGAAAAAGACTTGATCCACGTGATTCACACCCTTAAATACGACTTTCAATTATCCAGTTCACACGCGGATCCATGACTATTTCTTTTAGAAACAAATGAGTGTTTCTGTGTTAACATAATTCATTATCAGCAAACGCTAGACATTTCATTTGTTTTAAAAGATCAAATGTTATCTTGATTGTTTTTCTTTTAAAAATATTTTGTTTAAGTTCATCTTGAGTTGGGCCAAGTCTTGAATCACAACACCAATCGCGGATAAAAACTAATTTATTTTGTATAATGGTACTTGAATCGAAAAGTATTTTAGATTTTAACTGCGAATTTATCGGTTACCAGAATTTTAAAATAAGTCTTATTCGAATGCGGCTATTGAGTAGTATTGTTTTCCTACGTTGGAAATATTGAGTTCTATATTGTTTTCCCACGTTGGTTCATGTTTTATTTTTATACTAATACTATTATTTGCACGGCGATTAAGAAAATACTGAAATCTTAGAATTATATCATTGGGGATATGTAGATATTTATATTTAGAATAGAGGGAGGTGGTTATAAGATTTAGTACTTGTTGTGTAGTGGGGTTCATGCAATTGAAGACATGTGAAAATAATTATATTGATCGGCTGTATTTATGAAAATGTTATTAATTATTGTGATACTCATAAAACTTTGAAAGTTGGACACTAACAAATATCTTCGTCCTTGCATTGCAGCACGAGACAATCTATCTAAAAGTTCCTATAATGTAAGAATCTGTTTATTTAAGAATTTGAATGTGCCCAAAGCACAAGTACGTATTATAATAAGTTACAGTAATGACTCTGTCTCGCCACGCTTTTTCTGCATGAACCCGAGTCGTTACTGTTCAGCGGGTCCCACGCCACATGGCAGCCTGCTATTGGTTAATTTTTTTTAAAAAAAAAAAAATCAAACGAAAAATGAAAAAAAAAATTCAAATTATGAACCCCAACCGGGGGTTCGTTAATGCTGCTGCTCTTAGCCCGACTTGGTGGTAACCAGAAAAAAAAATCTTTCGATATGGCATTCCATTACACAATGTATGAAGGGAAATTGCAGAAAAGAAAAATACAAAGAATGGCTTTTAAATAATGCCGAGACACAAATGAGTCCATGACAGAGCGAGGACAGAATCTTTCGTCTTAGCAAAAATGTCAAAATGTGGTCGGAAATCGAATACAATCGAAACCTAATCCATATTCATATCATCAAAAAATTATATTCATTATAAATTATTTATATCTTCCATATATTACGAGAATCTACAGATTTCATTATAAATTATGATATCTTCCATATATTACGAGAATCTACAGATTTCATTTAATGAAATAATCTTCACCATTTCGATAACAAAAGAATCTTCATCAAAAATAGCACCAACGAATTTTTGGCCTAGCGGTTAAAAAAGTATCATAAATAATATTCTGCCATTTGAATTCGATTTTTGTTGGAAAAGACTACAGATTTATATTTGATTAAATTTTGAACAAAGAGGTGAAATCACTTTTTCCTTACACAAAATAAAAACAAAACAAAATCACAAAAGAAAATGTATTTGCAAGTTATATATAATTTTATCAGAATTGTCAATATAATAATAATTACGTTTAAGCTATCAACATCTAAAAGCATATGGTATCTCTACATATTTGATACTGATTAAGCTCAGATTTTTTTCTAAACAATTGACATAAACTTTACATAAACTTTACATTGGGATATAGAAAATAAGCGCACTGAATTAGAAAAAAATATCGGGTGAAAAAATTCACGCGTCTTGGTGCGGTGTTTATAATTTCTCTCTTCCTTCACATGACATCCGTGTCTTCTTCTTTTTTTCTAACTTGCTCGTACCAACAAAAATCGAGAAAAAAATAAATAAATCAAGGGGGAGAGAAAATCGCGGAGGAAGACAAATTGGCCCTGAGATTTTCCAAATTTCTAGAGAGAGAGAAAGTAAGATTAGTTTATTTCAACGTAAAGTTGTAAGAGAGAGAGAGAAAAGAGTTGTCTTATTTGTTTTATTGTTAATTAAACGTTGTCGCCATTTACGCCATTGATTGATTCAAGTTAAGTGCGTTGAATCAAACAGAGGTATCAAACTTGCATTTCAAAGCTCTGATTTTAAATTTATTTACCCATCTTGTAAGAGTTTTTTTCTGGTACTTAGCAGTGTTTGAATTTCACTTCACTAGCAAGCATTACCCGTCGGATCTTGAACGAAATGGGTGATACAGACACTGATATGATCCACACACTCCATTCTCCATTCGGCAAACAGCCTCAGCAGCTCCAATTAAACCCTAACCTCATCCAATTCTCCAGTGACAGCGCCAAACGAGTCGGTGTTCCTCCGACTTCTCCCTACTCTCAGATCCCGACGACCAGACCACAACCTCATGGAGCTACTCACTCACGCTCAATCTCACAGCCTTCCTCTTTCTTCTCCTTCGATTCCTTGCCTCCCCTAAGCCCTTCTCCCTTTAACAACAGCAACAACAACCAGCCTTCTTCGCTGTTGCCTCCTCCACCGTTCACGAGGTGTAACTCCGACTCTTCTAGAGTCGTTTTGCCTCCGAGAAAGTCTCATAGACGCTCCAACAGCGATATTCCCACTTCTATCCCTCCAAGACCGTTGGAGAGAGGGGAATCTCCTGATTGGTCAAATCACACTCCTCCTTTCGTCAAGAAGGAGTCGGGAGAAGACATGGATGACCTCTTCTCGGCGTATATGAATCTTGAAAACATCGATGCCTTGAACTCCTCTGAAGCTGATATGGAGAGTAGTAGAGCAAGCGGGACCAAGACTAACGGTAGTGACGACACGGAGGGAGAAAGCAGCAGTGTTAATTACGAGAGTGGCGGCGATCGTAACAATAGCTTGAAGAGAAGAGCCGGAGGAGAAGGAGACATTGCTCCTACGACAAGACATTACAGGAGTGTTTCGGTTGACAGTTGTTTCATGGAGAAAATGTCTTTTGGTGAAGACTCACTAAAGCCTCCTCCTACCAACTCGGTTGATGGTGGCATCGAGTTTAAGAGCGGTGAGTTTAATGCGGCGGAGATGAAGAAGATCATGGCTAATGATAAACTAGCAGAGATGGCAGTGTCTGACCCTAAGCGTGTCAAAAGGTATAATCCACTGTCTATGGTTTAATCAGAGGGTTTGAACGTTTATGCAATTTTATAATCTTTTTTTTTTTCAGGATATTGGCGAACCGTCAGTCTGCAGCGAGGTCAAAGGAGAGGAAGATGCGGTACATTGTGGAATTGGAACACAAAGTGCAGACTCTTCAGACCGAGGCTACTACATTGTCTGCTCAGTTCACGCTTTTGCAGGTGCCTTAGTCTTCTACCAATGTTATAACAAGCGTCTAGATTTTTTTTTTTTTTTTTTTTTAAACCATTTTAGTTGCTGTATTGATCCACAGAGAGATATGATGGGGTTGACAAACCAGAACAATGAGCTCAAGTTTCGTCTTCAATCAATGGAGCATCAAGCTCAGCTTCGCGATGGTATATGCATTTCTCTTCATATTATATTCTTTCCCTTCACATTTTTCAGAAACTGATTTCTTTTTTTTTTTTTTTCTGTGGCAGCTCTGAGTGAAGCACTGAATGGGGAAGTCCAGAGACTGAAACTGGCAATTGGTGAGACCAGCCACAACGAATCTGATAGATCAAAGATGCAATCACTCAACGCTGAGATGTTCCAGCAACTCCACATCAGCCAGCTAACACAGCAGCCACAGTCTCAGCAGAACCGTAATGGAACCATGTCAGCAAAACCGGAATCAAATGAATTATAGAGCAGATAAGTTGTTGAGTTGGTGGCTGGATCAAAGGGTTGGAGTCTTTAGTTTTCAAGTTACAGATCAATGAATCAAACATTATATTTTATTTATTTATGTGCAGTCTGTTGGCATTACATATATGGCGCAAGTTCAAAAACTAATAATTTTACAGTGTTTTATTCAATTTATGGTAGATAGAATATGGTTGTAAACTTGTAATGGATGCTTCAAGGTGGGTTTGAGCTTCCGACAGGGATTCTCTGTTTGTTTTTTTAAGTTTGGATTCTGTCTCTTTGTTGTTGTTAGCGTCTTATGTTTTATATATCTGGAAACTGTAGTTAACAGGCCGGGCCTCATTTTGGGCCTGATAAAAAGCATCCATGAATACTCTCAATTCCATCCAAAACGCTGTTACCGTGGTCTCTAGCGTCTATGCTCGACTAGTCGACTGCGCCATTTTCGTTTATCTCCTAATATATTTTATTTTATTTTTTTTGTTAAGGGATTTAAGGCTTATTAAGATTTTCTTTATTTATTTTAATTATTGTTTCATCTTTGAATATTGTTTACAATAAACAGACAATTTGGATCTCTTAAAAATAAACTGTCAAAATTTATCTAGAAAAGAATATGGTATGAAAAACATGGCAATATATTAGTATTTAGCTATTTACCAATTTTTTTTAGTGTATATTATAAAGTTTTGATAACTCTTGCCATTTCAGTCCTGTGGTGGGCCCCTGGCCCTCACCACCATTAAGCTTAAGAGACAAGGAAGCACGTTTAACAGGTTCTAATACTTTAGAGTTTTGACCTAATAATATTTTGTGCGTTGGATTGAGAAGGAAGCAAAACGAAAAGGCTGCTGCTGCTTAGGAGAGATCGTGTGATACAGATAGTCATCGTTGTCGTCTCTCTCGACCATGGAAATATCGAGGAAGAAGCTTACAAACGGAAGCGTAAACTCATACTCCCTTTCTCTTGATCTCAGGATAGAGATATTCAAACGGTTGCCACTGAAATCCCTAATCAGATCACTATGTGTAGCTAAGCAATGGGCTTCCATCATCCGCGGTCGATCTTTCATGAAACTATTCCTGAATGAGTCCTTGACTAGACCAAAAAGTGTTGTCTTCGTGTTCAGAAAAAGATATGATGGTTTATCTTACTCAGAAGTTAGCCTAAAAATTGCACATGAACTAGTACCATCTTCTTCCGATGCTGCTTCTTCTTTAGCCACTTACCATGTGACTGTCCACACCCTACAGCGCACGAAAATATCTCCTTCAGTCCACGGGTTGATTTGCTATGGACCACCTTCTGAACTCATCGTCTATAACCCTTGCACTAGACGATCCGCTACATTGCCCAAGGTTAATGCAGGGAGGAGGGCCATAAACCACTACTTAGGCTATGATCCCATCAACAACGATTATAAAGTGTTGTGCATCATCAGAGGTATGCCTCAGCTGAGTAACAGACGCGGTTTAGCTGAGGAGATACTTGTTTTGACACTGGGATCATCAACTCATCAGGATTCATGGAAGATGATGAATATTCAAGACAATATCATTCCTCATCACTCTCCTCTAAGTGAGGAACTGTGCATCAATGGTGTTTTCTATTATCGAGCTTTTACTGGCATAAAACTAAATGCTTCTGCGATCATGAGTTTTGATGTTAGGTCTGAAAAGCTTGCTCTTATCAAAGGACCTTGCACCTTTCCCACTTTCTCGAAGTTGACAAGGTACGAGGAAAAGCTAGCTGTCATCTTCTATAAAAAGAAAATCAGTGGTATTATTGCCTTGTGGAGTCTACAAGATCCTTCTAAGGAGGAATGGTCCAAGAAGACATTTGTTTTGCCTGCCGCTGTAACAGCCAAACATTTTCATAGGTTTCAAACCACTGCCACTGACACGGGCGAGATTATTGATACACCAATCCACGAGCATGCATCACAAACTAGCTTTGTCTTTTTTGATCTCAAGAATGATAGTGTGAGAAATTTTAATATCGAAGGAATCACAGACGAGTATATGTTTTGTCAATCGGACTTTGTTTCCGCTGGTCAGGTTGAGAATCTCATGTTTCTATAAGAGTTGAAGGAGAAGATTATTGCTCATTCTTCCAGTTCCTCTCCACACGGTCTTTTGTTATTCTGTTAGTTTCTCTATCCGAGAAGGTTGTTTGTTCATCAATCACTGTTTAAGTTTTATATTTGCTTTTCAGTTCCTTGTAGTTTACCAAATTTCCATATATTAATTGTGCTCCACTGCCGGTCATCCTAACTTGCAGGCTACAACTGGTAATGAATGGCTCAACATCCTTTTATAGCAGAGGAAAATGTAGTTTTAAGAACAGTTCCATGCCTGAGAAATCGAAAACCAATCGTCAACAAAAGATAGTATTATTATATAGTTTAGTTATAGTGTTTTGATCCCTTTGTCATGAAGTTTTCAAAAGTTCTTGAATAAGTAGCAATTCTCATTCTCTTATTTTCTTCACTATTTTAATGTTTAGATTTCCTTTGATTTATGCCTATTTCTAAAATAAAAACTTCTGAGTACAAAGTGTCAACTTTAAAGTATTCGTAAGTTACCTCTTTCACTTTTGAAGGGAATTAATAAATGATTACCTTTGATGGTAAACAGCAACACCTTAGTCGTTTTTCTTCACACCAACTTCAATGTAACAAAAAGAAAACATGTTTACCTTTAAAACATATATCATGTAAACATAAAATCAGTGCTTTTAAAACCGAACCGATCCGATGGTTGAACTGGATTCGACCATGAACGGTGACATAACCAAATTAGGATCTAATAATTGGTTCAACTATGAACTGTTCACGTAGTCGGATTGGATCTCATAGTTATTAAATTGATAAAAATCATTAAAACTATAAAAAAATCAATAAACCATTTATATAAAGATAAAACCATTCAGTTGGAAGATATCATTATAAACATAAATAAAGATCCATGTTGATACTAATAAACCAAATAGAAACATTAAACAAAATAACTTATCTACTAAAGAAACTAAATTTAGAAGACACTCAACTGTCATAATCACAAGTGCTACTGCTAACAACTTTATGAAAAAGTTTTCGAAGTCTTCAAAAGCCAACACATCATCCCCCTAGGATGGTTGTGGATATTCATGTCCTCGACATAGATACTCATGAATGAAGATGCATTTTAACGTGGTTAATCTCTTTTGAAAACACTTGTACACCTTTAGCTCCACTATGGATTTGATAAGACACTTATGTTGCTCCATCATGATAAACCCATTAGTTCCCCATTCTACACCTTGGGGGTCTTGGACCTGGCAACATTCAATCTCATCAATCATATCATAGCCTCTCAACAAGAGACGGTGAATGGAGAACTTCTCAAAGGTAATCAAGTGGCAATCCATGTCCGTTGGACGAAAAATCTCTAAAAATAAAAACATTTTTATTTTAATATTTATATAAATAATTTATAAACCAAATAGAAAAGACTAAACATATCGACTTACTTTTCCATATGTTATATTGAAAGACTTAAAACCTGAAAGATATTCCGTTGTTATTGTGATGGGTGATACTGATAACAACTTTTAATGAAGCTCTCAAAATCTTCATGATTTGAAGCATCATCACCCCTAGGAAGGCGGTGGACTTTCATTTCCTTTGCATAGTTTTTCATGAAAGCTCTCAAAATCTTCATGATTTGAATCATCATCACCCCTAGGAAGGCGGTGGACTTTCATTTCCTTTGCATAGTTTTTCATGAAAGCTCTCAAAATCTTCATGATTTGAAGCATCATCACTCCTAGGAAAGCGGTGGACTTTCATTTCCTTTGCATAGTTTTTCATGAAAGTAGATGCATTCCTAATCCGGTTGATCCCTTTTCCAGATGCTTGATATGCAGCCTCAACACCATTAAGAAGATCATCAACTGTTATCCACAGACTTGCCAAATAGGTTTCTCTTTGTTGCATACCCTCTCTGAAGGGGAATAGCCCAACAATCGTCTACTAAAAGATTAAAAAATGTTATGTCACTTCAAATATAAACTATTCTCACACATATATTTTTTAACTTACATATTTTTTGTTCATAAGATTTAACAGTTATCTCTGGTGTCTTCTTGGTCCAAGAGAATGGCGTTTGGCGAGAGGTCTGAAGATTTGTATCTAACGGCAACAACATCTGAAAGTGAGGAAATGAAATAAACAAAAACAAATCATACACATTATTATTATAGCAATATCATTAGATGACTTACCATAGAGATTTAATGGTGTTTTAAGAGGAATGTCCAAGATCTATTGCAATCTGCAGCAAACAACACAACTTTAGAGCTGATTTTGTGCATTTTGTTTTTCTTTGGAATTAGTTTTTCAACTCAAATCTAATCGTTCATCAATTAGTCTTCTTCTTGAGAATGAAAATTTCAGTTATAGACATATTCATCCAGGATACAACTCAGTGTTGGACTTATACTTTGAATTTTGAGCATTATGTCTAAATTAAAGAAGAAGAATTATAACCAAACCCATTTATAAATGGATTGATTTTTAGGATTACACTATTTTCATCCATTTGTTTATAAACCCACTGAGAATATGGCTTCCATATACATACATAATGCATCTAAACCAACCAACAATTAGATTATGTTTGTCTAAGTTCGTGTTTGATGTTATATGTTGCTTTATAGAGACTATTGTGACCTTGTCTTAAAAACCAAGTTCTTGTTTCGGGAAAGGAGCAACATTGTGGAACCAAATCGCCGACTCTTCTATTGATAAAGAGGATAAAAACAGGATAAATTCTTGAAAAAATTCAGAAAATATGTGGAGAGAATGGCTCAGTGAACAGCCCGTAACAAGAATAAAAAAACATGAAATGATGACAAACGAGTGGCAAAGTAATAAGACGGAATGATTTTGGTCAGAGCCGGTCCTAGGATGTATAAGACTAGAAGCAAAATAAAAAAAAGTGACCACTTTTAAAAGGAAAAAAAATGATCTAGGTGAGATTCGAACCCAGGTTATCCATACTAAGACTCTTTTTTTGATGACATACCACTGGACTAAGACATAGTTTTATTTAGAGCATCTCCAACCTCACTCCATATTTTACTCCAAAATGGAAAAAATGGAGTGAAAAATGGAGTGATGAACAAAAAATAAAAGCATTACTCTATAAATGGAGTAATCCTTTTATTTTTTGTTCATTACTCCATTTCTCACTCTATTTTCTCAATTTTGGAGTAAAATATGGAGTGGGGTTGGAAATGCCCTTATTCGTGGCCGAATTTTGTTAATGAATACGTCGGCTGTAGAAGCAGCTTGATTTTGGTCATAGGCATTAATTAAATGCTACATTGGAGATCGTTCCAAAAGACCGTCATGGTACGTAAGTTATGTGTCTAAAAGAGTATTAGTAACTAAACACTATGATAAATAAACCCGTTAAATAATTTTAGACTTTTCAATTGTTTGTTTGCGTGTATACGACGAGCATGTGTTGCCTGTTAGTGCTTACTAATGGAAACTGTGTATTTGTGTTATCAGTACTAGAGTGGATGTAACTTATCATATTTTAAAATTGTAAAGGCAAAATGAATAAAAGGTCTTATACTAACATGCAAACACATAAGAAATGTTCAGTTTTGTAATGATAGATATGATGTTAGTCTTCAATAATTTTTGTTTCAAAAACATTTTATTATATTCTGATTACGATGGCAAATTGTGTAAAGCTATTAAAAGGATTGAGGTAGGAAAATGAAATTCTAGTTGTCCCCTTTGCTAAACCTTACAAGTTGTTAATTGATTAAATGTAAATTATTTGAATATTAATTAGCACACAGTAATTAATTTATTAATTAATTAGTGTTAGAGAGATGTTTTCCACCAATGAGATTATTTTCTCTTCTTGGTAAAATGCAGAGGAGGTCCTTATTCGCTGTGCCAGTTTCTTCATTACTCAATTGATCAAATGAAATCGAGAAAGTTGAATCGGAGAGTCGTCGACCAATCTCCACAGTCGTCTTCGTCATGGGTACTTTGCTCCTCTTTCAACAGAACCGATCAGTCGATTTCATCTTCTTCCTTTGTATTATCTATAGTGTAATGAGCTTGTTGATGTTTGATCTAGTGAGCTCTTGAAGCAAAAAGAAATGCACTCTCTTTTTTTTTCGTTTTTGCTACAAGTTTGTTTATATTCACTGCGGTGCCTTTAATGTTCATTCCTCCTTTACTTCTCTTTCCCAAGAATCAAGTCTTCTCTTTCTCTCTGTATGTTCTTGTGAAAATGCCATGCTTGATCATATTTGAATTTGCTTCTCTTACTCATTTGCTTAACTTGATTCAATCTTGACTTCCCTAGAATCTTGAATCACATCATGAAAATCTCTCTCTCGACTCTGTTTTCATGTTGTGGAAGCTAGTTTATTTTCCATAGGGATGATTGAAATTTGAAATGCTGATTGACTGAGCATATTCAGGTTATAGGAGCCAACATAGGAGATGTTTTCCTCGTATCTGATGTTGTCTTTGGAGTGTTATTATTCTCCTGTAGACATAAGGTTAAAATAAACAACTCCATCAGTGTTAGAAAGCTATGGTATCATTCTTCCACATACAAAGCTACAAAAAAACATAGAGAGCCTTTCAAACACAAAAAAATACTTAATAAAAAAAATACCTCCTCTAGTAGATCTGAATACTTCTTTAGTTTTTTTTGACAATTTCAGTCATCTCGTTCAGATGATCACTTATTTCATCTATTATCTGACAAGAATTAGAAGAAGTAAAACAGTAAAAAGGCAGCAAAAACTAATCACAAACTTTCTTTGTTTCACAAATGTTTCCTTGCTACTCCAAAGAAAACAAATTAGAAAAAGGTAAACGAAACTTGAACTGCGCACAACATCTTACTATAAGATTTTCATTTTCATTAAAATTATTTAATTTAAAAAAAAAAGCTTTGGAGAAGTGTGACTTATTAGGTTTAAAAAGCACAAGTCAAAAGAGCTCAAGTTAAAGCCTATAACAGATAAAAGGACAAGAAGTTCATAACTGACATTCTTCTGCTTCTCCAGCTTCTTGTCCTTCTGGTGATTCTTCGACGTTACTATCTGCAAAGGAACCGGGATTGTTACAACCTAACAAAACAGAAATAAAAGCCCAATCAAAAGTGGTGTTCACGATTGTTTAAAGAAAAAAACATAAGAAGAAGAAGATTATACACGGGATTTCTGGCGCCTCTTCCTCTCTTTGTCCATGGATAAGTTGTGGTTGAAAATCAAGCGCTAGGTTTTCAATAGGTTGAGAGGCGAAAACACTAGACTGTTTATAGATACTGCATGTGAATTTAGTTTCAAGTACTCGATTTGAATGAAAAAGAAGAGCAAGTAGGTGCTAGGTTATCGATAGAAAATGGAGAGGCAAGAACCTAGACTGCATGTGTCACATACACCCGACATACATGTGTAAATAATAAATAAACTAGGTTAAGATCTGCGCCTCGTGCAGAATGAATATTAAATATAAATTATTTTTAAGTATTATATATTTTTTACATATTATGAAATGATAAATATATATTGAATAATTAAAAAAATTAGTAACTATTACGTATATAATTAAATTGGTACAAATACTTAAATAAATTTTATTAATCGAGACAAACATTGTTTCTATTTTATTTGTTATAAAATTAAGTTTACATGATATTAACATAGATATATAGTACATTTTTGATATTGACATCTGTTAAAAAATATTTTATACTCATATTATTTTTGATCGTTTGTATTTCTTTATAACAAAAATTTTAAATCAATGATGACAAAAAATTTTTTGTTGGATGTTTAATAGTTTTAGTAATTTATAATTTTAAAAATATTCAGTGCAAAGTTTAAAATCTAAATATTAACTTGTCAATAATTGTTCAAAAATTTTATAAGAAAAATCAAAGCAAAATTGAAATTATAATACTTATGTATTTTATATGGTATATAATTTATTTTAAAAAAAATATTGATATACATATATATAATATTTATTAAATGAGACTTCCTACTTCTGTAATTTCGTAATCATTTGTATCTTGTTATAACATAAATTTTAAACCATGGATCACAAAAAATTTAATGTGAGATTTTTAACAACTTTAGTCATTTATATTCGTTTTTAAAAATTCAAAACATAGCATATACGAAAAAATCTAAATTTTATTATATAGTTAACGTGGTTATTTAATTTATTTTAATAAGTTAACATTTTTAAAAAATGATAGAGAATAGAGTAATTTTTAACAAATTAAAAAGAAGTTACTTTCCTAACAAGACTCGAAATAAATTAAAAATTTGATGTATCTAAGAAGATTAATAGTCTGGAAACCTTGAGCGAATCATAAGTCGAAAAGCAATACCATAACGTTCACAACCAGTATGGTTAGTACCTCAAGTCCCAGCCCTCCCAATATATGGTTTTCGGTATAGAGGGAAACATTCACATATTATCAAATAAACGACTGCTGGACAATTATTTTGGTTAAGAATGCTCAAATTATCAGTTTTAGCCTCAGATTGTAATTTCAATAAGTTTACGCTCAAGAGTGAAAATAAGAAAGCAAAAGACTAAATAAGAAAGCATCCTTTTTTTTGTCAGCAAATAAGCTGAAAGTATCATCATTAAATTTATAGGCGTAAAAATTATGAAACTAAATAGCAAGCATCCCAAAATACAAGAACTAAAGTATTTTGAAAACCAAAAGACTTTCATCATTAAATATTTTGGCATAGATTATGAAACTAAATAGCATGAATCCCATAATACAACTACTTTGAGAACACACGAAATTTGTTGTATTGGAACAACAAACCAAACACTTGTTAGGGACAGCTAGTTATCGGGTACGAATGACATCTGCACAAATTCAAGAACAAGAAAAAATGAACAGAAATTCAAAAATAAAATAATGTCGTACCAAGTTTGAATAGAATGTGTACCTGAGGGAAATCTATTTCTGCTGTAAAACTTCTCACACATCTCACATCTGTTTCTTGACGTGCGTAGACAACGCAATACCACAACGTTCACAACCCGTGCGGTTAGTAAAAAAATAGTACTCGCTTCTATTTACAGCCATCGTGACCGTAAGCCTCAGTTCATCCAAGTAACTTCCATCGAGTGTTAGAGCCTTATCGTAATCTTCTATCATATTAATGAAGGCAAATCTGAAACAACAAAAAGAGAGAGAGTAAATCTTATAAGCCTTTGCAGTTAACTTTAAATTGTTAGAAACAAGGGGAAAGAAGAGACAAACCCCATGGGAACACCGGTTTGGCAATGAAAGGGAATAGAAACCCTTGAAACCTTTCCACAAGGACTGAAGTGTTTTATCAATGCGCGCTTGATATCATCCCTAGAAGGGGAACACCAGAATCCCTCAACGAAAACGGTTCGCTGGTGTTGAATAAACGCATCTTTAGATTCGTAAAAGCACTCGACCACCTTTTTATTTAGAGTTTCTTTTTCCTATATATACGAACAATGATTTAAATTAAACAAATAGATCAGCTATGGAGTGTAAAGGTACCATTACTGCAAATACAAATGCTATAAACAAACAATTAGACAGTACCACAAACACACACACGCATATATATATATATATATATATATACCTTCTCAAGTAGATCTGAAGTCTTCTTTAGTTTCTGGACAATTTCAGTCATCTCGTTCACATAGTATCACAAGAAGAAAATAAATGAGTAACTGTTCACAAAATTTATTTGTTTTGAAAATTATTCCTTGTAACTCCAAATAAGTAGGGAAAAAAATCTATAGGTAACATATTCAATGCAGTCATTTTATATTGGTCACTTTCTAGGGAAAAAATAGTTAGCACAGTCATAAACATAATATATTAGATTCACTAAAATTAAAAGAGAGATAAATTGTTACCTTCTTGAGCTTCTTAGGATCATCAGAATCTATCTCAGAATGATCTGTCGTTGTCGCAACCTAAACAGACACAAAAGACCAATCGAAAATGTAGATATACACAGGCTAAAATATATACAATTGGATTTAGAATGTCTTATAAGTAAAGCTAAGAAGCTCATGTTAATTTTTAAAATATAGTAATTAGGAAACGTTTTAAAATTTCCGGATATGCAAACAGTAACAGCTACAAAAAAGTTTAAATCAGACCTTCTTCTGCTTCTTCTTACGCAACTTGTGTTTCTGCAGCTTCTTAGGCTTCAATAAGGCGTCTTGATCAACCTGAAAATCACAACAAGAACGAAGAAACCATAAGAAGTACAGAGGGATAGATGAATCTTAAGGATCTATAATAGATGAAGCAAAAGTATCACTGTATCAGAACAATTTAGTTTACAAAAAAAAAAAAAGTATCAGAACAAGAAGTTTAAATCCGACCTTCTTTTGCTTCTTCCGCTGCTTCTTGTCATCTTGCTGGTATTTAGGCGTTCTTGAGATCTCTGAATCATCCAACCTTATCTCCGGGGTTGTTACAACCTAACAAAACAGAAAAAAAAAATCCATTCACGAGCGGTTCACCACTGGACTTTGTCTATAACAGCTAAAGAAGAGCATAAAGACAAGGCGTTTAAATCCGACCTTCTTCTGCTTCTTAGGCGTTATTAAGACTTGTGAATCATCCCACCCTGTCTCGGAAGGATTAGGGGTTGTTTCAAACTAACAAAACAGAAATAAAAGTCACTCGAAAGTTGTTCACGACTGTGTAAAGAAGAAAGACATAAGAAGAGTTACATTGGCTTCCCTGCGCCTCTTCCTCATACTAAATTTGATAGTGTGAATTTAGTTAAGATTTAGATTTGAATGAAAACGAAGAGCTACTACTAGCTTGCTAGTTTGTAGAAAGAAAACTGGCTAGGCAAAAACCCTAGAGTCTGAATGTCATGGATAGAAACAGGAGGTAAAACCAAAAACTACATTCATACTGGGATTTGTGGGCTTTACTTTTAATGGAAAGGCTTTTTGGGCTTCTAAACTAATGTTTTGGGCTCGACTCACTATTGAACTTCTGATTAACCCAATATCAATTTTGATAATTCATTTATTCCAATCGGTTGCGTTAAACAAAAATTAGGCTACAAAAATAAAAATATAAGAAATGTTTTAAAAAGGAAATAGATGATAGACTTCCATAAAGAAAAAACGATGGAGAGAAGGATGGTGGGCTCAGAATATGTGTCACACATACGCACCAGGAGATTGCCACCTCGCAGTTACTCATCAACCAACACTCGTGTTTATGAAAGTTTTGTATTATATTATGTTTGTTAATGTGTTGGGCCTTAAGCCATTTCTGTAATCCATTTAGTCCATGAGGCTTTAATGAAATCAGTTGACAAAAAAAAGGTATCTTAGAATACAAAGGATGATGTAGCTGGTCGAGTAAAGCAGTAGCTTCTTTTTTTTTTTTGGTAAGAAGTAAAGCAGTAGCTTCTTGATCTTGCTAGATATTGCCAGGCACTGAATGCTACAAAAATAGATGATAGACTTCCATAAAGAAAAATATTCAACAGTTGACAGACACAGAAATATTCAACATTTAATTTAGACATAGATAATAATGCGCATAAGTAGCAGAATGCTAAAACAAGGTATCTTAGAACACAAAGGATGATGTAGCTGGTCGGGTAAAGCAGTAGCTTCTTGATCTTGCTAGAAATCGCTAGGCACTGAATGCAATCGATAAAAATAATCACATATATATGAGTTATTTTCTTTTAAAGATTCAAAAATAAATGAAAAAAATGATGTACCTAACGGGATTCGTATTCTGGTACGATCGTAGAAGCGTTTCGCCAACCGCTTCGCTGAAGCAATACCACAACGTTGACAGCCACGATGGTTGGTATAGCCATAGTATTCACTTCTCTTTGTAGCCATTGTAACCTCAAGTCTCATCCCATCCAAGTAACTTCCATTGAGTGTTAAAGCCTTATCTGGATTTCCCATACTAATGAAGGCAAAACTGAAGGGGAAAAAAAAAGAGATGAGTAAATAATTTAGCATGCATATAACTTAAATAAATTGTTAGAAACTGATGGAAGAAGTAACAAACCCCATGGGAGAGCCAGTATCACAATGAAAAGGAATATAAACCCTTGAGACCTCTCCACAAGAACTGAAGTGTTTAATCAATGTTCTCTTTATTTCATCCCTAGGAAAGGAACAATCGAATCCCAGAACGAAAATTGTTCGCCGGTTTTTAAAATCTGCATCTTCAGATTCGAAATAGCACTCATGGTCTACCACCTTTTCCTTTGGAGTGTTATTATTCTCCTGTAGACATAAGGAATTGAAATAAACAACTCCGTTGGTGTGGTGTCATTCTTCCACATACAAAGCTACAGACAAACAAAGAGAAGCTTGCAAACACAAAAAAAAATTACTTTATAAGAAAAACAAATATACCTCTTCCAGTAGATCTGAATTCTTCTTTAGTTTTTTGACAATTTCAGTCATCTCGTCCAGACGGTTACTTAATTCATCTACTATCTGATATTATAATTAGAAGACCAAAAAGATAAGAGTTAAGGAAGCAGCAAAAACTGAGCATAAAATTTCTTTGTTTTGAAACTGATCCGTTGCAAATGCAGAAGGTCAACAACTTATTCAATGTAGTCGTTTTGAAAATGATCACTTTCTAGGAAAAGATAATGTTACGTCAGTGAATGAAATTTAGTCATATATTTAAAAGAGAGATGACTTATTAAGTGTAAAAATCACAGTTCAAAAACAGGTTAAGTGTAAAAATATACAGAGGGCCAAATACAACTATAAGGACAGTTATTAGACAAATTAAAATATCACCTTCTTGAGCCTTTCCGGCTTCTGAGGCTTTACTAAAGCCTCTGGATCATCAGAATTTATTTCTGAAGGCTCTGTGGTTGTCGTAACCTATACAAAAACAAAAGACCAATCAAAAATGTGAAGAAATCATACATACACATAGGCTAAAAATATATAGAAATCGCTTTAGAATGTTTTCTATGTAAAGAAAATATGCTTATATACGTAAATAAATAAATAAAATTAGGGAATGTTTTGAAATACCAGATATGCAAACTATAACAGTTAAAGAATAATTATCAGGACAAAAAGTTCAAATCAGACCTTCTTCTGCTTCTTCTTACACAACTTGTGTTTCTGCAGCTTCTTTGGCTTCAATAAGGTATCTTGATCGACCTGAAAATTACAACAATAATAAAAAACAGTAAGATATACAGATGGACAAATGAAATTGAAAGGATCTATAAGAGCAGCAAAAGTATCAGGACAAGAAGTTTAAATCCGACCTTCTTCCGCCGCTTGTATTTTTGCTGGTTTTTGGGCGTTCCTAAGATCTCTGAATCACCCACCCTTATCTCCGGGGTTGTTACAATCTAACAAAACAGAAACAAACTTCCATTCACAAGTTGTTCACGACTGTACTTTGTTATGAAAAAGCCGTAAGAAGATCACCTCGCGCTTGTCCTTCTTTTTGTCCATTGAGAGAAGTTTAGATGAAAGAGATGAACGACGACTGCTAGGTCATTATAGATATTGCCTCTGGACATCCCGTTTATTACATGGATTTTGGCTTCTTAATTAAAAGCAGACTTTGAGTTTGAGCGGCGCTTTCAAAGCACAATATTAATTTTTAGTTTAAATATTTTTATGTACCAAAATTATAATTTATTTCTTTTAGGTTTGTATTTAGTTATAAAAAAATATATGTATAATTTATTATGCTTGTTTTTCTTTGGTGAACTAAAATTTAGTCAACTTAAAATTATTCAAAACCGTATTATAAGTAATTTATTTATTTAAAATGTTTTGCATTGATGTTATTTTAGTAACTCATACTTTTATTAGTCAGTTTAAATATATATTTTTATATAAAAGTTGTGTTAAAATGTTGGTTCAAACCCTCTTGTACATAATTTTAAATATTTTTATTGAAATACAATTTCAGAATTAATATGTAGGAGTCTTTTTTAAATTATTTTATTTTGAAAGATCAAAATGTTTTGTGACCAATTTAATATAACAACAATTCGAATGAATACATGGACGGATAATTTCAAAGTAATAGATTTTTCTTAAATTTCAAATAATTCAGCTAGTTAAATAAAAAAAAATATAATTCAATTAAAAGTAACATCTAACTCTTTTTTTTTGTAACACTTTTGTAACATCGTCGTAAAAGTAACATCTAACATCCGCGTATACATACAAAATAATATGTTATTTCACACTATGCCTATAATGACTAACTGTTATACATGAAAAAAAAATTCTGTACTATTAAAAGGGAAATATGTAAAAGTAACATCTAACATCCGTATACATACAGTGTAATATAATATGTATATACAAAATAATATGTTATTTCACACTATGCCTATAATGACTAACGGTTATACATGAAAAAAAAATCTGTACTATTAAAAGGAAAAGAGTTTTAAAAAATCTATTTAAACAAGATTGTTGGATTTATCCACTAAAAATTAAATGTCCTATTTTATATTTCTTTAACTAATCAAAATATATAATCTGTTGCATTAGAATCTTTTTTGAATTGATAGATTTTAGTCACATATATGGTGGGTCCCTTATGTAACCTAGATCGGCAACAACTCTCTTTAATGTTATAACTATCTATCTTATTAAAACTCAAGTACAAAATTGGAGTGTTTGGAGACTTGAATAGGACTTTTAAAAATTTGGAGTGTTTGGAAACATGGATTGCAGTCTTTTAAAAAAAAAAATATTTTTGTTTGAAAACAAGGATATTAATATTAAGAAAAAAAGTAATGGGCTTATGTTTTTTTTTTAAATTGAAAGTTATCTAGGCCACTTTTAAAATATACCAAAATGGGTCAATCTAATTCCCTAAAAAAAAATTTTTTAAACTAACCATAAAACAAAATTTAAACTTTATATACATATTTCAAATCAAAATAATAATTCAAATTTGATTTATATCAAAAATTGATTCAAAAATATACATATATTCAAAAATAGATTTTTACTAAACTATTTTTCAATAACCATTATAAAAAAATATTGTCAATATATATAAGAAAAACATAATACAAAGCCCAATTTGAAATACCAACTCAAATTATGGTTTTCATATTTCATATTAAGTTTTAAAAATATAATATATGTAATTATTTATATGATGGTATGTATAAAATACTATTAATTATATGATTACTTATATGATGGTACATATAAAATACGATTAATTATATGATGATAAAATACGATATATAATAATGACTAGGGATGGGCTTTTGGATACTCATACGGGTTTAGTTCTGATCGGTTTGTATTTTGGGTTTTCGGGGTCAAAGATTTCAGCCTTATTAGAATGTTTCTAAATTTTGGTTTGAGTTCGATTTGGATCTTTGCGGGTTTGGTTTGGGTTTGGATAACTAATTTAAACTATTTTTAAAGTCTTAAATCATTATATATTTTATATTTCTCAAAATGTATAAATAAAATAATATATTACGTATAAATTTGAATAACATATGTCATAATACTTAAGCTTAACATATCAATTGGCTTGATTTAAAATTTTGGATACGAAATCAATAATTATTTTAAGTATTTTTAGTGATTTGAGTATACTTTAACTATTTCAGATATTTACTTTTGACTATCTATATATATTTTCAAGTATTTAAACCAATTTAAAAGTATCATTTTTGATGTTTTATATACGTTAAATCTAAAAATAATTAATATATATAAGTATATAAATCTATTTTTAGATAAATTCGGATACCCAAATACTTCGGTTCGGATCATATTCGGTTCTCTAAATAACAAAATTTTGAATAATTAGAATATTTAATCAATTTATGTTTGGGTTTGGTACTATATCTTTGGATCGGTATCGGTTATGTTCCTCGGATTCATTTTTTCAAATCCTAATAATTACATGAAAAACAAATATCAACATATTTTTCAAAATATACACCCGCGCGCCTGCGCGGGTCAAAATCTAGTATCATAATTAAGTTTCAAGCTATTAGAACCTATCATAATTCATCACCCACATATAAACAAAAAAATATATTAACCTTATTACTCATAATCGTTGGAAAAACCATAGAACAACCACATGAACAAAAAGCATATAATAACGGTTGACTGTATTTTAATGAAGCGGACGGTGTTCACTTATGATGGTACCCTATCATATGAATAAATTTGTATTTCAAAATATGCATGATTCATTAAGTATTTTCTTAAATGCTTCAACATATTTTTATGATAGATTTTCTTGAACAATATTAGATACACAAACTTCTTTTTATTATGTATATTATTAAAATATGATCATCCTAAAAATGCACCTACTCATTAATTATATTATTATTTTTGGCCTTACTTTTATTTTTTGTAACTATAAAATATTTTTAAAAACCTCATTTATTACTCAATATTATTGAAACTGAATATAAGAACCACATTTATAAATAGAGGGATACACTATGAATTTGGAAATGGGACCCTTTTCATTTTATCATGTAATTATTTTTAAGAATTTTTTTATCATGTAATATTTTTTAAACCTTCGATATATTCAATTTTAAATACTATTAAAAAGTATAAAAAAAGTTTCTATTTTTTAAAATGTCATCAGAATTATATGATATTTTATTGGGTCAACCATTATCATATGGCGGATTAATGATGAGTTTTTACCAAATTTTATCAGGTTTTTACATATTGAGTTTTAACTTAATCCAGATCGGATTATATATGGGCACCAGATTTATTAATTCGACCGTGGGTTTGGATCGGGTACAAAAACATTGCTAAAACTATTAAAAGCCTACAAATTCATACTATTAAAGAATCACAAATCAAATAATTTATTCATTTTTAAGTACTACTAAAAAATATTGCAAAAGTTTGAATCAATGTTTTAAAAAATATCATCAAATGTATATGATATTTTATCGGGTCAACCAGTATCGGATGGCGGGTTAATGATGAATTCTTTTCAGGTTTTATCAAATTTTTACATATTAAAGTTTAACTTAGTCCATATCAGATTATAAAGATGATGTTGTAACATAATAGTGTACATAATAAACATCAAATCAAAACACTAATTCATATCAATTGTAATTAACCGAAAAACCCGTACTTCGACTAATTCATATCAAACATTTTTATTAACTAAAGCGCGGGTCAAAATCTGGTAACTATAATAAAATATGTTTACAGTTTTTAAAAAGCATGACGATGATTTGATCCAAATTTTACTTTTATGATGTCGTTAGTTATAACATAAGTAATTAAGGATCATACACCGTAACAAATGCTTTGCATAGGACCCATTTTTCTATTGATAATGATGTGTTATTTTCTTATACGTGGACGTGAGATCTTGATAATTAGTGTGTGAACTGTTAGGCATTTATTTAATTAATGAATAATTATGTTGAGATTTTACGGCTAGTGAACAATAGGTTAACCATTATTTAGGAATATTTCTTTATTGAGTTAAAGTGTTTTAGGAAATATAATTAATTATATTAAACAAAAATTTATGAGTGGCATGTCATTGTAAATATCTAATAAAACTAAGGATAAAATTCTAGGAGGAATTTTGTTTTAATAATATAGATTTTCCGCAGAAGCATTACGGGCCGTAATACCCAATATGAGATTCAGTAATGTGGATCATGAAAAATATAACAAATAGAAGCCCGATTATCAGGCCCAGTTATGTTGATCCATGAGCCAATGTAATCTAATCTATGATTTCTCTAGAATGATGATGATGACCTCCTTTTTTATATGATTGATTGGAAGTATGGACGGTTCAGAAGTGATTACTATAAATTTGGATGATTTTGTGATAAGGCTAAATATCTAGAGGAAATTATAAAAGAAAGTTCAGTAGAAGCAATTAAACCCAAAAAGTTGAGATTTTAAAATCTTACATACAAAAAAATGGATTACTTTGAAAAAACATAAAAAGAAAAGTCAACAACTACGGTGGTCTTCACATTAGATCTCTTCTACGATCAGCGCTGAAACAAGAGCAAAGGTCAACAACTACGGTGGTCTGCACATTAGATCTCTTCTATGATCAAAACTAAAACAAGAGAAGAATACTTTTAGATATCAATAAGATTGAAAAAAATCAATTCACCTAAACTCAGTATATATCAAGCTTTACCTTGACCTCAACCACGGATTTGATTAGACACTTATTTCTTTCCATCATGATAAAACCTTTAGCTCCCCAATTTGCAGCTCCCTTAGTCTCATGGAGTTTTCAACATTCAATTTCATCCTTCACATCATTGCCCGTCAAAAGAAGACAATGAATGGGAAACTTTTCAAATGTTCTCAAACGACATGGAATGTCGATGGACTGAAAATTTCCTATAAATTTAAATATTTTCATACTTAATAGTAATAAAAGTAAATAATAAAGTTAACAGAAAAAAACAACAATTTACTTGTCCATCGCAAGATTCGAAACGTGGACCACATTCAATAGTCACCATGACATGAATTGTTGCTAGAAGTTGTAAGATAAATATTTCAAAGTCTTCATAAAAAGACACATAATCACCCCCAGGACGGCGGTGAACTTTCATTTCCTTGATATATCTCTCCATGAAAGAAGTTGAATTCTTAATACGGTCGATCCCTTTTCCAGATACTTGGTTGTTGAAACCACTAACACACATTATTTCTCGACTGTCAGGATAAATTACATAGAAATCAATTAGTGATTATAATTACTAGTTTAATATTTCAAACAAATGAAAATACTTACATATTACCACGCCATGCAACATAAAATATTTTTCCCCGCATCAGTTTACCATTCAATTTCAGACCTTATAAACAACAACAAGTTGCACTTATAAATTATATAATAAAGGAGAAATGCCAATTTAAAATACTCATGTTACCTCTCAGAATTTTCGGGAAGAGACAATCACTAGCATAAACTAGTACATACTAATATATCGTGATTAGATAACTTACCAGAAAGATTTAGTGGTGATTTAAGAGGAATGTCCAAGATCTATTGCAATCTGCAGCGAAAAACACAACTTTAGAGCTGATTTTGTGCATTTTGTTTTTCTTTGGCATTAGTTTTTCAACTCAAATCTAATCGTTCATCAATTAGTCATATTTCTTGAGAATGCAAATCTCAGTTATAGACATACTCATCCACATCCAAGATACAACTCAGTGTTGGACTTATAGTTTGAATTTTGAGCATTATGTCCAAAGAAGAAGCTTTATAACTAAACACATTTATAAAGAGATTGAGTTTTAAGATTATACTATTTTCACTAATTTGTTTATAAGCCCATTGAGAATGCGGCTTCCATAAATATATACATAATACATATAAACGCACCAACAAAATCAAAACACAAACTTGGACAAATATACATAATCCAATTGCTATATGTCTAAACATTATAGAAACCTATAAAATCATTCAAGACTAAGCATCATATCTAATTGCTATATACATTATCATTACTAACATGCAAACGCAAAAGAAATGATTAGATTTGTAAAGATAGATAATTAGATATGATGCTTAGTCTAGAATGATTTTTGTTTCAATGAACATTTGATTAGAATGTGTTGTCAATAGCAAATTGTGTAAAGCTATAAAGGATTGAAATAGGAAAATGGAAATTCTAGTTGTTGGCTTAACTTCACAAGTTGATAATTAATTAAATGTAAATTATTTAATTACTCAGAGCAAGAGCAAAGAAGTGAAAGAAGGAACCTCCTCTCAGAGCAAGGTGAAAGAAGGAGGAGGCTGCGAGTGCTCTACACCAAATGGAGATGTCATACAGGTCTGCAAGTACAAGCCTTTTCACGTTGCTAAAGTGAGTTTAGCCTTCAACCTCATGAACCGATTTGGGCTAATTACGGTGATTATTGGGTTTTTCAACAACTTGCTTGAGAAGAACAAAGCTCTAATGATCGAGTTATTGTTCATGTTCTTTAAGGAGATCGCAGAGATCCAAGAGCTAATGTTTCTCCTCAGTGATTCTTTATTGATCTAGGTTTCCTTGGAGTTTTATCTGCTCAAGGTTGACCTTTATTGATCTAGGTTTCCTTGACATTTTATCTTCTCAAGTTTATAGACTTGTTTATATGGGCCTGTTGAGTCTTATTATTTTGTATCTTCAGATTTTATCTGGTACATTGTTTTCCTTCTAAGAGGTTTGTTTAGACAATTAGAGACCTAATCCCCTATATATTATTTGAGAAGCATTGCAATATTTTTTTGTAGCCACGTGTCATCACTAGAATGATTTTTAGAATCCTTAGAAAAATAGGTTGGTCCATCTAAATATATAATAATCTTTTTATTAAACCACAATAAATACATTATTAATGTGCTTCATTATTACCTTAAATAAGATTACGGAATTGCCTACTGTGGCTAAAGTATATATGACAATTAATGATTTTGAATAACAAAGATTTGATAAAAATAAGTGTGTTCTATAATTATATTTGTTTAATTTTAAGCTATTAAAATAAATTAAACAATCATAGTAACCATATAATAAAATAAAAAAATTATTTATATATTATATTTGAGTTTTTAAAAACGAGTATAAATTACTTAAACTGTTAAAACTTTCACATTTAAATTTTGTGGTCTATGATTTAAAAGTTTTGTTATGACATGATACAAATTATTAAAAAATAATATAAGTTAAAAATCTCATTTAATAAGTATCAAAAATGAAAGATATATAAATATATATATTATTTTAAATTAAACTATATGCCAAATAAAAATACATAAATATATTAATTTTGAAATTTACTTTGAAAATTTTTTTGATAAAAATTTTGAAAATTTTTTTGATAAAAATTTTGAAAAAATATTGACAACTTAATTTTTTAAAATATTATAAATTACTTAAACCATTAATCACGCAGTGAAAATTTTGTTAGCACTAATTTAGAATTTTTGCTATAACAGATACAAATAATAAAAAAAATATGAGCAAAAAGCATCATCTAATAAATATTAATATTAAAATATACCATATATATATATGTTACTATCATTTAAATTTAATCGTAAAATAATTATTTTTTTTATATATCTATAAATTTTAGAAATATTATTTAATTTTAATTTTTGGAAATTATGCAACTTTTACAAATTTATTAATATATTTAATTAAAATAAATAGATAGAAAAATCTATCTAAGATAATAATTTCAAATATATACATGCATATTCTTAAATATAACTTTCATGTTTAATTGAATCAAATTTATATTAAAATATTGATAAGAAAAAAGAAAATGTATAATATTAATAAGATTTTATTTTAAAATATAATTTATATTTATCTGTTAAAAATATTTTAATTTTTTTTTACTGCACATGGTACAACACCTAGTTAATTAATTAATTAATTAGTGATGTGATGTTTTCCACCATGAGATTCTCTTCTCCTTGTGGTAAAACGTTCCTTATTTGCTGTGCCGTTTCTTTCTTCCTTTCCCAATTGATTTGATTTTTGTGCGTTGTTTCTGAGAATCCGGAGAGAGAAAGAGAGAGGTATGGGTCCTCATGGAGACGGTGACATCGAAAAAGTTGAATCGGAGAGTCGTCGTCGACCCATCTCCACAGTCGTCTTCGTCATCGGTACTTTGCTCCTCTTTCTACGGAATCAATCAATCAATCGATTTCATCTTCTCCTTCTTCTTCTAACTTTTGTGTTTAATTCTGATTGCAGCGATGCAAGCGGAGGCTCAACCTTTGGTCAACAAGTTCGGACTCTCCGAAACTTCTGATTCTCCGTTAAGACTCCCACTCCTTTTTTGATCTGTAAACTTAAACCAAACCAAGTCCTTATCTTTGATGCTTCTTGTGCAGGCTTGGTAAAGGATTGCCCTGGGTTCTCTACCACGGGTTGCACAAGGATCTTCGAATCTATGTAGTCTGCCCTGGAAAAGATGCTGCTTCAGGCATGTTTTCGCTATTGCCTCTTTTCATTACTCTCATAGAGATCAATATTAATTGCGCTAGTGAGTAGTTGTTGTTGGTGTTTGATCTAATGAGCTCTTGAAGCAAAAAGGAACGCACTTTTTTTTTTGTTACAAGTATGTTTATATTCACTAAAGGTGTTAATGGTGCAGGGATAGATAGTGTTGGAACTGTTCCAGCTTCTCTCATTACCTTTGCTTCTATCCAAGCTTTACAACCCGACATTCTCATCAATGCTGGAACCTGTGGTGCCTTTAAGGTTCATTATTCCTCCTTTACTTTCTCTTTCTCTCTGTATGTGCTTGTGAGAATGCCATGCTTGATCATATTTGAATTGGCTTCTCTTACTCGTTTCCTGAACTTGATTCAATCTGGACTTTCCTGGAATTTTGAATCACACCATGAAATCGCTCTTTCCCTTTCTCTCGTACGGCTATTTTCATGTTGTGGAAGCTGATTTATTTTCCATAGGGATGATTAAAGTACTGATTGACTAAAGAATATTCAGGTTAAAGGAGCCAACATAGGAGATGTATTCCTTGTATCCGATGTGGTCTTCCATGATAGGAGAATACCTATTCCGGTAGGTTGCTTCTTCTTCCTTTTTTCCAGTTCCAGTTTTGGTCTTTTTCCCCATTTCGTTTCGCAAGTTCCTGAGGGACTGTTTTGTGTCTCGCTTGTAGATGTTTGATCTGTATGGAGTTGGTCTTCGTCAGGCATTCTCAACCCCCAATCTCCTCAAGGAACTAAATTTGAAGGTTACTCAAAAACTGTTTCTCAAGTTTCACGATATCAAAAGCATTGTTAATAAGATTGGTTGTTATCAGATTGGTAGGTTATCTACTGGTGATTCCTTGGATATGTCCACACAAGATGAATCATTGATCATTGCCAATGATGCTACACTAAAGGACATGGAGGTAATGTCATGTTAACACCTCTCTGATTTCTGGAATCTAGCAAGAATATAAAAATAACTTGAAACTCTTGTGTGGCTCTGGATTGTTCAGGGTGCTGCGGTGGCCTATGTTGCTGAACTTCTGAAAGTACCAGTGATATTCTTAAAAGCCGTGACCGATCTGATCGACGGAGACAAACCGACGGCAGAAGAATTCTTACAGAACTTGGCTGTTGTGACCTCTGCGCTAGAGGAAACTGCCACTAAAGTGATCAACTTCATCCATGGGAAAACCCTTTCAGACCTCTAACTCCCTACTTGTGCTATTTTTATGTAACAACAATGCGTTTCAACATCATTCGGTGTCACTCACTTCCGGTGATCTATAATAATAAAACTTCAAAACTTTCAGACGTTTCTTCTTCCCAGTGTAATCAAAATAGCTTGTTAAGGTTCGTTATTTGCTTTTTACCGATCACTAATAGTATGAAAGGGAGTAAAGTAACCGGAAAGACATGTAAACACCCGTCAATGGTAACTAAACATACAACACAGTGAAATTAATTCGTCACCTCAGACACAAACCGTCAAGATCAAATGTAAAGAAAAAATAGAGCAGTCTCTTTCCGTATTACATCACTGAGAGTAACTTATACTACTCCAGACGGAAGCCTGAGAACTAGCTGCCCTCCGAAAACGCTGCACAAGATGACATGTTTAAGTCTTTTGAGCTAAGTGAAGAGGTAAGATAACTTATAGAGAAAGTGAATGGCTAAACGGTACCTTTTGACGTAGTAGTAACAGAAATCAGCAAGGATGAAAGTTTGAACAATTTCAGAGATGAGAACCATCGATGGCCACAGTCCATAACCTAACGCTACCAGCAATCTCCCCCTCGTGTCCACAACCTGTTTTTTCAACAACATACAACATTGTGCATAAGGCACTACTTTTCATCATCCAAAATCGACTTTCAATGTAACCATAGCAGAAACTAGAAAGCTAACCTGTAAAACCCAGTGAGCACAGCTTAAGAACCTTGCTACTCCAAGTGCAAATACATAATGCGCCGTGAACGGTTCCACAATCTGAAAACAACAACCAATAAACAGACGCAGAGATTAGAGAGTATAACAAATACGTCCAGCTCAAGTTCTCAATCTTCCATTATAAAACAAAGTTTGCGACCTTTGTGTTCTGCATCACTCGCAGCTGCGGTAGCACTGAAACAGCTTCAAGGTATACACATAACGCCCACGAAATCCTGTTCAATATGTTGTGAGAGGTCGATGGATGGATCAACACAGCCAACACAACACACGGCACAAGCTGCAACAAATAAAAATCAAAACCAGATAATCGTTACTTTGCCTCCCCGTTTCCTCTAATCCAACAATGTAATCTTTCGGTTTCTTACTGACATACCACATAATAGAGAGCAAAGTTGTCCTTGTCCTCCATGTAACTAGCCCTCAACTTAAACCGGATCATAAAAATAACCCAGAGAGTCGTCCCCAAAGTAGCCAGATCCAGAACGGTGTGTATATCATATTCCATCACAAAGCTGCAATACAGCCTCACAGCTAGAAATATCGCCGTCAGCTCCTGAGACTTCAGCGACAATCCTGCAAACAATCAATACACAAAAGTCAAAGCAAAAAAGGTTTACACTTTCGGATGTGGGTTTGCCTAAACCTTCGAATTATAATTATAATCCTAAAACCCTAAATCGCTTGATTCCACAAAAGCTAATTTAAAAAAAACCCTAAAATTGGATGTTCGAAAACACACAATTAAACAAGAAAGATTGAATTTTTATTACCAGCACAGGTCTTTTCTTTCATGAGTTTGTAGATGAGCACGCAGATCCCGATGGAATGAACAGCTTCAGCGGCGACGAAGAGATTGTCGTGATCGTGGACAATGAATCTGAGCAGAACCAAAGCCGCCATGCCGGTGATCACCGCGAGAAAGGCCTTCACCTTCGGTGGCTGCCTCCTCACCCATGACCACACCGTGTGAATCGGACTTTTCATTCTCAATTTTTCGCTTTTTCTCAGATTTTCTCGGCAAAGTGAGAAGAAAAAAAAAGGTAAACTATTTATGAGAAGCTGAAGGAGATAAAAGAGTCCGGTTCTGGTTGACTTGTGCTTTAATGGGCCGCGGTTGAGTCCATATCTTTAGGCCCATAAGCGTATGAGTTCAAATCTTATTATTAGCTTCGATTTGGGTATGAATTAGTTGCGGGCATGGTGACATATCATTCAGAAGCGCTATCTATCGAATAAGATTTTGTCTCAGCATTGTTTCACTTTTGTTCAAACCATCCGTGCAATTACTTTGGACATCAACCTTTGTGTTTACTTCCACTCGTACATTCAACACGTATCTACCATATGTGTGACAGTGTGAGTTTATGTAAACGATAAAGCTGTTTGCTCAGAGAATATGTCACTATCCAGATCTCTGGATATTTTCTTAAAACATTTCGTTTTTTTTTAATATACACGAAACCAGTTCCAATTGCTCAATTAATGTGGAACCATATACAGTTCATATATTTATCGCGTTTCACCTACTAAAAATAATATCACAAAACTCACATCATGTGGGACTCCTTCTTGGTTGCCACTCCTTTTTTTTTTTGTCAACCCACATTTATTGCGCTGCTGCTTAAGTTAGGGTTTATCTTCCTTGTATACTACTATTGTTTCTACTTCTAGTGATCAATCTTTTCACTGTCGCTTAATTTGTTTACTTACCAGTTACCATAAGAAGTGTTTTAACGTACAGTAAAATATATCCGCTTATATTTTTATCTCCTACATTCTGTATAAAATTTGACTGTTTAAATTTGGTTATGATCTCTGAAATATGCCATGGTTTTTCTCGGATGTATATTATATTTGTATGGCACTGATAGCTTGGACTAAATTTGAAATTTGTATGCCTCTATAAAAGATTATACAAAATTTATTTACCAAACAATTTTATAACTGTAAATGATTTTTGTTTGAGAGACTGTAAATGAACATTTACATATATATATGGAAGCATAGTCGCTTGAGATGTACCCCAATCGATTACACTCATCGATCTACATAATGATATATTTATTACATGTTCTTACATTAAAAATGGGACTTGTTGGTGATAACGTGCAAGTATTTGATTAATCTGAAGACATTACACCGGAAGATTGATTTTATACTCTCTTTCGACTTGAACCTCTTATTTTCCAACTGTCCAAAGCCACCGTATTAATGGGCGTGGTTGAGTAGGTAGAGATTTAATATGGCAGTAATTCATAATGATATCTCTAATAGTATATAACTTGACTAACAATAAAACAAAATAATTTTTACTATCTGCATTTGTAAGTTTGGTATTCCTACATAAATATCCCGGGAAATTTTATTTTACTCATTTATAGTTAGGTCTTTGAATGTGCAAATCGGACTATATTCTCAGTAGCATGTACTCATCATATATGAGTAAGTCCACTTGTAAGATTGTTCAGATAAAGAAGGATCTTTAGTTCGAATAACTTATGTTCAAAACCGGTTATGATCAACTAACCAAAACTATACCCAAGCCGACAAACAAAAAGCCAAGAAACATCGTTTTTCAAAGCGTTGGTCCTTCTTAAGTGATTTTCCGACTCTGCTTTTCAATCTGGGGAAACCTAGATGCAAATGTTTACACAGACTTTAATTTTCCAACAAGAAAAAGACATAGTAGGGCTTTGAGCTGGCTAAGTTTGATTGAAGGATGATGGGCCTTGCCGACTTCAAAAACGAAAGATTGATGGCAAAAATTAACTTCTCTCTCTCATCTAACTAAATGGCAATAGATCAAGCCTCTTCTCTAACCAAATTCGACTGTGTATCTGATTTTGATTTATATACGGCACACTGTTTAGTTACTAAGGAAGCGGCCAGGACAAGTAGCGCAAGCAGTGTTTTCCATAAATATTAAAGTTTCTCTTCTAACCATAATGTGGTTCACTTCAATTCGGGGTTGGTTGCACGTATATACGCACTCATTAATTCATTTCATGTTTTTACATAAACTATATCGATCGTGTGTGTGAAACAAAAGCAAATAAAAAGTTACCTTATATATGCATGGTCATCTTGTAGTCTCTGCATTACTTTTTTGTTATTGGCTGTATATATCACAAAGGAAAATAAAAACTAAAAAAAAACATTTTATAGATCAAAAGGTTCATGTGATGAAAGTTCTACAATGTGTCTCGTGCAATAACGTTAATTATGGAAACAAAAAGGTAAATCTGATTGCATTTTCGTATAAAGATAAATAAATAAATATTGGATTACCAAAAAAAAAGATAAATAAATAAATAAACAGATAAGTCAAATTGTTTCAACCACCCTGCATGAAAAGTATGATAAATTATTGCCGTAGACGGAAATTACAACGATAAGAGATGGACCATGACATTAATTTAAATAAATGATACCAAATAAAAGAAACCACCGAGTCCCAATTATTGTTGGTAAAAAATAAAATAAGAAAGTTTAAGAAGTAATAAGCAAGATCCATTTTTGAAAAATGCTATGCTAAGACCATTATATAAACGAGAGGGACTCTCGCTATAATCATATCATCTTCTTTACTAATACTCAATCACATAACATATAGTTTCTTTCTTCTTACAATAGACTACATTTTCCGGAAAGGAAAGTGTCGTAGTACCGTGTCAGAAATCTCAGAGGGTGAGAATCCCAATGAGGATCTTACCCGAACCTCGAGGTTCGGTTCCATGCCTCCTCCTCCTCCTGTCCGTTGTCTTTTCAGCGACTCTATCTCTCGCTCGCGTCGTCGAAGTTGTTGGTAACGCCGAGAGCAAGATCAAAACCCCCCATGCATTCTCAGGTATACCACATTAATAATAACATTTTGTGGCATCTAGTGTCATTTTCTGTGTGGTTATTTGATCAGTGTGTGGTTGTTACTTGTCATAGGACTCCGAGTGACAATTGACTGTAAGGTGAACAAAGGGCATTTTGTTACAAAAGCTTCTGGAAACATTGATGAAGAAGGAAAGTTCAGTCTGAAAGTTCCTACTCATGACATTGTCTCCGAGGACGGAGCTTTAAAGGAGGAGTGTTATGCTCAGCTTCATAGCGCGGTGGGAACACCTTGTCCGGCTCACGACGGCCTTGACTCCAACAAGATTGTATTTCTATACAAATCTGGAGACAAACACGTTTTGGGTCTCAAACAAAATCTCAAATTTTCACCTGAACTTTGTGTTTCCAAATTCTTTTGGCCTATGCCTAAGTTCCCTCCTTTTAAGGGATTTGATCATCCTTTCCCTTTACCTCCACCTTTGGAGCTTCCACCGTTTCCTAAACCATGCCCACCACCTCCGGTTCCGGTTTACGAGCCACCCCCAAAGGTTGAACTTCCACCACCTGTCCCGGTTCACGAGCCACCCCCAAAGGTAGAGGTTCCACCACCCGTCCCGGTTCACGACCCACCGCCAAAGGTGGAGCACCCACCTCCGGTTCCGGTTTACAAGCCACCTCCAAAGGTAGAGCACCCACCTCCAGTTCCGGTTTACAAGCCGCCTCCAAAGGTAGAGCACCCACCTCCGGTTCCGGTTTACAAGCCACCTCCAAAGGTAGAGCACCCACCTCCGGTTCCAGTACACAAGCCACCAACAATCCCTAAGAAGCCATGCCCGCCTAAGTCGCCGAAGATTGAGCTTCCACCGCCAGTGCCAGTTCACAAACCACCGACTAAGAAGCCTTGTCCGCCCATGCCACCAAAGAAAGTTGATCCGCCACCGGTTCCAGTCCACAAGCCGCCGCCGAAAATAGTCCTTCCACCGCCGGTACCAATCCACAAGCCGCCAAAGAAGCCGTGCCCGCCTAAACCGCCAAAGGTCGAGCTTCCACCACCAGTACCGGTCTACAAGCCACCACCGAAGATAGAGCATCCACCAATCTATGTGCCACCGGTGATCCCGAAGAAGCCGTGCCCTCCCAAAGCGCCGAAGGTCGATCCACCACCTGTTCCGGTCTACAAGCCGCCACCGAAGATAGAGCATCCACCAATCTACGTGCCACCAGTGATCCCAAAGAAGCCGTGTCCTCCGCCGGTACCAATCTACGTGCCACCGGTGGTGATTCCTAAGAAGCCATGTCCACCACTTCCACCACTTCCAAAGTTTCCTCCTCTTCCTCCTAAATACATTCACCACCCCAAGTTCGGAAAATGGCCTCCGTTGCCGACTCACCCTTGAGAGTTTAATACATATACTTGTATGTAATCAACGTGTTGCTTTTTAAATATTTTTAAAAATATTATCCCTGCGTGTTTGAAATTTGGTTTGTTTTGCGACTTTCATCTTTGTCTACTTTCTCTCCGAGTTTTAAGTGTAGACTGTTTGTTCATCTCTTCCAGGAATAATATGGTAATTAATAATATATCCCTTGCTCTTTAGTTATGAGATGATCGCAATCTTAATTAGAGCACCTTGAGTTAAGTATGAAAGTAAATCAATAGAGGTTATACTCATGAGAAAACACATATTGAATTATTTTTTCACATTTTATGCTATAATAATATTATAACAAAATATTATGTTTATTTTTTAGAATTTTTATTTTAAGATATTAGATCAATGAAGATGATTTAAGAATGATCAATGTAGCAATTTAAAAACAAAATATATAATTATAATTGTCACCATGCAAAAATTAAGCATAGCAGTGACCATTACAAGAAACATGGCGATTTTAAAAGATGAAGTGGCATTATTATACTATTTGATGTATGGGGAAAAAGTAAAAGAAACTTAAGGTTCTAAATGGTGATGAAGGGAATAAGTGTAAATAATAAATTTTTTATTGTTTTTTACGATTTACACTATGTAGAAGGAATATTTGTTTATATAATTTATTTACATTCTTTAACATTTGAATAATAGTTTACATTCGTTATATCAAATTAGGAGAGAAATAGTTTTTCTTCTTATTTTATTCTTTTTTTCATTTTTTCTTATTGAGTCTATTTAAGAGCCCCCGTTAGTGTAAGCCCGAGCTGAAAGGAAAAGCGATTCGGTTAGTACCTTTTCCATTCTTAACATTTAACTCCAAAGGCATATCGACCTCAAGCAGTTTTACAAATTGATCGCTTCTTCTGTCAATCTGTGACAGAATCTAGATGAAATCCAATCATACATCCTCGTGTAAAGATCTACGGAGCAAGACTATGTAACAACTGACTAGGTAGCTCAAGATTTCGTTGACGTGGTTTGTTTCTTACAGCTTCCTTTTGAATTTTATCAGCCTTGTCTTTTTTTTTTGCATATAGGGTTCGTTTGAAAAAGCTCAGTGCTGTTGCTAATAATTTTGCTGTCCTTCTGTTTCAATGCTTGTTTGAAGATTTGCTTCAGTTTTACATAGAGCCTCAGTGCTATAATAATATTATATTCAAAAATATTCAAGGGATACTCAAGTGTACATAGCGTATTCTCTCACCCATAAAAGTGAATATTTCCGATGGTGGCGTTTCCCGTCTAATATTCTACCCACATCATCCCTTTCTGTTTTATTTCATTTGGCTGTGACATTTTTAGAGTATATACAGCAAGAGAGGAAAGTACCAATAAGGACGAAGCTGATCTGGATGGGCTTGAAAGACAACAATCATCAGTTTTTTGAGTACCTTCTCTCCTTTACTTTTCCACAGCATATGGTATGTGTTCTGAGTCCTTGCCCTTCTTAACATATTATTATAGGACCTTGATTCTACTCATTTTAGGCCTCCGACTCTATCATTCCAACTAACATTACCGGTCCAAACGTGATTTTATTTACAAAATTTTGTAGGATATCAATCTATTTACTTTGTGGGCGGAGGAGAGGAGACACTGATTGAGGACACACGACAGAGCAACCTGGATCTGTTCCTCAATCACACTTTACAGACTCGGCTGCGTTACAAATTTATAGAGTGGCTTCTCTGTTGTTGAATTTTCAGATTTTGCTTGGTCTAACAGGTATGATAACTAAGAGAACAAGAACGGTGTGTTTTTGTTTCTGCCTTTCTCCGCAACTGGTACTACAATTTGTATTTTTTTAAATGCAGGACCAAGCCACAGCGATTGTAGCTGAGCTTTGTGACATTTGTAGAGAGGTTCCTGATGAAGTCAAGAAGCTGTGCATGCTGCTCCAAATGACAGAGATGTCGTTATATTTAGAACTCTGTGTTGTACACAGGTTTGTAGGATCAATCCAGTTTTTGTCCGTGTGGATAACTTCTCAAAAGACTTAAAAAAAAGCTAGTGAAAGGTAACAATCAATTTTGTTCAAAAAAAAAGAAAAAGGTAACAATCAATTAAGTTGACGATAACAGAAATGCACGATCAACTTAGTTATAAGATGAAAAAAATGGTTTGGGGTAACATTTGGTTGTTTCTATGGAGCAGCTTCAGGGGTGCATGCGTACATGGAAACGTCTATGGATTCATTGAAGAAAATAGCTCTGTTTCTCTATCCTAGATTTGCTATAGCCTATAGGTACGAGATTCTCTACATTGAGAATGTGTCGTTTGTTCTTCACAATAACCAATCAACCAATCCCCGTGAGACAGAATCTGGTACGTAATGGTTTAGATTCCCTGATGCGAATGACTGACTAATGGTTTTGTTGGAGAATTGACTATATGTTAGCCAACATATTATATGTGTTATCTGTATAAATAGATATTTTATTCTTTATAGCCAAAACTTCAATAGTGGTGTTGGGCTCATACTGACCACTCTTTTTTACGCTTAGCTTCTGATAATCAATTGTTCTGGATCTTTATAGGTCTCGAGTTCACGTGCCTACTAGACAGACTCATGCGATAATATACAGCTTCAGATACATTTTTTTGGTTTGTAACGCACTGAAATTTTCAGCATTAGTTTGTAAAAAACTGTAATTAGTCGTAGTAAACTACTGTGAAACGTTTAAGAAATTGTAATTAACACTTTTCCAGTAAAAAAAAAAACTGAATTAAGGCCCCTAATTTAAGAGGTCTATATTGAAACGTCTGTTTCTAAATGTAACAGACACGTGTGGCACGTTTGGAGCGGCAGCTCCAGGGGCATATGCCGAGTCTGAGATACTCACTTCTGCATGACCCTACTTAACCGGTGGTCAAACTTATAACTCAACCATGGTTAACTTATAACATCCGTCGAGATCTTTCCACGTGTATCAATCTCGTGGCCACAATCCTTTTCTCTCTCGCCGCTTCCCTTCCTTTTAGCCGCTTATAAAAACACACCGCAAGATCCTCATTTCATCCACGACTGATCCAAAACCATTCCTTCAAAGCTCTCTCATACCAATCAAAACGATGGCGTTTCCTAAAGTTTTCTTCGACATGACCGTTGACGGCAAGCCCGCGGGAAGGATCGTGATGGAGCTGTACACCGACAAGACTCCCAAGACTGCTGAGAACTTCAGAGCTCTCTGCACGGGTGAGAAGGGTGTCGGGAGCAAAGGCAAGCCTCTTCACTTCAAGGGGTCTTCCTTCCACCGTGTGATCCCTAACTTCATGTGCCAGGGAGGAGATTTCACGGCCGGGAACGGGACGGGAGGCGAGTCCATCTACGGGGAGAAGTTCGCCGACGAGAATTTCGAGAGGAAGCACACCGGTCCTGGGATCCTCTCCATGGCCAACGCTGGTCCCAACACCAACGGGTCTCAGTTCTTTATCTGCACTGTTAAGACAGATTGGCTTGATGGTAAGCACGTGGTGTTCGGGCAGGTGGTGGAAGGGTTGGACGTGGTGAAGGCGATCGAGAAGGTGGGGTCGGCTTCTGGAAAGCCGTCGAAGCCGGTGGTTGTGGCTGACTGTGGTCAGCTCTCTTAGATTGCATGAGATCTAAAATTAGCGTCTTCGTTGTCCTCTAGTGAGTGGTGGTGTTCGGTCCTCATCGTGTGTCTGTCTGTGTTTTGCTTTTGTGTTACTTTTCATTTGGTGTAATCATAAAAGCTTGGTGTGTGTTCGTTCTCATGTCACCCTAATTAGTAGCTAGTTCCATAAATAATGAATGAGCCTGTGTTTGTTTATCCTTTTAATCTTTGCTTGAATTTACGAACGGAATCAAAAGTATATGCCTCAACACCCAAAATAAAATAAAAAATAGTGCACTGAATCTTCATCTGTAATTTTTGTGTAATGCACTTTCCCTGTGAGTTCACCGGTCAGTTGCATTGAATTTCGTTGGACACTTTACTGCTGGGACTAACACTGATTATAGTTATCACGTCTTAGTAATCACTAGTGATAGCGCTTCAATAAAAATGACTAAACAGCTCTCTTAATATCATGTAACTAAGCGATTTTAGTCATGTAAAGAAAGCAAAAAAGTGAGAAAGCCAATCAATCATGTCGGTTGATTTTTTTTAGGTATACAAGAAACTAAAACCTTTATTATCATAGAAGCTAAATGTTATGGGCCTTGCATAAGGCTGTCTGGCCCATCAATTCCGGTCACGAACTTATTTTCAAATCCAATTGGAGAAAACATCATAATTACTAGTGTGATTTGAAGTTTCATATGAATAAGAAAATGTAATAATACTCATCTGTGATTTATTATTACTTGATTAATTATTTTAGTCGAAATCATATCAAAATTCAGAGAAGACTTAATATTTTCTAAATTACTTGATTAATTATTTTAGTCGAAATCATATCAAAATTCAGAGTAGACATATATATTTTCTAAAACTAGGTGAACGTGATTTCATTAGTCTACTATGCACAAAACTAGAAAATCAATGTGACGAGGCCAAATCCATACGCGTGTGTGAACACATTCTCTTTTCAAATTCCACTCCTTTTTTAATTATTTTTAAATCTAATCTCACTTATTGTTATGAAATTAAAAATATAAATAAATTATTACATAGACATACATGCGTGAAATACAACCATTTTGTCATGGAGTTGCCAGCAAAAAAAGAAAAACTATATTTTCTATTCTAATAAGCAGTGCTTAATTAATTAAATAAATAAATGAGAGCACGAAGATGCCAGATAGGCAGTTTGGACTTTGGAGTAGTCCGCAGAACATTTGAAAAAAGAATCAGGAGAGGTAATATTCGGACAAGGCGACGAATTTGAACCAATGAGCTGTCGTCGCGTCTCTCTCGAGCAGAGAGGGAGGGGAGAAAAAAGCCATTTACAAAAAGTGTTTGGTCTGTTCTCTTTCTCTCTCTATCTCCCATTTTTTGAATTTTAGGTTGTGATTCTCGTTCCTCGTCCTTTTTTTTCTTCCCTGCATCCTTTCCCTTCCTCTTCAAAGCAAATTCTTTATGCTGTTGATCAAAACAATCCGATAACGACCAACCGGGACGGAGCTTGGATCGGATTTGATCCGTAGAAATTAGGCAAAGAGAGAAGCAATAGAGAGAGAATACAAAAATAAAAATAAAAAATGGTGTCGGACAATGAAAAGGGATTGGTATTAGCTGTGGCGTCGAGCGTATTCATAGGTTCGAGCTTCATTTTGAAGAAGAAAGGTCTCAAGCGTGCTGCTGCTAATGGCACCCGAGCTGGTTCGTCCCCGTCCTCTCTTTGTTATTACATTTTATATGATGATGCTGAATTAGTAGATTTGATTTCAAAAATAAATAAAAAAAGCTTCTATTCAATTTTTGAACTACCCTTCTGCTCAATTTAAGGTTTTGCTGTCTGATTTGTATTATCAAACCAATTTTGAAATCATCCTCTAGTATACAGATCATAACTTCTACTTTTAGTACGTCTGCCAACAGTTTGCGAATTGGTTCTACACATATCTACTATTAATTGTTTGAGAATTGTATGCCTTTGCTTCTTGATGATGATGCAGGGATTGGAGGTTATACCTATTTGTTAGAGCCGCTCTGGTGGGTTGGCTTGGTTACAAGTGAGTATTTCCCCCCAATTTGCTCATCTTTCTTTTTCTCAATCATTCTTAGTTTTAATTAGATACAAATTCTGAATGTGGATTTCAGTGACTTTTGGAGAAATTGCAAACTTTGTAGCTTACGTTTATGCCCCCGCTGTACTAGTCACCCCTCTCGGTGCACTAAGTATAATCATCAGGTTTGTTATTCCTATGACTATTTCTTTCTGATGATCATTATCTGAAACGTACTTCTTCGCTTGTCTTTACTAACCCCTCCTCTGATTACTAGTGCTGTTTTGGCACACTTCCTGTTAAACGAGAAACTCAAGAAAATGGGAGTGTGGGGTTGTGTTTGCTGCATCGTAGGCTCGGTTATGATCGTCATACACGCACCTCAGGAGCAGACTCCCAACTCTGTTCAAGCAATCTGGAAACTAGCTATGCAACCAGGTTGCGCGCTCTTTCTCTTACACACACATTGTGTGTTTACCTGGGGGAATATAACTTGGTTCCTTTTTTTTTTTATGAAACAGCTTTTCTAATTTACGTAGCCGCGTCAATGTCCATTGTCCTGGCTTTGATTCTTTACTGCGAACCTCTCTGCGGCCAAACGAACGTTCTTGTTTATATCGGAATTTGTTCATTGATGGGTTCTCTCACAGTAAGTTTTGATGATGAATCAAAGCATATTTGAGCTCTATTTTATAATTTTATCTTTGTCTAAAGTTGTGTTTCTGTTTAAGTAGGTTATGAGCATAAAGGCTGTGGGGATCGCAGTAAAGCTAACACTGGAGGGAATAAACCAGGTTTGGTATCCGGAGACTTGGTTCTTTGTCATGGTTGCAGCTATATGTGTTGTTACGCAAATGATATACCTAAACAAGGTTAGAATGGAACTTCTTGTTGTATCTGTGTGGTGTAGTGTTGTGCACTTTGGCCTTTGCTTAATACTAGCATGTTTGTTTTTGTTTTGGCCAGGCGCTGGACACTTTCAACGCAGCAATAGTTTCTCCAATCTATTATGTGATGTTCACAACCCTCACAATTGTTGCTAGTGCTATTATGTTCAAGGTAGATAGATTGATAACATAAGTAAATATTTTTAGAGCAAAGATAAATATGAGTTTATGTACAGGACTGGTATGGGCAAGACACAGAGAGCATAGCATCTGAGATATGTGGATTCATCACAGTGCTAACCGGGACAGTTATACTGCATGCCACTAGAGAAGAGGAACAAGCTTCTTTAAGAACAATGAGATGGCAGGAATCAGGGAAGAGCTTTAACGAAGAGCATCTCCTAAGTTTGTACCGTTCTACTGAGTATCAGGAAAGTAAAACCCCTCTTTGTTGAATTGAACGAGGAGGTTGGTGTCCGAATCAGAAGATGATCATCAGTCAAATGGCATATCCTCATCTTATCTCTCTAGTGGAGGAAGAATGTAACTTTTGTGTATACTTTATAGTTATGTAATAGAATTTTGAGATTTCTCTATGCAATACATGGAGTTTCCAGAGAAAATTTATCCATTCATATTCTATTTTTATATATAATTTTGTGACAAATAATATAAGAAAAAAATTTCCCTGCTACACAAAATTTACACTAATACGGTGGAAATCATCCAATGTATGAGAATGTGTTAACTAAACAAAGTTTATGTTAATACAGTTAACACATTCCACATGTACATGATTATATGGTGGAAACATCATAATTGAGTTTAATTGATTTTAAATTAAATTAATGGAATCAATCCGTAATATTCATAGGAAAATTAATTCTGATTTACTAAGTCCGATCTAACCCAACTCATGTATCCAACCAAGTTGTAGATTTATGTCTCTTGTTTGGATCTCCAATTTTTGAAATTAAAATTTAAATCAATTTCAAACAGAAAGAGAAAAATAGAATTGGGTGGAGGATCCAACATTAAGTGAAGGCAATGTGCTTTGTCACTCTCTTTCTTCGATTCAACGATTCCGATTTCTCAGTGATTCGTTTACATCATTCTGGTCTATCTACTCAAAAGTTCGCAGTCGATTCTCACTCTGTCTCTAGTGGCGACTCTTTCCTTTTCTCTCAATCTCTTACATTTGTTTCTCCCAAATCGATTTATGTTATGAACCCTAAAGTTTTCAATTGGGACATTTGTGTTAAGAGAAATTAAGAAATCGGTTTTTAATAACTTGGGTCGAATTTAGTTAAATTGGGGTTAAGTTTAATTAATTACGAATTGATTCTATTAACTTTGTTAAAATCAATTAAACTCAATTGTGATATTCCCATCGTATAATCATTTACTTCGTACATATGACATGTATTAACATAAATTTTGTGTAGTTATTAACACAATCTCGTATAGTTTCCACCGTGTTAGAGTAAATTTAGTGTAGTTAAGAAAATTTTTCTAATAATATATAAAATATATATAGATATACTGAATGTTATTTTTTCTACATATTTTGAATGAGATAAACATAATTATAATGATGAAATTGGAAATTTCTGTTTAAATTTAACAATATTTTAAAAAATATATTTTCTTCACCTTGCAGGAAAAGGAAAACAATTGCAAATATTCTAAATTAAACATATTTTATTTGCCTTGCTCAATATTAGATAAATTAACAACCGTCGGATCAAAAAAATAAATCTCCACATAAAAGGATCCGTGATTCTGAGGGTTTCTTACGAAAACAAAGACAACCTTTCATTCATTCACACAAAGCAAAAAAAAAAGAAGAAGAGAAACATGGCGGCTGCTGTATCATCCGTTTGGGCAAAGCCCGGTGCTTGGGCTCTCGAAGCCGAAGAGCAAGACGCCGAGCTCCAGCAACAACACCAATCATCCCTCGCCTCTAATCAAACCGCCCCCTCCTCCGATTTCCCCTCCTTAGCCGCCGCCGCCACCACCAAAACCAAGAAGAAGAAGGGCCAAACCTTATCCCTCGCCGAATTCTCCACCTACAAGGCTGCAACCGCTCCTCCTCAGACGGAGCGCCTCACTCAGGCCGAGCTCGTCTCCCTCCCCACGGGCCCGCGCGAGCGCTCCGCGGAGGAGCTCGAGAGATCTAAGGGCTTCCGGAGCTACGGACCTAGGGAGGACTCCACCTCCAGGTGGGGCTCCTCTAGGGCTTCCGAGGACGGTGAGAGGAGAGGAGGCGGTGGATTCGGCAGAGACAGGGAGTCTATGGGCCCTTCGCGGGCCGATGAGACTGATGATTGGGCCGCTGGGAAGAAGGCCTTTGGTGGGCGAGGCCCAAGCGATGGGTTCGAGAGGAGAGATAGAGGCCCAGGTGGAGGATTCTTCGATTCTCAGTCTAAGGCTGATGAAGTCGATAGCTGGGTCTCCTCTAAGCCCAGATTCGTTCCTTCTAGCAACAACGGCGGCGGCGGAGGCGGCGGTGATAGATTCGAGAAGCGAGGGAGTTTCGAGTCCTTGTCTAGAACCCGCGATTCTCAATTCGGCGGCGGATCTGAATCCGACACATGGGGGAGGAGAAGAGAGGAGAGCGGCGCGCCACCGGCTTCCGGCGGTGGTGGTGGTGGTAGCTCACGGCCGAGATTGGTGTTGCAGCCGCGGACGCTTCCTGTGGCTGCTCCCGTTGTTGTGGATGTGAAGCCGGAGAGCCCGGTGGCTGTAGAGAGACCTGTCATTGTGGAGAGACCTAAAGGTGCGAATCCGTTTGGGAACGCGAGGCCTAGGGAGGAGGTTTTGGCTGAGAAGGGACAGGACTGGAAGGAGATTGATGAGAAGCTCGAGGCTGTTAAGTTGAAGGAGGTTGCAGAGAAGCCTGATGAGGGGAAGATGGGGTTTGGTCTTGGTAATGGTCGTAAGGACGATCGTACTGACGGAAGTTGGAGGAAAAGGTCTCTTCTTTGACTAGATAATAACCTTTTGGTTGATTCATTGCTTGCCTGCTTATATACTTTGCTTATGGTCTCTTAGTTCATATATGAGAGAGATGGATTCATAGATGCACTAGGGTTATGGATCACTGCATTGTTTGTTTTACTAGTTACTTGAGAGAATAGTCTCTTGATATATCATTAATGCATTCATAGTTGAAAGCACATTGAAGTTGAAGAAGTCTAGTGATACTTTTTCTTGGCTTAAAAATTGAATCCTTCTTTCTGTATTTTTTAAATATGGCATTCCTTATGTGAGATCTGTCTTTATTTTTCTGCATGATTCTTACACTGGATTGTTTTGTCTGTTTTGAACATTAAAGCTCTGAGCAAACTGAGGAAACACCAGCTGTAGAAGAGGCTAACAAGGAAGAACCTGCCAAGGAAGAGGCTGGCAAGAAAGAGGCTGAGGACGAAAACTAAATGAGCATTTTGGGAGTGCGAGGAGTTCATGAGGGTTTTTAGCTTCTGAGAATTTGTGTTGTTTTAAGTTGTCTGTTTAACTCTATAGAAATTTTTTGGTAGGGGACTCCTTATAATTTATGTCTTTTGTTTGCATACAGTCTTGCAATTTTTAGGGATTGTGGGTGTCTTTCTATGATTTTGCACAATTTGTTATTCGTATTATTGTCTCCTTTTTTTCTGATTTGTGAGCTGTTTCGTTGGACGAGTGGTAAGTTGTATTTGTTTGTTGTTGAACGTTGATCCACTGTTTCAGAGAGATGTGATGAACAGAGCTTTAGAGGATTCCTTATATAGTCCACGGCACTAGACATAATCGAATAGGTAGAACTGTATGAGTTTAAAGCTCTAGGATCATATTTAAACTGAACTTGTCTTAATCCCAATCCAAAATGAAAACTCAATCTATAAAGTGAACTAAATTTGCAAGCGGATATAACAAATAGGTTCATGTGTTTATTGAAGTATTTAGTTAACCAATGTATGTTACAAAAAAAAAAAAAAAAAAAAAAAAGTTAACCAATGTACCTCAGAATGTTTGGTAAATTATGCTCTTAATCTTTAATTTCAATAATTCTATTCCCTAAAACTATAAACAAGTGCCTAAGACCATCCTCTATAATAGAGGTGGGTTTTACTCCAATGTATTTCTCTAAAATAGAGATCTCTACATATAGAGCAAAATATAGAGGAATGCTATTTCTTCCTCTATAAATAGAGGAAAAAATAGCAATCTCTATTTTAGAGGCAAAAATAGAGATGGATTGGAGTAGTTTTGCCTCTAAATGCGATTATAGAGGTGGAAATAGAGGTGGGTTGGAGATGCTCTAATGTATTCTGAAGCTGTGCTTCTTTTGTTTTATTTTCATACACCAGCCTGTATGTATCGTGGTGTTTGAGATATAAGAACACATGGTAGGCCCTGTGTATGATTGTTTTCTCTACGGATCATATATGTTCTACTTTTATCCAATTGTTTAAATTCGTAAGGAAAACTATATCACAAATGAATAAAAACTGAACATGTGTCTTGTATATGCATCATAACGAATGGAAAAATAATAAAGAATCACGTTCTATTAGTATCTTTCACGTCGAGGAGAGCCAGCTCATTGAAAGTGACCCAAAAAAAACTGAAATGTAAACAGCGAACACACAATGACACAAATGGAGATGGACCTACCAAACATCAATTACAGCCCAACCACTCTTTGAATATAGAGATATTCATATCTCCACTAATCGATCATTTCACATAAATTCACAATACTTGATTATTCAAAAGAAAATGTAGAAGAAAATTATATTATAGTAAAACTGTAACTGTAAGTTTACATAACGCAACCTTTTTTTAATAAAACGGTGTTTTTTCGTGATAAAGTACCGTCCCTGTGAAAAGATAAAACGAATATTGAGCAACTTTTACGTACCAATAATAATGGAAACCAGAACAAAAGCATAACAATAACCAAAAAAACAAATTAAAACAACTTCTGTTTTGTTTACTTAAACTATTTATAAAGGCATCGAGCCAACATTGTAACCACTACTCATCACAAGAGACAGAGAGAGAGCAAAGCCTCACCGTCACCAATGGGGACTCACCTTTCGAAACAGCTCGAGCGTCGCAAAGCCATCTCCACCGAGAAAAAAGCCCTCGCCGATCTCCAGCAATCCTGCGGCTGCGAGTTTCCCGGCTGCGACTACACCCCCTCCGATCGCAAAACCTGGATGGCCGGCGTTGGACCCGACAAGCTCCACATCAACAAGATCGTCTGGCCAGGGACTCACGACTCCGCCACCAACAAGATCGGGATCCGCTTCGTCTCCCGCCCCTTCGCGCAGTGCCAGTCTCTCTCCATCTACAACCAGCTCGTCGCCGGCACTCGAGTCCTCGACATCCGCGTCCAAGAAGACCGACGTGTGTGCCACGGTATCCTCAAAACCTACAGCGTCGACGTCGTTTTAACCGACCTCAAACGGTTTCTCTCGGAAACCGAATCAGAGATCGTCATCCTCGAGATCAGAACGGAGTTCGGACACGAGGATCCCCCGGAGTTCGATAAGTACCTCGTGGAGCAGCTCGGCGACCACCTGATCCACCAGGACGATGGCGTGTTCGGCAAGACAGTCGCCGAGCTGCTCCCAAAGAGGGTGATATGCGTTTGGAAACCGAGGAAGTCGCCTCAGCCTAAGCGCGGGGATCCGCTGTGGAGCGCGGGGTACTTGAAAGACAACTGGATCGATACCGATCTTCCTTCGACGAAATTCGAGAGCAACTTGAAGCATTTGAGCCAGCAGCAGCCGGCTGCTTCGAGGAAGTTTTTCTACAGGGTGGAGAACACTGTCACTCCGCAGCCTGATAACCCGATATTGTGTGTTAAACCGGTCACTAACCGGATTCATTGTTATGCCAAGGTGTTTATTATTGAGTGTGTGAAGAGAGGATGTGCTGACAAGCTGCAGATATTTTCGACGGATTTTATTGATAAGGATTTTGTTGATGCTTGCGTTGGCCTCACTTTTGCAAGAGCTGAGGGGAAGGCTTGAGTGTTTATATATGAGTGGAATTCGAGTAGAGACATTGTTTGTATATTTGTTTTATAGAAAAAAGAATCAGAGCACATGGCTGGTGTTAGGGGTTCCTTGTGTATTAATCAAGTCGTTTATTTGTATGGAAACATGTCAGTGTGTGTGTGTGTGTATTTGAATTGAGGCTGTATATTCATCATATTCATTACTGAATGCAGTTATGTACATTCTGGAGATACTAGTAAAAATTTGTGTTTCTTTTTCTTTATGCAAGTACAAAATAGAAATGCAGTGAGATTGATCATTCTGACTGAAGCCAGAGAACCACCAAAATAAATATCAGAAACGAATGACCGGAGATCACTGAAGGCGACAGTTAATGCAGCGAGCAAATGAGATTCAGTTGAAGACATGACAGAATGACACAAGTCTTGAAGAAACAATTTGGGCTAGGAGAGAGAGGACTAACACGGAGCATCACAGCTCTTCAAGAATTACAAGTCTTGAACAATCAATGGGAGGAGGAGGTGCATAAGGGCTGTAGTTGGGAGCTATCTCAATGAGTGTCGAGGGTAATAGAAGATCCACCATGAGTGCTTGTGTCACACCCCCTGAAAATATTCATTAGTTTATTATTATAGGTACCAAGAGGCATGTCAGTGGCAAGCAATGCATCTTGATCTTGAACTTTATGATTCAACAAATATGCTCAGAAGTCAGTCAAAAATAATTAATCCCGTCTTATTTAGTGGACCATCACAAAATAAATGTGCTTTACATATAAGTTGTGTGCAAGTCTCATCATTAGCATTCTCATTTTTCTTGCCTTTTTATTTGCTTAACCCTACCGGTCCCTACGTCTGCAAAGACAAAATAAAGCATGGGACGCGGGGCCAACTTTCCACCTTATAATGGGCCGAATCTCAAGCACAATGGAGCTTATGGGCTATTTCACACGAAAATGGAGGATTAGGGGTGGAACCCTTCACTCCTGAAAAGGCAAAAGCAAACCCACTTGCCGCCAAATAGCTCTTCTGCTTCTAGCTAATCAAATGAATTACACAACACAGCATTTTACTCAAACGAGCAAAGACATTATTAATAGGCAGAAAACATTACATATCCGATACCATTTGGCCCACTCTAAAACGTTTTTTAGTTTGTTTAATCCTACTGGATTTTTTAAAATAATTGCAGAAGATATAATTTGTCAGGTTTCAGGCATAGAGCCCAGTAAACACACACCACAACAAATCTAGGGAAAAATAAAATAAATATAAAGAACAAAACCCATACCAAGTGACTTCCCAGTCTTTCTCAGCTCTCTCTCTCTCTTCCACAACAACAAAGATCTTCACTTTTCACTAGATCCTACCAAGACTCCAAGAGTAGTGAGACTAAGAAACTGTAATGGATCTTTCTTCTCTTCGCGGCTCTTCCTCTCTGACACTGAGCTTCATAGTTCTGCTCTTGGCTTCCACAGGTAAAATCAGTTCTTCATTCTCTCACTCACTTACTGTCTCAACTCAGTTTCAAAGTTTTTCTTTTCTTTCTCTCTGTCTTATTTGTTTTTCTTTAACATATACTATTAGGTTCTTATGGTTCAACCTTCACATTTGCTAACCGGTGCGGCTTCACCGTCTGGCCCGGAATCCTAGCCAATGCTGGCTCTCCTACTCTCTCCACCACCGGTTTTGAGCTCCCTAAGGGCACCTCACGCTCTCTCCAAGCCCCTACCGGTTGGTCCGGTCGTTTCTGGGCTCGTACCGGTTGCAGCTTCGACGGTTCCGGCTCCGGTACCTGCAAAACCGGAGACTGCGGCTCAAACCAAGTCGAATGCGTCGGACTCGGCGCCGCGCCGCCCGTAACTCTCGCCGAGTTCACTCTAGGCACCGGCGGCGACGACTTTTACGACGTCAGCCTCGTCGACGGTTACAACCTTCCGATGATCGTTGAAGTCGCCGGTGGATCTGGGCAGTGCGCTTCCACGGGCTGCACTTCCGACCTTAACCTTCAGTGCCCCGCTGAGCTGCGTTCCGGCGACGGTGACGCGTGTAAAAGCGCGTGCGAGGCGTTTCGGAGTCCTGAGTACTGTTGCAGCGGCGCGTACGCTACACCTTCCACTTGTAGGCCTTCGGTTTACTCGGAGATGTTCAAAGCAGCGTGTCCTCGCTCCTATAGCTACGCTTACGACGATGCTACGAGCACTTTCACTTGCGCCGGTGGAGATTATACGGTGACGTTTTGCCCTTCATCACCTAGGTAAGTGCCCTCGATTTTCTCATATTTATATAATTATTATTCTCTGTTTTCCACAATTTGTGGGTTTTGTTTTTGAAAAAAATGTAACTTTTGTCTGTTTAATGAGGTTTCGTAATAATTAAACTTAGGATATACTTTAATGAATGATTTTGGGTGCATGTTTTTTCTTTTTTTAATGTAAAAGCTGAAGTTTGTTTCTCTTCTTTTCATAAACCACCGTTTGTAAAGGCAGAAAGATTCTCCTTGTTTGTAAATAACGATGGATTTTCACGAGAAAGTTTATAGCAAATGTTGCAGAAAATTCCAAACCTGTCTGAAAATGCAAGTTGCAATATCTGAAAATTACAGTTGTATTGATTAGTGTTGGTTTTTTTCGTTTCATTGTAAGCAGTCAGAAATCAACGAGCTACCCCACCCCGGTACAAGACTCGTCGGCGACCTCACAAGGTTCGGACCCCGTGCCCGGTTCAGATACAGGTTACTCGGGTCAGGGTCAACAACAGTCTCAAGGTCAGGGTCAACAACAGGCTCAGGATCAGGGTTATGGATACGGGTCTCAGGGTACTGGGTCGCAGGTTGGTTCGGGAGAGACGATGTTACAAGACGGATCATGGATGGCTGGTTTGGCTATGGGAGACTCTAGCAGATTAACCGGTGCTTCACTAGCAATGCTACTCGCCGGATTTACCTTTGTGTTTCCTTTTATTCTCTCGTAGCATCATCGTCTTTGACTTTCCCTTTGTTTAATGTTAGACTGTCTTGTTGATAATCAGTTTTTTTTTCTCAAGTAGGACTGCAACAATTTGGGGTTTTAGGTTGTTTTGTATTGGAGCTTTGTGTGTGCGTGTTCTTGCTTCATCTGTCTTTAAAGAATGTTTGTTTAATGTTCGACATTGTGAGATATGTTTTGTGATTTAATCATCTCAAGTGGTTATAGTTTTAGATCTAAAGCACCATTAGTTAAGTAACTAATCGTTAATTGAAATCGATATTTATTGTGTTGTTTGGTCTACTCAAATCTTAGAGAATTAATAAGTCTATATGATAATGTTGCCAGAGCCAAGCTGGACCTCACACTTCATGGCAGAATTTGAATCATGCCACTTATCTTTTTTTATTTACTTTTTGACGATTCTACTGATTTGATGTCTCCTTATGTCAGAAATTTATATAATACTACTTATTAAAGTTTTCCCACGCCACAAAGCCACAGTAGCGTCTCATTTCATGTCCTTTATTGACCCGTTGTCACTTATTGTCTCCACCACCACCAGTACATTTAGTTGTATTCATTTATAATGTTGAATTGTTGATTGAAAGTTTGCAAAAAAAACCTATTCTATCTCTTATTGATGACCCTAGACTTGAAGTATATCTATCGACCATTTAAGATTCGCAGTGCATCTTAACGCATAAACACACGTTAGATTCGGAGCCTGACATGTTTGGTCTCAGGGTCTCGAGACAGCGAGAAAGATGAATTCACCGTTTTACCCTCGTATATGATGCTGACTCGATACTCTCCTAAAAATCCCAAGAAGCTGAAGGTTCCATGGTCGTCCGTCTTTGCCTTAACTTCACCGGTAGTCCATTCTAGCAGCTTCTTATCCACCACGTCTCCGGTAGGAAGGTTAATAAACTTATCGTCAGTAAGGCACATTTGGTAACAGCCGTTAGGGTGAAGTGCGGTCCATAGAATTATACCGTTCACCGATGGATGCGAGAATCCTTCACGTAACACTTGCTCCAAATAAATCGCCTGCAAACAATTTTAGTTTATTTGTTGTGTTATATATTATGAAAAAAAATCTTGTAATTTATCACCAAAAATGCTGATGAGTTCATTCCACTACTATAACTATGGTTCATATGATATGAAAAGTATATAATTTATTACCAAAATGCAAATGAATCCTTTAATCGTATCAACTATATTATATTTTTTGTTAGCTACTACCTAGATAACCAGAAAATAAACCGCAAAATTTACACCAAAACAAGATTCACTATTTCAAAATGGTAGTTAATTATGCACTAAACCGAGTTAAACCGGAAGGACGAGTCGAAGAATGTTTACCTGAGTGCGGTGGTCGAGAGTGGAGCTGATATCAATCTCAGTGAGCCAAACCGGAAGCTCAAGCGTGGCGAGTTTGTCGAGGTTGGCTCTCATCAGCGCCACGTTAGGCCTCGTGAAGTGACCCTCTAGCCCAACTCCGTCCATCCTCATACCGCCTCCGTCGTACCTTTCTAGCTCCCTGACCCTCGCGATATACTCATCGACCGTTGACCTCTCGTCACTGCAAGTCTCCACCACGTTGAAATCATTAAGGAACAGTGTCGCAAGCGAGTCAAGCTCACGCGCCGCCGCGAATAACTCGTACGAAGCGTTCTTCCCCAACCGGCTTTCGTAGAAGTCGAAGTGAAGCATCTCGTTGCTCACGTCCCAGTGCACGAACTCTCCTCTGTAACGAGTCATAAGGCTTCTGATACGTTGGTTAACCGCGGACCGGAGATCTTCCCCGGTTAGATTGCGAACCCAGTCGGGAGTGTATTTGGGATCTTCCCAGAAGATGTTGTGGCCACGAGCGATGATTCTGTTTGCCCTGACGAAACTCATCATCTTGTCAGCGAATGTGTAGTTTAGTTTGCCTTGGTGGGGCTCGGTGGCGTACCATTTAAGCTCGTTCTCGAAGACAGTCGCGTCGAATCTCTTCACGAACCACTCCTACGAAATAAACCGAATAATAATGTAACGTTGCATGAATTGTTATGGAAGTAGCTGATGCAATATATAATGTAACGTCGCATTTGCATGAATTGTTATGGAAGTGGCTTACTTGGTAAGGGATGTTTCCAAGGATTGTCTTGGAGATAGCTGAACCAATGGGGAAGTCTTTAGAGATCTGCTCTACGTTCACAAGTGCTCCTTCAACGCTCTCTCCGTTTTCTCCGGCCACGTGAATCGTCACTGCTCTTTTTCTCGCCTGAAAATAAGTTTTCACATAAAGATTGTCAAAAAATTTCAGATATTTTCTATATTAGAAAGTCTTGTTTTGTATTTTACAGTGTTAATGAAGTAATCTTGGTTGTTCTTCCATTGATCCTGCGTGAAGGGCTGAAGCGATGCACTCGCCACTTCTAATTGGGTTTTACCATCGTCGTTTGTTGTCTGCATTATTACTAATAATTTATTAGGATTGTTTTTAACAAATAAGTTGGATTATGTAACCAAATCTTTTGAGCATTAATGTATATGGAATAGACCTCAAAGAAGAGTATGGATAGTTGGGAAGGAGAGTCAAGAAGGAAGCCGCCTTTGAGGAAAGACCAGCAACCTTGTTTTGCAGATACAGAACCTACACAGTTTAATGTGGCGTTGTCTGATCTCAGCTTTGCTCTTACACGAGCTGTTGATGCAGAACCAGCCTCTATCTTCACCCAAACTATGTTTAAAAGAAAAAAATCAGTAGTCTCAAACCAATCAGATGATGGTTTCATTGAGTTATTTAATATCAGAAGGGAAATGATACTTAACTGGAGAAGCAATAGATGGTGTTTTGCGTGAGATTGTGCAATATGTAAGCTGGTGTGTAGCTAGCACCAATGCTTCTGAGAGTGTCTCTGCCTGACACAGAAGCTTCTTCGCCTTTCAGCATCCCTCCATTGTAAAGTGGTTTCTCTGGCTCTGCTCTACACTGCTCATTTCGGTTGTGTTTTTTTTTCAGAAATCAGTAATTACATAATTCAACATATGAACGATTAGTTTACAATATTAAATAAATGTAACAATCCAAAGCTTAAAACCTCTGTATAGGCAGTAGAATCGTAGAAAGGTCCATCTGCACATGAAGATCAATCTATCAAGCTAAAAAGTCTTGTATATAATATGGTGTAGGATCATAAGTACCATTTGACGAAGAAACAAGTATGAAAGCGGCGAGGAGCGAATAAATGGCACAAAAAATGAAACCAATGATGGAAGAATGTTTCATGATTCAGAGCAAGAACACAAAAAATCCTGAGATTTGAAAGGGAAAAGGAGAGAGAGAGAGAGATGAGGGGGATCGATGAAACCAAGTGTGTGTCCTAATATGATTGGATGAAGGTGGTTACACCATTCCCTAATTGGGAAGAGTTTGATTCAGAGAGGGAACACAATATGACAGAGCACACAGTAACCTATTTAGTGAGTTCACGTGACGATGTTGTTATACGCGAAGTGGGTGGGTTCTGTGCAAAGGGCTTCATGTGAACTCGTGCTTTTATATATTTGATTGTTCAGCTACTTTAGTACTTTCTTTCCCCCACGGGAGAATGCTTTCACTACAAGTTATTAACCCATTTCGTACCCTTTTGTTTTGTGTGTGTGTATAAAAAAACTTACGCCTGCAAAATTGAAGTGCACGCTCTTGTAGTCCAGTCCCCAGGGACCATTTTCCTCTCGCATGCGACGCTTTGGGCTCTAATGGGCTTATTCTCATTAAGCCCAATGGGCTCAAATAATTATTTTAATTGTTTTTCCTTTAAGCCCGTTTCGAACACAGATGGAGTTTGAAATTATTTAGCCCCTGGTCAAAGGATCTGATCTATACATTATTTTTTTTGGGTCGAGGATCTATACATTATTTAATGTTTTCTTCCTGTATTTTCCTTAAGCAATAATGTTGTAAAGACTAAAGAGACACTAAAAATATTGAAGTGCGACTAAATATAACACTTATGTAATAAAAAGTCATTTTCATTACATTACTTTTTGGACGGTCTAAAACGTAATTATCTTTAAATTTTTTTTTAAAAGAATTTCTGGTGGCGATCATCTTCGCTTCGCCGCTTGGGCGGTGGCCGTAGTTACTAATTAACTGCGATTAACCGCAAATGATAATTAAAGTCTCGTCGTCTTCTGCTACTACTGTCACCTTCTCCACTTTTTAGCTCAATCCTTCTCCTCCAGAGAGGCTGAGCTTTCTCCTCTCTCTCTCTCCGACACCATGGCTGCTGACGACGGCGACGCCGCGATCTCCTCCTCCTCCTCCCCTCTTCTCTCCAAACCCTCCACGTCAGCTCTCGATTCCCCGCGTCGAAGTAGCGATCCCGAATCCGACCCGACACAGTTCCTCCAGATCTCTTACAACTTCGGTCCTAGACCTTTCAAAGACGTCGCTTTCCTCCTCCTCTTCGACCTCTTCGTCTTCTCCACCTTCGGCTTCGGCGTCTTCTCCGTCTTCCATAGGAATACTGATTACGGCGACTCCTCTTCCTTCTCCTACGATCTCGCCTCAAGCTCCTGCGTCAAAGCTTCCACCTTTACGAGTTTTTCGAATAGTTATTGGTCTTCTTCTGATCCGGTCTTTGAGAAGGATTTGATCTGGACCCTTGTTGTAACGCTAATCTTAAGCGCGCCGTTTTGTTTCGTTGTTCTCCTTTTGCTCAAACACTACACTAAGCAGATAGTTTACGCTTGTCTACCTCTCTTCGTCCTGTTCCCAGTCTTCTTCAATGTTTATTGGTTCGTCGCTTGTACTCTTAGCTCCTCTTGTAGCGACGCACTCCCTCTAGCTTACAGAGTCCTTCTCCTAGTGTTTGTTTTCTTGATCGTGGGGGTCATTGTCTGGATCATTGTAGCGAACTGGCATAGAATCGAGCTGACGATTCAGATCATCGGTGTTGCGTCGGATGCACTGTCCAAAAACTTGAAGCTTTTTGTTGTGTTGCCGTTGTTGATCCTCGGGTTGGTTGTGTACTACGCGCCGGTTGTGGTGTTCTTGGTGTTTGCGAGGTTTAACGGCGAGTTTGTGCCGAGGGAGGTGGATGGTGATGAGTATGTTTGTGAGTGGAAGGAAGATTCTTGGGTTCCTGCTTACTACGCTCTTGCTATCATAACTATGATTTGGTCTCTTGCTGTAATGGTGGAGATGCAAGTGTATGTTATCAGTGGAGCTATTGCTCAGTGGTATTTCTCTAAGGAAGACTCTATGCCTAAGAAATGCATACGGAGCTCTTTGAGGTGATTGTGATTGTGATTGTGATTCCCCCTTTGATTCCTTTAGTTTATGTGCAGTGTTTGACATCTCTGTTTCTCTTTCAGGAACGCGTTTGGTCAATCCTTTGGTACGATATGTCTCTCGGGGATCCTCGTAGGGGTTGTTCGTGTTGTCAGAGCCATTGTGGACAACGCGAGAGAAGAGAATCCACAAGG